>NC_060159.1:8021958-8084298 GCF_021292245.1 Micropterus dolomieu
TATACTTACATAATTTAAATTAAGTATTTTTACAGTGTGGTATTAGTATTTTTACTTAAGTTAGGGATATGAATACTCCATCCACCACTGCAATCTCCTCATTTAACTCTCGGCCAGAAACTGAAAGAAACGGTTAATTTAAGACCCAGTCGGTTCTTAGTTTTGTTTTTCCGTGTATCACCTCTTGCACACTTCTTAAGAAAGTTACCTTATGCACTCAAGATGGTAGAAATTCCTGACCGTCTAACTCGAGGTAAAAACAGTGTACAGTAGGCTGTATCTGTGGAGGTTATCCGTCAAGGCAGCTGGACATGCTGTGCAGTCTTGAAGATATTTCACAAGTCATCCTAGAGGCTTTAACAGTTCTACCGACTGGTGGGGGAGATCAGCATTATTTAAAATGTATAGGTGGTAATAACCTTGACTTCAAGTGAGAGTAATGATATCACCCATGGTGATTTTGTTTAGTTCAGCAAGATGCCATTTCACTTCTGTCTGACAGAAAGCAGCTCATTAACTATGCATATCAATTAAAAACCTGATCACATGTAACGAAAATCATATCTACATCACTTTGATTGACAACCAGGAGGACGTTGTTACTAAAGGGTGTCAAATTCCCCAGTACTGACGGATACAGCGTTTTGGGTATGTATGTTTACATTAACACGACATATATGTCAATTAAGTAAAAAACATACTTATATACATATTACTTATATATATATATATTTTATTGGATATTAAATATTAATGCATTCAATAGTCTTATCTCAACCAATAATAATTCATCATAATATTTGTTGATTTATTTGTATTAATCAAAATCTGCAAAATAACTCATAACTAAAGTCAACAAATAAAGGTAGTGTTAAAATACAAAAAGTACAATATTTCCCTCTGGACTGTGGTGTAGTATAAGTATAATGTAGCAGAAAATTGTAATACTCAATAAAGATTACACTACTTGAGTAAATGTTTTTACATATTTTCCACCAGTGTAAAGTCCACACAGACGCTCTCATGCTGCTCTTTGGCAAATCATTTTTTAATTCACACTTTTGCACAGAGGCACTCTGACATCAGATGGCCTTCTACAACGACGCAAAGAACAGGAAAGGCCTGAAAGTTTCCTCCAGAGATTGCACCTGAATAATGGTGCCTTTTTACATGCTGGTTGTTTGTCCTTCACATGAAAATTATTTGAACAATGTGTATATACTCCTTTTGAAGAGGATTGTGACATATTGTGCCCAGGCTAATGACTAGAAAATGCATCAAGACTCAAGTGGGATGTCTAATGAAGATGGTTGATCAGGGCCTGAAGGCCTTCTTTTTCTTTTATATGGAACTTTCACTTTATGAAAAGAGAAATCCTTGCCCTCAAATTAAATTATCAAATTGTCCTTCAACCTTAGCATGTCACAAAGTTCTCATCTTTCTATCAAAGACACTTTCAAGCACACTGAACACTACGTTTACTTAAGTGGTATACTTGATTTTGGAGTCCTTTCTTTTAATACTTAATGGATGCCAGAAATGGAAAGTGGCTTTAGCTGATGTTTGAAACAATTACATGCTAATGACTAACACAGTTTCTGCCATGCTAACACTGTTGTATGCTTGCCATGTCTACATACAAAAGTCAGTAGAAAATTACAAGTGTGGCACAAATCCACCTCTGAAAAGATTTAACATCACCTTAGTTTTTGGACAATGCCGCTAGTCTCCTGTTTATTACATTTTAGCACAATATACTTTACTGTTTGATTAAACACCTTTTGCAGCACCAACATACTGTAGCTCAAATTACATCAATGTACAATGATCTTCTCAGCTGTCACAAAACTGATTCTGAATATAAGTATCTTCCTCTAACATAAAAGACAGTATATTACACAGATAATTATGTTCTTGTCTGAAAAAGTATTCCTCACTCATGCTGTCGTACAGCGTGTTACAGTATGTTAGTCCATTCACACGTCAGATGGCCAGTGGCACAAAAGCTGCTCCACCAGTTTTTTCTGACAGGGACACACAGGCCTGTTATTCAAACTGTTGCAAAAGGTTGCAGTATACAACAACACCTGCTATGACATTTTTTTTTAACTGCATCTAAAGTAGTTATTTTTAATTGCAAAAAAGAAGGGAAAGTGCATATCCACTTAACCAAAAGCACACCATTTAAAAAAAATGTATAAGGCCTTGATGAGCTCATCTGTAGAAAAAAACATCCTAACCCCAAAAGGTTGTTTTAGTTATGTGATGACTTATTTTCCTTTAGTTTACAGTCCCACAATATTTAGTTTAAGTTTGGAAAGGGATTAACAATGTGGTTTGGATACAGCAGAGTTGTCATCTGAAGCGGATCAAGGTTTTAGCCTGGGCTGCACTTTACAATAAATGGAATAAAAGTTACACCTTTAAGCTGACTTGGCCCCTCAACAGTAAAGCTCACTTTGTAAATCAAGATGATATTTTGACCATATCATGATAATTGTTGGATACTAAGATGAAACAAGAGAAGATTTAAATTGATCCTGGGCTTAATCGCAAAGAGAGAGGTACAGTAAAGGAAAGATGAAAACACCCACATGGGATCTTAAATTCTTGCTTAAGGTAAATACAGTGTACATGTGTGTACAGTATGTACACGTTCATCAAATATGTGTCTGACTTTGAATCTAACTTGCTGGCTAATTACGAGTTCCACAGAACAGACAAACTTTTTTTTCCTTTTGTCCTATCACACACTTCCATGTACACAAGTATGCATCATACACATTGCAACGTCCACAGTGGTGTACACGCCCAGTGTACTTAGCCCAGGGTGATTCTGGCACAGTTACAGAAACCAAAAGACAAGTCATATCAGCAATGAAAACCGTCCTCGGGTCAAAAGTGATCAACTTCAGTGGAATACCACAGTGACGTACAGATTGAGGAGCAGTTAGGTTTAAACCCTGGAATGAGCTACCTCAATTGGAGTTACGAAATTGAGGGTTTAAACCTGCATCTGCATATAAGTTTGATTTATAGTGTGTGTGAGTCAAGATAGAATTTCATGTTGTGTCCCCATCTGTCCTCCCATAAAGAGACTCACTGTCAAGAGAAAAATATATATTTGAAAATAAGTTTTAGTCACTGACATTTAGAGACATAGAAATATCTGTATGTCATAGTAATCATAACAGTAAACAAGTGAGCACTCAAATCTATAAGAGCACCAGCCTTTCGGGAGCACCACATGTTTATACTAGAGTGTAAAGGAATACAGGTTTTCTCCCATACCAGAGGAAGGAATTTCAAAAGAATATGGTCAAGTCAGAACCCTTTTGTCACATTGCAATTCACTCCTTTTCTGCCTTCTGTTAAAGAGGAGATTAAGTTGTCAAAATGTGGGTCTTGGTCCAGACTGGTCTTTTGAGTGGATATTCACTAGTCTGATCTCTGCCACTGCTAATAGACTGAGCTCAAAGGGGAGCAGGGAGAACAGAGGAGGGAGAGGGGTAAGAAGGCTTTAGGATCACTTTACCTGGATTCGGCAGTGTGGCGCTGGTGGATTAGTGCCCCGGGCCTCATGGCACGCTAGTCTGCAAACACCCCCATAACACTGTTCTCCAGGTACAAACACACATGCACACACATGCTCATTTACAGCACAGTGGCCAGTAAACACACAAACGCCTTTTGCACAGGCACATGTGGGTTGCCCTCACATCCAAACACACCAATGCTTTTAAACGCATTCTAGCGTACCTGCAAACACAGCAACATGCCAGCACGCATCTACTGTATTTGTTACACATGACAAAATGCCCAGTGACCTCTGTAGTTTCACAATCTTGTGTATATGCTGCCACAGCCCAGATGACATAGCACCAGATAAAACTACCTTAAATCTTCATTCCGGTGGCTTAACTTCTGCACTGATTTCTGGCCTCTGTACAGTTGGGATGCCTCACACAAACTTTCTTCGACATCCTAGAAGCTTTCAGAAGTCTGTTCCTGGTCTGATACCACTGTGTAAGGTCACTCACTCATCCAGAACTGCAAAACCATAACCCATAAAGGAAAAAATACAGGTTGTTCTTGGCAGGGAGAAGAGAAACCCACCGAAGCTTCATCCCTCTCTGCCGCCTCTGCCTGCTCTCCCCCCAGTCACTACCTGATGACTTCTCCATCCGTTTTAATTGGTAATTATTTTGCGGGGTTTAATGCCTTTATTCAGACTGTCAGTGTGGAGTCAGGAGAGGAGGATTAGGTGCCCCAGGGGGACGAGACACTGGCACGGCCAGGACAGCTCATTTTTACACGGGCAGGGGAGGAGGACAGCTCATCTTTGATCCGGTTGGGGCTTCGCAGGCCAGAGGGGTGACAGCTGCACTTTCTTTAGCCCACATTTGAATTTGAATTCTATCTTAGGATGCAGCGCGCCGCGGACTTGGCAGGGCAGTGGGGTAATCTGCTCGGCACAAACGCCCGGGCCTTTTCTTCCTGTGTGCCCTCGCAGAGATTGGAGTAATTGGAATGCATTAAAAACTCACTTGTGCCGAGGCTGTGGCGGCCGTGCCAACAGTGAATGGGCTGGGGCTGTCCTTTTACGCTACTCTAATCCTGCGGAATATATGTGTGCCCCGTGACTTTGATGCTACACTACCAAAGCATTGGAAACGGCTACCAGTGGAGCTACAACTGACTGCTGGCTTTCACGTCAGAAGAACATCTTGGAGAGCAAATTCAGCTGGATTCTGACATTGGCAGGAGGTTGGATGGAATCAGCTTGGGAAGGCTATTAGCACTTTCCAGACTCACATGTCACTTGCAAATTGTCACGCTTTGATGTACGGCCTATTTAAATACCACACACTGCCTTTCCCCTGACCTGTGGTAATATTTAGAGTGAATCCTGACTAGCTGTCCTTAACAACTAACTTGTACAATCAATTGTTCCACAAAAGGTTGGCCCATACATGAAGAGCTTTCCATGCCAACAAATGCTGGCTCTCAACCAAGGCAACTTTGCAGAAGAGATGGGTGTTCCCAGTTTATCAGCCATCTTGACGTGGACAGTAATTGCAGCAAAAGACAAACTTGCAACTATAGCCATAGGCTGGGAACCAGACCTGCTCTTCAAAATGGATGTCAAGAGACTTGAGGCATCAGACACTAAGATAATTGTTGCCGTTTTTCATTTTAGAGGAATGTGGACAGAGACAGGGGGGCAGGCTACAAAACTGTCATCATAATCTCTCCCTGGCTTTGTGTGTGATCCTCAAGCCCTTCTAATGAGAGGAGATAGGACGAGAGGAACATAGGTGTGTGGGAGGAGTGGAGAAAAAAAAGACGTTTTGTAGGGAAAATACAGGAGAGAGCAAGTGGTAAAAGGAGTGACTAAGATGCATATCAGGATGGAGAAAAAAATATTGCACACTCACTGATTTTACCTTTGTGCTTTACTACTATCTTGAACATCTAGGCTAATTTACAGACACACAAATCAGTAAATCAATCAGACAGTCAGTGACCAGCCTTCCAATCTGTAGACCAAACAACTCCTTATCCAGAAAAAATGAAAAGAACAGTGATGGATGAGGTATTCAGATCCTTTACTTAAGTAAAAGTTCTAATACCACACTGTAAAAGTAGTCTAGTAGTAGTAGGTTTCACAGTTAATGCCTATACAGCCAAAAGCATGCATGTATTTGTCCGATAACAATGTATGTTACCACCAAATATCTCCATTTAGGCCCATAGGGGACCAGGTATATAAATATGGTGGCCACTCAGTTTGAAACTAATATTAGACATTTAAATTCAACCATTACTTTTTCATACCTACTATAAATCCATATATATATACATATATATGATATGTATCATATATATGTATGATAAAATTTGGATCTGAGCATGTTTTCTATCCAGCTGTGTCCCTAAAAATGCCGTCAATTTTCGATGACTCAGCACCTCCTGCTATCCGTCCATTGCCAACTTCCACTGCCAGCGCAGGAAGTAGTTTGCTCTGCTGGATGGGTTTGTATCATGTCTGGGTCTCATGTAGGGAATCGGAGACATGAAAGTGGCATCAACTTACTCATGTAACTCTCAGCGAGAACACAAATAAACATATTTCTCAAAATTTTGAGGTATTCCTTTAACCACAGTTTATTTGCCAAAGCTACCATCTTCTCGTAACTTTATCCATAATTTTCCATATTGCAGAATTGTCTGAAGAGTTTTGCAGTTTTCATTAGGCGTTCCTGTGGGTTGGTGTACAACGGAAAATTCTCTAAGATCTCAAAATATATTCTTATATATTAATTTCCTTCAAATATCTAATTATTATATAAGACAATGAAGAAAGACATTCTGCAATATACATATTTACATGATGAATCTGTCTTCTTGTTACCTGGAATATTTTGTATCAAGCACCTAATTTGGATTTTGACTGCTGATCTGACAGAGTCTTCAGGCAGATTAGATGAAAGACCAGTGAAGAATGGGGAGACAGACAGCGTGAACCCACAAACCAGACAGAGAGGTAGACTGGCAGACAGACTGAGAGAGAAACTGACAGACAAAAAGACAGATTCACAGGCCAACCAGACAGACAGCTACCCCTGCACAAGTTAAATGGACAGAACTCATACATCTGGACATTTCCCCTGCAGGTCACGCTTCAAGTATATCTGCAATGCATAAGTCCTCTCTTAAATTGCAAAATCAGGGGAAAGTGCCATGATTACAATCATACTGCTATTGTCTGTAATAAACAGGCAAACCGGTGCTTCTGTGGAGGAGGGATTCAAGTGCTTGTTCACTTAAAAGTGAAAAGAATCCCTGAATAAGTAATTAAAAAGCATCTGAATACCAGTATAAGACCTTGGTTTATACTTTTGCAGATTTGATTAGTGGTGATTTGTCTATTCGCTGACAGACGCTTGATGGTGGCGAGATAAGGGAAAAAAGCCAAAGCTTTTGGCTGGGAAGCCCTATTATTCATGGGCAGCAGATGAGTGTGTGTATTTCCATTAGATGTGTGAAGGCCTCTAAGGTCTAAGAATGCACTTTAATAGATACCTGTCAAATGTAATTAACTATGTTTTTCCTATATCATACGCTTTCCCATCGCCTCCAGCCAGAGGCTCCACAGTGTGTTTGTGTGTGTATCTACAAGTACACATGCATATGTGTGTCTGTGTGTGAGAGAGACAAGAGTCTGTCTCAGCGCCTTTTGCCACCCAGCGATTGGAGACAGTTTTAATTGCAGCATGACAACCACAAGAAAGGACCAGAAGCCCCATAAAAGCCAAAGCAAGCTGGCAGCCGTCCCACAGTGGAAAGCTAGCCATGCCATAATTACAGGTAAAAAGACCTCTAGCACTGTAGCTCAGCACTGTGTTTATTTGACACCAATCATGCAACTATGCAGGTATCCCAACAATAACGTGCTCTGTCCCGACAGGACTGAGGTGCCTCTGAGAAAGACTTGGACATCACCGGTAATCAAGGAATGTCTTGTGGCTTGGAGACTGAACCCTTGTCAGAACATGAAAGCGAGCAGAGAAACCTTGATTTTAAAGAGCTCAGATGAATTCACCAGTGCAAGTAACATAGTTCGCAGGCTGAGAGGAGCCTCGCAATGCATCAATAATTCATTTTACAAGAATCACTTCTGCCTCCAGTGAGCAGGTCGATTTAAACGTTTTGATATCCACATCCAAGGGCGCAACGGGCTGCATTAAAGACGCATTAGCAAAGTTAGTGACACCTCCTGCTGACAAAGGAATACATTCTTTCCTGAACTAAAGCAGAGACGGTCACCTGTGCTTATTCTAGTACTAGGTGTGATATGCACTGACTTTTTTTCTTTGTGGTTGTAGAGTATTCAGTTTTGTATGAGCAGAGGAGTGTTTAATGACGGTATGCTTGATAGCGCAAACATTTAGCCTGGCCTATGGGAGGAGCAAGGTTGTCTCTCAAATCGACAATGGTGACAATGGGGATGGAAAAAGGGCTCCTGAATGATGAACACTGCATGTGTTTAAAGAAATGTTTTGAAGTGAACTGGGGACCCCCCCTCCCTTTATTGTACAATGTTTTAAATTTGCTCAGCTCATTCAAATCAGACTTTATCTCCCAGCTCCTTTTAGGCAATCACTTTGGTAATCACTCCAATACACTGGCAGTGTAAATTAAAAACATTTTAGTGACAGCATTGGTCTCTATTTGGAAATCCAGACCCTAGCACATAAATCTCACCTCTCTAAGTACTTTACGAGAGCACAATGTGTGTTTTATGCGTTCTTTATGAGTGTGGAAAGGCCACATCTTGAATGACACTCACTGCCAGACCCATTGGGGGGTGGGGGGGGGGATACAAAAAAAACGTTTTACAGGCTCATTTTGTATAACATATGCTCACTTTCCACTTTCCACTTTCCACAAGGAGTAAATACACCGGGCAACATATTTCCTCTCACTGCTGTTCGCCTCTTCTTTCAGTTATTCATTCAGTGACTGTGTTATTTACTTGTATCCTGGTTGTGGTGATTTACTAGTTAGGTAATGACTGTCAAGGCAGTTGGCTGCTAAAGTGGTGAACCGGGACCGGGTGAAGGGCAGTGTTTATCACAGTATTGACTTTCTGACGAGGATGCCACAGACTCTTTTGTCACTGATGCTGGGCCACTCGAAGAACTGGTTGAGGGAGGTCACATGACCCGCAAGATTGTACTATCCCAGTTGTTTGATTCTTTAATCAGGTTCTTTGATTTCTACAATTTTTTTTTTCCTTTTTTAAAATGTTGTTAAAGTGTTGAGAGCCAACAAGAAACCACAGCCATTAGTAGAGGCACCAAGCAGCAGGAACAACCCGTTCTCACTCCAAAGTCACACACATATGAACACTTGGTCAAGACCCCATGGCATTCGTTTTTAAAGCACTGGGAAGCGTCATTGTTAAATGCTAAAAGTTGGCAGAGTATAAAGAAAAGTCCGGTGTTACTTACATACATATTTGAAACCAAACCATGATCTTTTCCTAAACCTGACCAAGTAGATTTGGTGCCTAAACCTAACCAAAGTTTCACAGCGTTAACCATGTGCCTTTTAAAATCAACCTAGTTCTATTTTGAAAGTGTAACCAGACGTTGCGTATTTATTATCGCTAACTTGACTGCGGAGCCCTACAAGTACAAAAACAGCGATAAATGGGTCTTGGCCAAGCGTCCATATGTGACGAGTTGGGAGTAAGAATGTGTTGGCAGGAAACACTGAACACAACAGTTTTGGAGATTTGGTTGTGTGATAAAGCCAACTGGAGCACCCACACTGTAAAGGTAGGCTACAGACGGAAGGCAAACAACAGGGAAGTGAAGAGACAGTCCATGAGAGAGACAGAGAGAGTTTCTACTCCCCCTGCTACTCTGGAATATAACATAACAGGCAGGCTGAGGGACAACAGAGCAGGAGGGTTTCCCTCTATCTCATAAAAATCGAACCTGTCTTACTAATCTAAGCTTTACTATTTCTCTCCCATAAACTTGCACTGCATTGATTCTCAAAATTACCGAACTAATGTGCATCCTGTATCAGTTTAACACAGAACACGTCTTTTAGTTTCCAATCATGGAACGATTCCTACTCAGCTCCATATTTAGCATATGTATATGAGAGTAGTATCAATATTCGTCTTAATTTTAACTCATCCAAATCTTCAATTCATTCACATCAAATTCCACCATAGAATTTATTAGCTGCTGCTTTTGACAATATGCAATTCGTTTCAAATACAAGTTTTGATCTGTGTTCCCAGGGGACTATAACACTTCACACACACACAAACATATGGTGTCCATCTGTCTATACATTTCCCAAAGATGTAATTGATCTACTGTCAAATTTAATAGGAAAAGATATTCTTGAGAACATGTTGTTACTTCATGAGGATGATTCTACACTGTTAATTTTAACACTACAGAAGTTGTTGGCTAGCTAGGCAGCACTGAAGATATTAATTGTTCAGTGATGGATACCAGCACACAAGCTTCACGGTGGAAAGGAGTTATAGTGCCTGCAGGATGTTGTGGTTATGGAGGTTTTTACTGCCAGAATTCACAAAGTAAAGGCATGTAGAGAATAGAAACAGGGGAAGAAACTGCCCCAGCGATTATGAGGCTGCTTACCAGATGAACTTCACTGATTGCATTTAAACTGAAGATACAGCAACCTTTACTAGTTCTCCATCATATGTTTTTTCACATGTCCTGTTAAATGTTACATGATGTTATGTTTATGTCATTTAAATATTATGTTATCCCCAACACCGACAGCAGCAGCAGAACTCGGGGGTGTTTCACAGGAGAGAAATAAAAAAGAGAAAAGATATGGTCGAAGATACAAGAGTGGGCTGAGTTTGATCCAAACAGTCCGACAGGCCACCAGCTCTCTTGTCTGTGTCACTTAGCACTGATGAACTCTACTCTAAGCTTCAAAAGAGAGGCGACGGAAATCTGGAGGAGACCACACACAACTGTGAGAGGGAGGGTAGACTCTGATCTGTTGACAGAGAAGATGAACTAGGGGGATTTCATCCCTGGATTGATACTATGTCAACATGACTGTACCGCTAATATTAAGGACATACAGTTGTCACAAGTTACAGTAATTGTAATAGTAACACTGAATGGTATTTTTTTTTTACTTGTCACATTTTATTTAACTAATTATTCTACATTCATAATATGTCATAGAGGCTGTCGTCAATGATGAAACTGTTATCTCTAACTCTTTTTTTTTAATGTGTTTCCCCAAGTATACTTTTAAGGTTTGGTATAGGACTGAGAGACTGACACCAACATAACAGTCAGGGGAATGTAAGTGTACTGCTTCTGTCTTTAATGAATAGTTTGAAATTTTTACATTCTTGACAAAAGTTAGATGAAGAGATTTGAACCACTCTCATAATCATGAGAGTGGTACAAATCTCCTCATCTACAGGGGGAAACAGCATGCCTGGCTCTGTCCAAACTTCAGGAAGTCGCAACGCCTGGTTAACAAATAGTCCAGCCCACCCTGTGAAACTACATTGTGTCATTTTTACACACTTTTTACACTTTTACACATTGTTATACGAATCAAACAAATGAGATATGCAGTGTTAATTAGTGAGCTTTAAAGGTGCTGCTGGTTGGCAAATGTTGTTGCCTTTTTTACACAGCCAGGCAAGCCTATACTGTACCCTTTGTTTCCATTCCTTATGCTAAGCTAAGCTAACCATCTCCTGGCTGTATCTTAATATTGAATGGACAGACATGAAGGTGGTATCAATCGTCTCATCTCTCAGCAAAAACATTTACATTTACATTTACTCATTTGGCAGACGCTTTTATCCAAAGCGACTTACATTTGAGGAACAACATACAATCATTAACAGAACATAAAATATAGCACGAGATCTACAACTGACAATACATAATAAAAGCAGCAGTAAATACTAGTAAGTGAAAAAGCGCATTTTCCAAAATGTTGAACCATCCTTGTACAGTAAAAGAGTTAACAGTACACAGAGTACCAAGCAAACACTGACATGCTGTCTCAATGAGACACGTAGGTACAGTATGACAATGTGTGCATAAATAGACACACAAAGACACACCCATATATAGTGCAGTATGTGCACATGAACTCACGAGACACACGACATGTGCTGCTATGAGCTACTTAAATGCTCCTACTTCACTTGTGCTGCAAGATTTCCAACCGTGCATTTCTCTCTCTCACTCTCTTTTCCAGGGCACACGCACCCACACGCACTGCGCACTCTCATGACTATAAATTTGCATATCTAGAAAGTATTTCCTGGTAAGTAGAGCAATGGCAGCTCTCAGGAGAGACAAAGACACAGATAGAAATTTGTATTAAAAAGAAGAAACATCTAAGCAAAAAAAGAACAAAACCTCGGTACACCATTACTTTAATGATCCATCATGTTCAAAGGGAAGTTATTCACAATCCTGCTGCAATAAACAAGGGAATGAAGCACTGGAGTAAAGTGCTTTTCATTTGGTGCTTGCATGCAGCAGATGTTTGCTCTTCACTCCTCCTCTTCTGTAGTTTTTAACCACATTTTCTCAAACAGGTCATATAGGCACTGAGTATTATACTGTTAAAGATCTGTTAAACTGATCATGTTGAGGATAACAGTACACAACAGTGGTTTAAAGGTCAGATTCCCCTTGTGTCTCCAGGATAGGAATGTGGATGTGCCTTCCCCAGTGAAATGTTTCTTTTCCCCGCACAGGCCAATACACCGTAGGAGTTCAAAGGTTACGAGTCCCAGGAGATGTCAACCTTATTACCCAAGAGCGCATCAATCCAGTCCATGGGGCTTTCTTAGTATTTATGTAACCTCTGACCTCAGGCTACTGGGGAGGCTCCCTCTCTCTGTTGTTCATGCCATTCCTTAGACTCCGGTTGACTCTCTTCTTCCAGGGGCTTCAGGGTTCAAGTTCACTGTCAGCACAGCCCAGACATGTTGAGGCCATCCAGTCCTCCGTCTGAGGCAAAGCACTGTGTCTGTATATGTCGTGCGATCATGCGTGTTTGACTTTTGCTGAACATTTTTATGTAATATATCTTGATATATTTGAGCCATCAGGTATGTTCTTTTTCCCCCTTGTTTTTCTGTTTATTACAAGTTTTGTACATGCAACCAATTTAAATAAATAAATTAAATAGAAAAATAAACTTTCTCACAAAAGATAACAAGAGGGGACCAGTCAATTTTTTTTCAGTAAACATTAATCAACAATATGAGGTTCAAAGTAAATTCTTGTCCTTGGAATCAAACAGTTTAGAGAACAGTCTCACCACAAAGTCCATTTAGTAGCTGTAATGTCCAAATCTAATTGACGTTAAAGACTTCTTGTCCACCTGTCAATGCCTGGTTAAAAGTCAAAGGTTCAAAGGTCATTCTTTTGTTGTTCTTTTTTTTTCTCATTCTCATTCCTTTTCTCTGCTGTTTCCAAGGTCAAAAATTAACTTTGAACCTGAACTCTTAAGCCAACATGGATGAGAAGTACTTGAAAAAAAGAAGAAAGTTTGAACATCTACAATTCCACTACTAACTGAGATCTTGTGTGATATGATCTACCGCTCCAGAACAGCTATGCACCATGTTGTGAAATTGTTTACTCAACAATCAATCAACAGTGTATCAAATGTGGAAGCTGTTGTGTTTGAGTTTACCTTAATAATCCTATATGCTAATAAACATTGCCTCAAGTGACTCCAGTGACACAGATGACATGGTGTTTATAAGGGCAACCAGACTGGATCGCCTTCGAGTGATATACAGAACAGAAACTCCCAGTCCAGGATCCTTGCTTTCCCCGCCAGGTTGTCGTTAACGCCTGATTGTTTAAGTGATAAGTGACGGTGATGGATGAGCCGGGCTTTGTGTAATTATTGTCCTGGTTATCATTGTCACTGCTGATAGCATACATCACCGTGTCCCAGCCAGTTTTGCATGTGATAAATAACAGTAGCCAGAAGAAATACATTCAAATCATTTGTGAACAGACCCCTGGAATGTAAACACACGGGCAGGCTAATGGAGGGTCCTGGTCGGTACGAGCGCTGATGGCGTGAAATCATTACTATCATGTGATGCCGTGATTGTAATGTTTTTACTGTGTGGCTGCTGTAACTAATGCCAAATGAGCAGTGCAATGGACTACACACACACACACACACACACACACACACACACACACACACACACACACACACACACACACACACAAACGCACACAGAGACACACACAGACACAGGTTCTCTACCAGATTGGAGGCCTCACCATACTTGGCCTTTTTACTCACTCCTGCATGTCCTAGCTTATCCAAAGAAAGCTTCTTTTGAAGAGAACTCATTCACTAATTTCATATACTTTGTCAGGGGTGATTAACTGATTCTAATGCTTTATCATGCATCTATGATACTTGACAGCCCTTAGGTGATGTAATCTTTGAGGATGATTTATGGATTATGGCAATTAGTGCTCAGATGAAGGCTATTATTAAAGTTAATTTGCCTTTTACAGATCACTGTGTGCATTGTAATGTCCTTTTAAGGAACATTTACACAGTACCTGTGTGAAGATCTAATCTAATGCAAGATAAGGAATGGCTTGAGGAAGTCAGTGTTTAATCTACAGGCTATCTAGACACTGTGATATTTCTCACACATCGGCGTGGTGAGATATAATCTGCCATTTGCTACATTTGCCTGAATTGAGTGTTATTTCTAATAATAAAAGCAGCAGTTCATGTTATCTTTGATCCATCACAATAAAAATGAGGCTTGAAAAAGTCTATTTCCATTAACTCTCTGCTGCGCTGCCTCTGCTTCTGTCTCATTCTGTGAACATGACCTCTGACCCCGAGCTCTGTGGCTGACTGAGCATTATGAGATGCTAATTGGCCGTGTAACAATATATCAAACTATGATATACTGCCATGTAAAATGTGGAAAACACATTCTAGACTAATTAGTGTTGCCAATTCTTACTCTGGTGATCGCAACATATAATTGACAGGTCATTTGTTGAGCAAGTACTTTAACAAAATCATCACATTCATGTCTTTTTTCGTATCCTCCGGGTCAAAATATGTATTGTGATTCACCAAAGATTAAATGTGAAAAGTTGCTTGTTCAATTGCAAAGGACATTATTGTTGACTGTGACATTTGTATGAATAAGCAAATATTCACTGATAGCTTACTTACATCTCAGTTATTGCACAATTGTATCAATTATTGGGCTCTTTATCAATGGATTTTTGTGAAAATGTGTTGTCCTGGAACATTACAAAACATTTCTACATCAACAAAATGTTAGCATAGCTGTCAACAGTTACCTGAGTTTGTTGAGTACTCAAAAAGCAGATTTAAGGTGCATTTAATGAAACATTTAAGTTTCAGTCATAATTGTAACTATTTTTTTTCTAGCAAACTATGTACTTACACCAAAAGAGCAGCAATCTTTACAGTCCTCTTGTCACTTAATTCCATTTCAGTGCAGCCCATGAAGGCATTCCTCCTCTCTTTGCCAGTTTGAAATGTCACCTGATCCCATCAATTTCAATTTGCTCTTCAGACAAACTCTCCCTCACACGTTAATGGACATTTTAGGAGATTAGATGTCTGACAATGAACTGAAAGGCTAAAAGACCAGAGGGAAGTCACCTGGGGTTATTTAATAGAACAGTGACTTAACAGCAGAAAGTGACACCTGTAAGGCCTTTCTACTTGTTCCTGTAGTGCAATGTCATGTAAATGCAGTGTAGAACAAATAATACACGTTAAATTCATTCAGTCCATTTATTCGTCAAACATTATTGGGTGTAAAACATGTATCTCTAAAATATCAACTTTTCTGGAGCTAAAAAAACCCCAGACCTGTTTTCAACTTTGTGATAATGCATTTTCAGATAATCCAATGCGTTTTTAAATGGTTTACTTAGCTTAATAAGGAGACATTTTCTCAAACATAGAAGAAACCCTACATCCTTCAGTATATTGTATATCTGAAAATTCTAAATCACCAAATATAGAGAAACATGGTTTTCTTTGGACAGCAGAGTAATTTTAAAGTGATTTTTATTTTTTATTTTTATTTAGAACAGAGGAATCTCTTATTGTGTTCACAGTGCCCTTGCATTTGCAACACATGTTTTGAAATAAAAATAAGTATTATAAAATAATTATCAATGTTGATGCATAAAGCAAATAACCTGGTTGGGAACAGACAAAAGGAATTTAGTCAACAACTGTGGTACAGCGTTGATCCTAGGTTGTTAAAATTTTTGTAAAAAACAAAAGCTGTGCCGTCCAGCATTTCAGTATAAAACCAGAACACCACTTCCCCAGATGAAAAATAAATGCATGTTTTTTTAGTTGAACATACTAACAAACCTTTTTAGGGCTTGAAGTGCAGTGCTGTGTAAGCTGATACAGTGGCTCGGCTGATGCAAACAGGCAGTTGTGTTCTTATGTAAAGATTTAATATAAAGACCAGGTCTTAGTGCAGGAATTACACATTTTCGTTGACTGTCAGCAAAGGAGGCAAGGAGCAATTTACGGGACCTAAAGCCAGATCAATCAATGCTCGTCTGTGGAAGTTGAACTGTTGGAAAGGTCAGACAGGTCAGGGAGCACAGAGAGTTCACCACTGGCTGCCTGAAGCTGTCTCTCTGTCATCTCGAACAATAAGTCATTGTCACAGTGAAGTAGAGTCACTTATCCCAATTTAATTTGCACTCTTGGTCCAAAAATCAAATCCAGTTATTTGGATGATTCAGAAATTAAATATATTGTAGATTATCTCTGAGTATTTTGAGTGAAAATCAGGTGTGTACAGCTGCACGCAGTACAATGGATGACCTGAAATGACAGCAGCTTGGATACATGAGCCACTAAGTACCCCATAAAACACCTTCACGCTTCTCCTTCACTCTCTTTCCTTCACTCTCTGTCTCACTTTCTACCCCCTCTCCATCTGTCTCTTTCTATAGCCCCGTCTTACTCTCACAACCCCCCCTTCTTTTTTTTCTTCATAGACAGATGATATGCTGTCCTCCTTGCAACACCCTCGCAGTAGCATATTTCTCTCCCTGCAGCAAGTAACTCTGTCTTCTGCCTGTGTCCACACTCCTGCCCCCTCCCAACAACACAACCCAGGACAAGCATGGCCTGCAGCTTCGATGGCCTTCCGTGGAACAAAAACACACGCTGCCTCTCAAAAGCCTCCTTTATCTGTGGCGAACAAAAAGACGGCTTCACCTCCTCACTGTTCCCACCATTAGGCCCTGGCCTGGGCCCTTTTTCCTTGTCCCCTCCTCTCTCCCTCCTGCTCACACCCCTCTGGGTCCTTTCAGCATGGGGCAGTGGGGGTGTGAGGTACACCCTTTATGTTCACATGTGTCCACGCTAGTTTACTCTGTCAGACTTGCCCCCTTCACAATAGGCATGCGAAGAGATTGACCAGCAGCTTTTGACGTGGCCACCCCCATTCAGATATGAATGAGCATGGGTGGAAAAACACACCTGCACCTTTATGTATGTGGGTTCACAGTTAATGCTAGAGGGGTATGTCTGTTCTGGGTGACTTGTAAGTTTGGAAATAAGCCTGAAATTTAGTCTGAATCCGTCTCAAAAGGGATAATCTGCTTGGATATGTGTTTGACTGGGCTGAACTTGACCAGGTAAGCAGGGTCAGAGTTGTGGAATGCATTTTTTTTCAGCCCTACATGTCACAATATTTCGAAATCATGAGCAAATTATATGTTCTCTTGTTCAACATATGGGCGCGCCACTCAATCAACGAGATCTAACGATGCGGTGGCAAATTTGCATTGTGTGAATACAAAATGGGTCATTTGGAAGCGTTGTTGGCATGTAGACCCTGTCATAAAACCAAATGCGTTTACATATTCAGTAAATGCCCCTGTTCAATGTAATGTTCACCCTTACATTCATTCCTCCTTTAAAAAAAAAGACAAACGAGATGCCTGGGCCATTTGACTCTGACTGGGTCCATGAAGAAATCATTATCCCCATGACCCGAAGCTATTAATTCCATATCTCACTCTTCCCTCTGTCTCTCATTTCTCTCATTCTCTAGACAAATTCATTTACATGAAAGACCACTCACGCTGGTACCGGCCTGCAGGTAAATGACAATCTTACCAACGATTTCATGCAATATTACCATCTCTCAGCTGCACATGCAGTCCACGGGCTGTGGTAAGTGTATCATTAATAAATCTGCCCCGTTCCCATGACTGAAGGGATCAACATGTTTTAATTATCCTGCCGTGATTTGAACTCGATCAGCGTAGCGTTCAGTTACACAAACATTCCACCATCAAGAGAGATAAACACTCTGCCTCCGCACTCTGCATACAGAAAGCAGTGCAGGGACAAGGTAAGACACGGTCAGACTCTTTTTTTCCCCCCTTTTCTGTTTGTCTGTCTGTCTGGGTATTGCCATAGTAGAGCTGTATGGTTTGTTTAGTGGAGCAAAAACACAGACAGAGTATCCTGACAAGTCTGGACCTGGTGGTGTCTGATCAGTCACAGCAGTGCAGACATAAAAAGACAAGGAGGGAAAGTAAAAATCTGTATATGGTTTAAATATTTAAACAAAAAAAAGAAAAGAGTTAAATGCTTTGTTTTGGTGAATTAATGCTGGCTCTCAAACATTCCTAGGGGTCCCTCGATAAATTATGGCTCAAAAGATATAGATATAAAAGATATATATCTTGATTATCTCTTTAAACATATATATGTATATACAGCCTATTTACATTTCTGTTACACTCACAATTGTGTTTTTCTTACTTTGTAGTGAAGTACTGGATACTTTCACAACTTAAGTATTCAAACAAAACTAAAAATCCTTCAAACAAAACAATCTGAGGAGGAAAACTTGGTTGAAGTGCTCATGTCATCAACAAGGCTATAAACTGTGATGAGCGGTCACAAGCCAAAAAGGACAGGAGCCACTGATCCAGAACTAGAATCGCTACTAATAATTAGGGTGTTTGGAGTTGGGGACTGAGTATGCAGGGCCCGCAAAGATACTACAATACACAGAGAAAGCCTATGTACAGGGTCCAGAATCTTGTCCCTGGATCTACTACTATTATCTTACTTGATGAGTTACCTGAATGAACTTGCCAGGCAGTCTCAATGATCAAGGAATTGTCTTTTTTTAAGTATTCAAAATTGCTGTTTTGTTTGGTGCTGTCTCCACCTTCATGTGTAGCTGAAATGGGAGAGCAGCACAAATACTTGGACTGGGACCTCAGCATTTCACAGGAACAGGCTCAGGCAGTAAGTCAGTCAGCCACAGCCTGCGTGTGAATGTGTGTGTGTGTGTGTGTGTGTGTGTGTCATCCAATCTCCTCATCAGGAAAAACTGCAGCCTTTTTTCGCTGCTTTTGGTGGCTAGGTCCCGTAGGGCAATGGGCAGCTTATGTAGTTCACACAAACAGACATGTACACTCTTACGCTGGAAACACACATACACTCACGCAAGAAGGAACCTGTTATCAAAAGCTCGTCCCACTGGCTGGCTGCCAAAAGAAACGTGCTGAGGCGAACACTAATCCACTTTAAATTACAACTCTACTGAAAGCCTGTGACCACAGCCAAATATTGATATGGGGTCATTAGTCAATTATGGCGGGGACTCTTGCCTAGTGATCAGAGGAGAGGGACCTGGGGCAGAGGTGGCCGAGCAGGAAGTGTCAGAAGGGGTCTGAGAGGAGGAGGTCACCGCAGGGGATTATGGTATTAGCAGGCGGAGGGTGAAACTACACGCCAAAGTTAGTCGAGATAGAGCTGTAGCCGTAATGCAAGTAGTCATGTGACCAAATTCTCCCTCCTTTTTTTCTTCATTCTCTGCCTTAAAACAGCCAACTCCTCTCTCTCTCTCTCTCTCTCTCTCTCTCTCTCTCTCTTCCTCTCTCTCTCTCTCTCTCTCTCTCTCTCTCTCTGGCTTGTGGGAATGTGTGTGTGTGAATGAGAGACAGAACATTTGAATGTAGTGTATTTTCAAGGCACACCAGCCCATGTGCTTGCTTGGCCCAAAAAGCATCATCACCCCCCCTAGTGGCACATCAGGTTTTAGTCTTTTATTACTGTGCTCTTTCCAAAATGTGTTACAAATCATTAAAATAGAATATATCTAAGAAAATTAAATTCTGCTCGTCTTCAGAATGCTTCCACTCCAATTATAGCCAATTACAATTATGTATTATTAAATTCTGTGTGATTGAAACATCCTTTTTTAAATTTTTACCTGGCTTTATTTGTTAAATTGACATGTAGGGCTCTCCGCATTTCTTCTTCAATTGTAATTAGTATGAAGATGGATAGAAAATCTAGAGAAATCTAATCATTCAATTAGGACCATAGTGTTTCAGGCTAAGTGAAACTACATCAATGCCTTGACACAGATGATACCATTAATTTCCTCTGCGTTGGTAATTTGATAAGGCATCAAATTGGAGAGATTGCATAGCAAAGGGCATCATCACAGCCAAGCCAATTTAGACAGTGCGTGGGGCAAGCACTGCATATAGAAGATTAAATAATGACTGCTTAAAAAGATGAGCTGTGTGTGTCTTAAATCATTACATTGCGAATAGATGTTTAAATCTGTTTTATGTATGGTTTTATCTTTTTGTAACCTGCGTATGTTGAAGCAAGCAGAGGTCAGAAAAGTTTGCGTGTGTGCAATTTGTCCTTGACAGACACTGTAATATTAAGAGCTTTTATTGTCCACTGGCTTTTCACAACACACTTACACATAAACAATGAAGCAATTGCAGCTCTGAATGGTGCAAATAAGAAAAAGAGAGAGAAAAAAGCCCAGTAACAGACCACCAGTAAAGTAGAGACCACCTATAAATGCTTTCCATCGGTGGGTTCACAGAAGCACTTCAGCTGTAATACTTTAATTGCTCAGGGACTCAAAGTCTAATAAGGTTTCTAAATCGAGCTGCTTTATTTGTTTTCCTTTGACTCGCGGCTAGAGCAAAAAATGCAGCCACTCTAATTGCAGTGCCGTCATTAAGAGCTGTGGGTATTAAAAGTTTCTTCCTCCAAAAAACGAGCATGTTTCAATGTTTTTGTTTTTTCTCTCTCCCCAGAACTGAATTATGGGGCCATTTCTGTCAAGGCCAGGTTCACACAGGAAGTAATTGAGTTTAATAGAAGAAATAAAAAATGCTCTTAGCCTGAACAAATGTTGAAATACAGAAGGATAGAGTTCATTTACTGTTTTTACTAGTTGTGTGATGTTTCGTGACAATTAGCACTGTGCCCCTAATGAAGGGTGAATGTCTGGTTGTGACAAAGAAGGGGTCTTTTATTCATTTTTGTTAACTGGCTGATTTTTGTTGAATTAAAAGCAGTCAAATGTCCTCACCTAATAGCAAGACACCTGTCACTAAAACTAAAGAAACAAACTCCCTTAAAAACACAACCTTGTCTCCAACGTATTAACTGTCTCCACTGATACCGAAATTAGATACCTGCGAATCTCACACAATCTTGGGGACAGATCTGTAAAAATATGTATTCTCAGATCTGTATTTTTATTCATATTTTAATCAAACTCATCTCCTTATTCTTTGAGCTGCTTACTTTTAATTGAGTTTGTATTACAGTAATTATCAAGTGAGAAGGAAATGAAGTATCTGTCAGCTTGACGTGTCACAGGTACACTCTCACATTGACATGGGAAGGGTGGAGGGGGGTCTTGTTCTTCCCCTGATGAGGCACACAATGGCAATCACAACTCAATTAACACTTTCTATATATACAACTGTGCACGGAGACACACATGCCTGCACAGACAAACACACACACGCGCACACACACACACACGCACACACAAACAGCGAGGAGAGGAGTGAAAAGGCTGTTTTCCAAGTCTTTCTATTGATCCTGTGACTTTGACAGCTACACCTGTTTTAGGACCTATGAAAGTAGACAAGAACGCTCCTATGTCTTGAGTTGTTTGATGCCAATTAATTAGCTGTTTTGTCATCCCCTTATTACTTCCATGCACCAAAGTTTAGGTTCAGCAAAAAAAGAACAAAAGTTTAAGTTGAGGGAAAAGGTCAGAAAGAAGTTACATTGTTTAAGATACGACTGAATGATTGAATCGAAAAATGTGTCAACTTAACAATGATACAATTAATTAACCATTAATGAAAAACACCATATACAATCCGGCACATCATTCTCAACTGAGCACTGAAACTATTTTTTTTTAAATGTTTGAACTCTTACATTTTCTGCATTACTGTACATGTACAACCTCTATAAATCTGCTCTCTTTGGCTGCTATTTCATTTCTAAATTGGCAACATGGCTTTACACTTGGCCAGCCTTCCTTTATGCTACACATGATCTACTTTTGCTGGGACCAGTCAGAGAAATCCACCTGAAGTTATTTCTATAATAGTTTGTCCTTCCACTACCCACATGCCTTTCTTCTCCTTTTTCTTCTCTTTCTCTTCTCTGTTACCTCTCCCCACCGCTTTCTCTGTCTAAACTTGCTTTCCTTGATGAGTCCTAGCAGGGAATCACAGGCTCGGAAAAAAAGGTAGGGGCCTGACAGAGATTGATGTCTGAGCGCTCCCCCTGATTCGCTGATTAAACCCATCAATCAATATGCAGAGGAGGTGTCCAATGCAAATGGATCCAATCAGGCGGAACGGAGTGGTATTGTCTGTGTGTTGTGGCGAGTGGTAAAGTTAGAGGTGGAGGACAGGCACTTCAGCCCCTCTAGGACGGGGACTGGAAATGGATGCAAACTCAAAAGGAGAAACAGGATGACTATTTGGGATTGTAAAGATTGAGACCGGATGACTTTTGTTAATTGTAAAGAAACAATGATGCCTGATTATGACAGACGTTTATTCAAAAGAATTACATAGTGAAACGCATGATCACTGACTCTCTCCTGTTCCCCGGAATCACAAACACGTGCGTACTCCCTCTCCTCTTGTGTAAACAGAAGAAATGTGTGCTCATCTGACTACAGCTACTAATTTCACACACAAACATGCACCGACTCACGCACAACGCTCACAGGCCTGTGTGCATATTTCATCTGGGCGGCATTCTCTTTCTCCTTCCCCCGTCCCCATCAGCTCACACACACTATCATATTTTCCATGTCTCCATCTTCATCCAATCTTACTGTAATGGTACAGCGGGGACTGCGGCTGGATCTCCCCTCTGGGCCCGGCTGCTCCCTGAAGTATCTGCCTTGCTCTCACTTCAACCCTCATTTGAATACAAGTAGCATCCTTGGTCATTATAGTGGGAGTGTGTGTCCTGCTCGCTTGTCATTGAGATTTGTGTGTGTTTGTGTGTGTGTGTGTGTGTGAGAGTGAGTCTAGATAGTTGTGAAAGTGACACAGCCGGGATGGATACCATTGTACCCAGGGGTCACGTTGGCCTCTGAGAGCAGCTCGCAGTGCTGTTGTTCCGGCTCGTTGAAAAAACATAGCTGCAGTCGCAATCACCCCAACCAGCTTTTTTCTGTCCAGTTCAAGTTCATTATTCATGATTGTTCCATCAATGTTCTATCTCTATCATTCAGTAGGCTCACCCTCCTCATTTAAACCCCACGGAAAGAGAAGACTGGTCATTTGTTTCAGTAAATGACACAGATGCCTCTCACTCTGCTTATAGACTTATTCCTCCCCTTTTTTGGGGAAGGGGTTGGGGGAGGCGGTGGCGTATGTGAGGGAATGATACCATGACACGTTCTTCCCTCCCTTTTCCTCCTCCTTCATCTCCTCCCCCCCCCCCCCCCCCCCCCCCCCCCCATCCACCACTCTATCCATCTCCCCTCCTCCTTCCCCTTCCCCAGCTCCTGTAGGAGACAACGAGCCCCCAAAATGGCTGCCTTGGTGCCAGGGGGACCACAGGCTGCTCTCCCATCTCCCATAATCACCGGGGCGATGCTCGGATGCCTCCCCCATTTGCATAATGCCATCCTGACACTTTCACTTCCGCCATCCATCACCGGCGGCGTGAGTCCCGCGGCCTGCTCCGTCGCTCCGTCTCCCCCTGATTGCGTCCTGTGTTTATCTGCCCAAGCACAAAAGATTGATTCCCCGCTGTCTCTCGGCCTTATGTTCAGCAGATAGGGATTTTCGCCGAATGATGAAGCACCCAGTCAGCTAATGATAAACAGAAAACACATATTCAAAAGGACGGTCTCCCCCCTCTCTTCGGCTTTAGTGTGGCTGCTGCTCGCCTTGCCTTCTCCTCTGCCATGTGTGGGGAAGGGAGGGATGTCAGGTTAAGGAAGTGAACACACTCTGCAGGGAGTTCAATTTGAAACGCAATTGTTTTCCTGTCAGTCCTTTTACATTTTTTCTGTTGATTTGCTCCAGGGGTAAGGGAAAATGAAGGACCGGGAGGAAAGGGAGATAGCAATTAAAATAAAACTGTCGTCTTGATGGCTGCTCTTGTTCTTCTACACACCACAGTGCAGGCGGATCTGACAGACCGTGCTTTAAGAACATATCCTGGCTGAAAGATAAAAGCATACATGAGTGCAGCCCAGTAGCTTTTAGGAGGGTAGAATTGATACAAGAGGATTCCTATACTTCTACTGAAATAGGTACAAACCAAACCCAATAAGTGCATTATCCATGTGATTACAACGCATAAAACAGGGTGCTGCATTTAACCTCTGAAAGACACTGTAACATCCAGTAAACGCATGTTGTAACAGAGGCATATTACATCCATTAAATCAACATATAAAACGTATTGACTTCACGCTTTACTTTAATGAAGTGGGCTGGAGTCACATTTCTTCAAATGTACTTGTGCACAGTTTACAATGTGATAAGCATTCCCCACTATGCAGGCGATGCTACTGTATGCTGCTGCAGAATGCCAATGCAAAGCATTTCACCAAGTGCACCAAGTCTGCAAAGTTTCACTCCACGATAACAAAATACTATTAGCTGCTGTCACGTACAGGAGAAGAGAGATTATTTTATTTATTGAAATGAGATTGAAATGATAAATCTCTCTCCCCATGATAAAACACTGGGACTCATAAGCCAAGTGTGGGGGATAGGGATTAGAAAAAGATGGAGGCGAGAGAGAGAGAGAGAGTGTATGAGAGAGAGAGAAAGAAAGAGAGAGAGAGAGAGAGGGAGAGAGAGAGAGGGAGGAGTGAGAGGGGAAGAAATTCATAATGCATAATAAAACAAAAGGTGTCGTGGGAAACATCACTGATATTAAAATCAGAGGCAGACAGATCTATATGAAAAATGCAGATTTGAAAATGTAAATAACCATGGCCCTAGGGGGGAGGGGGAGTGATTCAAAGATAGGATGACAACATGAAGAGAAAGGCATTTATATGGGGGCTTTGATGTTTCTCACATCCAAATTTATGCTACTGACGACCAAAATAATGCCACTGAAGGGGATTTTACACAGTGCACTGCTGGCCCTGTTTCATACCATGATGATATAAAACACATTATGCTTCACATTATCTCAGTGTGAGAATGCCTGGTAATGAGATGATTCACATTCAAGAGGGATACTTAAGATTGCATTTCAACATTTCCAAACAACAACATGTTATCTTCACATTAAAGCCCTTTTCCGAAACAAAGGCATTTGATCCGTGCTCCAATATGTGTTCCCTCAAAGGGAAATCCACACAGTGTGCCTAACCTTAGCCTTTGAGGATGACCCTCTCACTTAAATCCAAACGCGCCCAGATTGCTTTGACTTTCTGCTGGAGTCCAGCTGTCAGTCAAAATCAGAAGGAGAATGGACCTCAGTGTTTGCATGAATTGTTCCTTTAATAAAGCTGACTGTCCTTGTTGCTCAAGGGGCAACACAGGATGTGCTCCTGTTTCTGCTGCTGTGCCAAAATGACAGTGCAGTTAAATGAAATTTGAAGGTTCTGTAGTGTTAGACATCATTTGTGAACATATCATTTTGTTGCACATCCTGTTCAGATCCAATATCTTCCCAGATTTAGTTCCTTTTTGGTGCTTTGTCCTCTTATGACGTTGTTACAACTGACAGAAGGTTTGGAGGAGTGTGAGAAAACTATACTAGGACACCGCACTGACTTTTGCCCTTCTTTTCTGTGCAGGAACGCCACCCCCTGGGATTGTAAGGGAAAGAGTAGGGGTTTCTGGCTTTTTCCTCATGTAAATCCACTGCACACGTTTAGCCCTGTTGCAGTGCTTTACGATACTCAACTCCCGAACATCGCCATTAGGGAGCTCTCTCACAGCCATTATTTTGAATACATCATTATTCTGGCAGCACTATCACATCCAGCTCATCACCATTTTTCTCTTTTTTCTTTGTTTTGAATAGATAAAAGCTTCATGAGACGAGAGCATCAAGTCACTTCAATCGCAAGATTCATTGGCTCTTGAGCTTTTGCATATGTTGTCAAATGCCAGTCAACATCTTACTCGATTTTGAATGTAAGATCTCTCTTTTCACAATACTACCATTTGCCCAAAATGTAAAGGTGTATGTTACTCCTTTATATTTTTGGTATAGAGTGCTGTAAAAAATCTAATCATTATCGGTTATGATAACATACTCACAAAGTACAATGTTGATCATCAAACAAACCTTAAATTAGTTTATTTGGAAGATACAACTTTCTAATAACTGATGTTTTCTGAAAGGTTTAAATGAATGTCATTAATAAGGTTAATAAATCATTTAAAAAAGCATTTATCAGTTACAAGCCATTAAAAAGACCAATATCTAGGATGCAAAGTTGTGCAAAATTGCCCAAAATCCATTTATTTACTTAACAGGCATTTCCCAATGCTTTACTAACATTTATAACCGCAAAACACTGGCCAAGGAGATTTTCACAACCTAGAAACCCCAATTTTTTTTCTCATTCTTGGCTTGATGTGAAAAGCATATGTAAAATATGTATTAATCATTAATAAAGCCATAAGTACAACATATGAACTCTTTGTGAAGAGTGGCTTTTTGAAAAGTGGTACCATTTGGGAAACAATAATGAAAAAGACATTATTGGGTGTGTTCATTTTTCAGTTTATCCTCTAAATTAAGTGATTTGGATGATCTGGATAAAATGCTTTACAGCCTATCTGATCCTCTGACCACTTTCTTGTTTCTTTCAGACTTGACAGCAATGCTGTCATGTTCCCTGATCTCAACAACTTCTATGGTGAGTACAAGTCATCATAGAAACAATAACCAAAGCTACAAAAATGAGAACCAAGTTGTAATAAACGGGAATTATCCTTTAAAGTCGAATCCAAATAAGAAACACAGGAAGTACTAACGTGCTTAACAGTTGAACTGTCTGCCAAGTTAGCTAACGTGGACGTCTTAGCACTTCCACGTGTAGCTCTGCTGAGGTCAGTCTTCCTGCGCCCTTTAAGAGCACATAAGGCCTTCACCCCCGCCCGCTCCACAGCTGCTTTTAGTCAAGGCCTGAGGTCCCTCCATCTTCCCTCCCCTTCCCCTTCCATCCCTTCATCCCTCCTGCCCCTCAGCTTTCTGTTCTCTTGCCAGGACTGTAATCAAGCCTTCAGCTTGTGGCCAGCTTGAGCCCGAAAAGCCACCAACAGACTAAACTATGATAGAAATGAAGGGCAGAGTGAGATGGAGGCGAGCGGGGTGTGAGAGATAGTCATTAAAACTGTGCCCTGTGTGCAGAGAGAACACCAGCATAATGTTTTAAATACAGGGATTGCTGCAGTTTGTTTGGGAAAACATTATTGTAGAAAGTTCTGGCACCGTTAAAGATGGCAGCACAGGAACAGTACACAAGTGAGCACTAATCAAAAACATATGCACCTCAAATTCCGCTCATAGCATTGTCTGATTAAGGCCTTTGTCAAGACGTGTGTTGGTGGGAAAGGAGTGAGAGTTGCGATTGTGAATATTGTGTACACAGTGAACATCTAATAGAAGAATTAGGCTTTCTTGCTTAGGGGGCCACCTTTTAGAGACGCTCTTGGAGGCTGACTATACCTGCTTTTGTGTGCTTTCTCTCTTTCCAGTGTCATCTTCCATAGCTGGAGGGGATGGTGTACCCGCCATGGTCATGTCCAAACAAACCCCCATCTTACTCCTCAACACAACGCCCTCTCAGATGACATGACTGCAACAGCAGCCCATTATTCTGGACAGCCTTTTGGTTTGCTCAAGGATGTGATGTTGTCAGAGCTGCCTTTCAGGGCCTGGTCCATGTACACGCCGTCAAGGCCACTGAAACACAATGCTGAGGATCATTACGCATATATGCGGGGCCATAATCCGCTTTTTTGCATCCAGACAATTCCAGCAGCGCAGTGCCACATGGTTAATATGGTGGCGACGGTACGGGGGATGTGGGCTGTCAATTTGATTGAAAAGAAAGTTAATTTCCCATATAAAAAGATTTGTGGAAAAGTATATGCTAGTATGGGCAAAAAATAAAGTTCAGTCCCTACTTCAGACGATCCCCTCTTCAATATTTTTAGCATCTAAATATTTGTTTGCCTTCTTAAACCGAATTTAAATAAAATAGGTTCACTTTATTTTCTAAAGACATTTGTAAAGGAAAATCCATGGCAGGAAATCCGCCCAAATCCTTGGAAAATCCAATAATATTTGCATAGAGCTTAAAACATGCAAAGTCCCTGCGTACGAATTAAGCTGGAAAGGAAAGCCCTGCTGGTTATGCATTAAAATGGATTGGAAGCCGGGTTTGACTCCTACAGGTAAAAGCCCTGGAGTGTCGACTGATTCTGCACTTTGAGGAGACAAAAACCAGAGATGTCCCTTCAATGCTGTCCGACTCCTCACCGTGCTGCAGGATAATCTGCAGCGCTGCACATTGCTCAGTGACCCTCTCCTGCTTTCACGCCTACCTTTTGAATCAAAAAGATGAGCACAAAGACATCACACAACAGCCTGCGAGAACGTAAAGTCGAAGAGAGGAGAATGTGGAAGGGGTTTCTTTAGCTGAAATTCTTCCAAGGCCAGTGCTGATTACAGGACACGGCCTGACACAGTATGCCTGCGTGCTGTCAACTCAGAGAAAACAAACATGGAATTTATAGCACATTAAGAATTCAACAGGCAATCTATTCAAGCAATTAATGGCGTATGAAAATAAGCTCTGTTGGCGTTGAAAGCACTCCAACATGAATGTAGGCCACGACTGTTGTGTGCTTTTGTTTTCCGCTGATTCGCCCTTGAGGATCACAGTTCCAGAGCTCACACTCCACACAAAGCTTCCCTGCAAGTTGTTGTGCCCCCCTTTCATATTCTTGTGTTAAAACGTACAGCATATCTACAATTACAGTTCCCCCTGTTTGCCCACAAAGCGCAGTCAAGGTGATTCTGATTATACTAAACAATGTTTGACATTGACAAGATATTCAGCTGTCTTTTGTCATCTCAGAATTGAGAAATTACACTAGTTTAAGTAAGCTGTCTTCTGACAGTTGAAACAGGCCAGTGCGGGAAACGTAAACAGAGCATCCAGATATTCTTGTATGAAAACAAATAGTGTAAAATACTGGACATCCTGTTCCCGTTAATTTCCCTGTTAGCTATAGTATGTTTATCATTATTATCTAATTACTGGTTTGACAGAAGTGCTGATTCTGTAGCTGACGGATGAGTTTGAACCACAAGAATCCACACACACATTTTGAGACACACAAACAAGCTTTAGGCATTTAAGCATGCAGGTACTGTAAAAGTGACCTCTAACCTCACCATATTTACTTTGCACTGAACTATTGTCACTCACAACACATTCCTGCCATATTTGCAAGGTCAGACGTAAGTGCCCCTGTTGAGCTGTTTTAACTACCCTTGTGAAACTTATACCAAACAGGGACATAAAAAAAATACCCCAAAACAGTTTATGCATAATATGGCACTTTTAGGGAGTAAATTGTGGTTTGGTTAAACCTACTTAGGAAATGTTTCCAAAATCCACGTGAAAATCTGACACATGTATATTTAAAAACAATCCTTTTTCATTAGTTCCCCAAAGGTTGACATTTTAGGGACACCTGAGGATTTTGTCACCCAACTATGAAGTGATGATGTTACCTGGGCTAGAAGTACAAATTATTCAATAAATCTGTCCTATGGAGTTTTTAAGCCACAGTGAACCTAAGGCCAGTAAACACCGGAGAGTCGTACAGTAAACTGAGATCTGACACGTGCCCTGACCCATGAGAGGGATTACGGTGAGGCTTTGACAGCTCAGGATCTCCACAACAACCACTTAGGACAGGAATCTGGCCTAAGGTCTTGAGGGAATGTGTATGTGTTTTGGAGACTTTTTTGCCTGAGGTGTTTCTCATGCTTGTCAGAGTAAAAGAAAACAGCAATGAGTGACATAGATTTTACAGGAGTTGTTGTGAAAACTGCTCCTTAAATCGACCTCATCAGGTTACTTCCAAGAGAATGTTAATGTTGTACACACAGCTTGTAGCCTGCCTCTTCTTATACATTTGCACAGCTTATTGTATGCAAAGAATGGAGGCAACAAATGTAAAGCTTAAATCACCTCATTGTATGAGTAGCCCATTAAAGATAGCATGTCTTACATTCATGATGCCAAATTCAAGATTTATTTGTTTTTTGTTTTTTAACATGTGTTGATACCAAAGATTCACACATGAATGACATAAAGTGATCGTTTCAGCACTTCACACATGCACAACATTAGTTTCACATGTTGTAACCTCAAAAAATGATTCTCAAGGAGAAGCTGGTACAGATTAACACAGTATACATTATAGACCATTGATGCCTCCCTGACATGTGACCAAAATTAATCAGATTTAGATTCAAGTGATCAAACTGTAATTAATCATGTGAAGAGGGAAATGATCCTTGACGTCGCTCCAGCTGCGAGATGCCTCTGTTTGGTCCCGCGTGCCCCTCTTACAGGGGGTCCACCGGGGCTACATTAAGAGGCTTTGTGCCAATGTCACCTAAATTACAGTCACTTAACACAACAGATGTACTGAATGTCGAGCAAATGATGTGCTCGGGCTGGGGTGGCACATTCACATGCATGGAATAAATTTTGCCCAATGTATCAAACATGTTTTTGTTGCATCCTCTCCCCCTCTCAGTGAATTTGCATTTCGCTATATAGCATAGCATGCTCCACTAACCCACACTGTCTTGTATCACAATCTCCAAACAACTCCATCCATGCCTCTTTTATTTGCCGGCCTTTGCGGTCTCCAATGCGGCTTCTGCATTTGTAAATTAAGCGTATTTATTTCAGTGCATCAGTTTGAGGAGATTTTCTCTGCTCTTATAGACTCAGCAGTGGATATGCCAGACAAGCTTAGTTCAGAAGATTATTTTTCTCTTTGTGTGTCAGACTCCTCAGCAGAGGCACAGGCAGATACAGGTATTCAGATGGGAGCCAACGCGGTCCGGGCCATTGTGCTTTCCCACACGCAGGAACAGAGCGTTCTAGCATTGCAGGTGTAGAGGGGGACAATAACCCAGGGTTGCAGGCACAAATTACATTCATCAAGTTTATCAATAGCAAGTCGGGATTTAAGCCAATGAGCTCACCCTACCAACACCTCCTTCTCCTCCTCCATAAGTCGGGCTTTCAATGCACAAGTTAATTCTGCATACACCGAGAGAAATGATCTGCTCACAATTATGCATCCTTGGATGGAGATTTTATGAAACCAACACTGCTACTGCCACTACTCTCGCAACAATACCTAAACATCAGTGAAGATCTTATTTCTGTGTTAAAATACTAAAAGCAATGCATTGATACTATAGCCCCTCTTTATATGATGGAGAGAGAAGGGGAGAGAGAGATTATAGGCAGTTTAAAAGATGACATCCTTCAACAGTCTGTAATTGTACTTTGCTGGGAGAAAGAATAAAGTAAGAGGAGACATTTTCTGAAAAATCATAAGCCATTATGCTCCAGAAAGGGTTTGTGGGGCGGGGCGTGTATCCACATAAAGCACTGCTGAGAACCTCCAGCAAATTACCCCGCAGGCCTGCGAGGAGGGGGAAATATCACTAATTGCCCTCCATTCTGTCAGGTCAATTGACTCTAATTGGAAAAATAATAAAAAGCATATTACCCCAGGAGCAGCAAGCTCTGAAAACGGCAGGGTCCTTTTTGGAAAAAGAGCTAAGGGGGGGAAAGCTCAAATTCCTCAGTGCAAATATGGCATCTGAAATCTATCTTTGCCACTGCCATTCCTACCTCAAAAACAATTACAGCGTGCCTTCCTCCTGCCACTCCGCGGATATAATTACAGGAAAATTGGCATGGGTTACATACCAAGCGAGTATAATAAATTGACATGTGATTAGGCATTAATGTGCATAATCTGGCTCTTTTTACACCTTCATGTGTGATCTTTGACGATAGTGTCTGCAGAAGTGTGTGTGTATGTGATGGGTGGGTGGGGTGTCTTCTGGTCAGCTGCTATTCAATTGTCTCCCCGGAGAGCTCGGTAATTTGGAGTCAAATGAGCATAGTGGGAAGGCCAGGCCACCTACAACAGTTAGAAAATACAGTAGGGGAACAAGGGGGTATTGAATATGAGCTATGCCCCAGGTGTTGGCAGACAAGAGGGAATAGAACTAATCTACTATCTACATTACTAAATTATTGGAGATGAATGGCTCTGCTAATATAATCTCCCACCCTGGGGGGATGATCCTAAGATTAAGGGTCTGACTCAGTATTCATTGCAGGATCCAGCCCTTTGAGTCGCTCGAAAGTTATAATTTTGTTTAAGCCCAGTGCTTACCACAAACCAGACAAAAGTTCTCCAACTTGCCCATCATCGCTTGGCAAAAATATAAACATTCAGTTTATAAAGTATGTTTTTCTTCTCTTTCAAAACTGAGTGATTAATATATTCTATCCCAGTGGTCAAATACATCAGTTTCTCTCAGTTTGAACAGAACAGGAATTGTCTATTATGCATTTAACATAATTTGTACAGATGTATTACCCAAAATCAAATCGAGATAAATGACTTTTACTACTGTGGAGTTCCATGTGCGCTGTGTTTGATTTTAATGAGTAAGTCATCAGAAGTTAAATAACTTTATCCTTTCTATTGTCCTGCAGTTGTGGACCAGGAGCTGACCTGAGCTGAATTGGAATTGAATCTTATTGCCAGTAATTGAGCTGAGAGAAGAACAAGATCCATCAAAACTTCTCTGGATAACAATGTTTTCAGATTCATCCGGATTCAGTGCGATCGCAGGTCTTGGAATTCTTGTGATTAATTCACTGGCATGTAAGGCTTCTGGATGACAAAGACATTCTCCTGTGAGACCCACTGGCACATCCCCCGCCAGCGACGTCTTGCCCCTAGAGACAAACTTAGGATAAAACAATGACAGGAGCCCAGCAGCACACAAACCAGTGCCAAACAGCACACCCACCTGCTTATGATCAATGAAACCTCACCGTATACTATCTCGGCATACCATGCCAGCCACTGATGAAAGGCCTCATCGTTAGTGACCGTCTTTGATCGGCTCATCGCCTGTTTTGAAATGTAAATTGACGGGAAAAGGAAAGGGCTTCGTGAAGGAGTGGCATGCAGAGGAGAAAAGGGGACCCCACCCTCTGGGGAGATTAACGCCACCCCAGTCAGACATGTGTCAAGTGGGGCTTGATGAATCCTGGGAAAATGAAAAAAAAAGGTATGAAAAAAAGACAGAGACAGAGGAAAGAAAGCCTTTCTCTTTCCTTCTTGCCTCCTTCTGCACATCCCTGCCTCTCAGATCATCATCTCCCGCCCTTATTCTGTCAACGCCCTTCTTGATGGTTACTGTCAGAGGTGCGCATCCCTTTTGTAGTGTGGTGTTTTGCTGCTGCCACAGTGGAGATGCCTCCTTCCTCTGCATATGCACAAGTAGGCAATGGTGGGGTGGAGGATGAGGAGTGGGTATTGGATGGGTGAGTGGGGGGGCAAGGCATGGATGCCTGTGGTATCTGCTGATCCTGACACACCTTTGGGAATAAGAAACCAGGGACAGAGGGAACGCTTCTCAAGAAATAGTGGGAGCATGATATCAGAGTATAGGGATTTGGTTGTTGTTGGTGGTGGGGGCTGTTGCAAGGGCAAGGCACATGTCTGTGACATTGGGGATGGTAACGCAGGGATGACAGCTAACATATGTGCTGAAAAACCTTAAAGGAAAAGGAAAAAAATACAGAGAGTGTTGGCTGTTTAAAGGTGTAATCCTGCTCCATATTTGGTCAGTAGAGTGAAGAAAAGACAAGACAAGTCATGAAAGGATGGGATTGCGTGTGTGTGTGTGTGTGTGTGTGTGTGTGTGTGCACATCTATCGGTCATCCACACTTGTAAAAAGGAATCTTTCGCTTGTCACATAGGGGCGGAGGTGTCACCTTCTCGGTTCACCCCTGTGTCTGTCTGCCTGTGCCTGAAAAGAGCGTTGCATCATTTGAAGCGACGATGAAATAGAATAGCTAAATAATGTCCCAGCAGGAGGCTGCTTGCAGAGACGATACAATGTGCAGGGCCTGCAAACTAATGGCCAGCTGTCTTATAATGAGCTCCGGCAGTCCAGGCCTGCTGATTACCCCCCTCGCCCCACCGCCGTCCCCACTGTGGGACATTACGGGTACCATGGGGTATGGGGGGAAGTCGGAAGGGGAGATGGAGTGCAAAGGCGGAAGATGAGGGTGGGACTGTCCCTCTCCCTAACATCTCACCCCCCAAGCCCTCCATCACCACTACTGAGCACCGAAACCCTCTCAGTTAACGAACCAAGAGCCGTCTAATTAGAGCTCAAAAATTCATGAGGGTCCTCATTAATATTGAATATCTGTTGTGGGCCACGACTTCAAAATAAGCACTTGCATATGCAGATGGAAGGTGAGTGAGAAGGAGGGTGGGAAGGAGGGAAGGAGTGCATTATGCACCGCCAAAGTAGAGGTATTGAGGTAAAGGTGGAGGGAAGGAGGTAGAAAGGATCTAAGGGCGTAGGGAGTGGGAAGTACATGAAAAGAATGGCGACGGATTGGGAGACAGATGAGGAGAGGAGATGGAGGGAGAGCAGACAAGAGGAAAGGGGAGGAGAGGGAAAGGGATGAGAAAAAGTGAGGGACCCCAGAGAGCTGTACCTGTGGAGAAGAGTTGTAATGTTGGAGGACTCTCCTGGGAGAATATGCATGGTCTTTAATGAGGAGGGTGGAGCGCAATGGCGAAGAATAACAAAAAAAGAAAGAAAAAAACATTCCGCTCTTAATCCCTCGCTGAGAGGAAAAACTCTTTCAAGCAGGTACACAGAGGTATCACTTTTCAAGTCCCTCACTCCTTCTGTTTTACCCTGGAAAAGGGTACACAGATAAAAGGTACTGTCATTTGAAGATTGTCTGCTACCAACAACCATCATTTGCCTTTGAGATAATTCTGGGTTTTCCACTTCGGATTTAGAGGCATATGGGTAATACAGAGGAGGGGGGGATACACTACATTAGCTATATGTCAGCCACTCTGGAAGACATCAAGAAAGTCATTTCATAGTGAAGAAGAAAAAAAGCTGACATGAATAAACAATTTCTTCTCACACTGCTTTACGAGTGGTTGAGTTTTGTCTTTTGTTTCAATGCACCAATATTTCCATGAGGAACTGAGTAGAGGGGTGTACATGCCTGTCCTCAGGCCTCAGCAAGGGCACCAGGTTTTGGGACAATAGGCCCCATTTATACTTGTCATTTCAAGTAGCCAGATAAAGTCCACGTGCAATTTAATACACTTTTGTTTATACTTAGCCACATATGCATCTACGTTAGGCGACATCACAAATCTGATTGCAATCTGTCTTGGGTTTCCCCATGCTACATATAAATCAAGATCAGCCCGCTCCAGTACAAAGGCTGGTGCTGATGCACCTGAAGCTGTTTAGTTACTGCCAAAAAATAAGAATAACTTGTGCACTTAAATTTTGCTACAACAATAACAATTTAGCTAGGTAGGAGTGGGAGGAGTAACAATTATGTATGTGCCTTGAAGAGTTTGATGCATTTGACATACGATAGGGCCCTCTTGAAAATGAGATGATGCATCTCAAGAGGCTATCCTTTAATAAATTCACAAATTCACATACGTGTCGACCATGTATGTGTCAGGAAAGCCTGCATGTGTGTGTTCATCTGACAATTCAGACTGATACCAAAATTTACCAGGAACTCGAGCTCCAGCAGTTATTTTATTTTATTTATTTTATTTTCCTCCACTCTTGTCTCTGTGTGAATTTCCTCCTCCCCACATTTTCAACTAAAGTGGATGGGCTGAAATTCACTTCACCCACTCCTCCAAAGCTCAAAAATGAACGCATTATATCTTGTGTAATCCGTATACAAAACAAAGTGTAAAAATGTATGGGGTGAAATGTGCTGCACTATTTCGTGGTCGGACACAGAAACTTCCAGGAGTCTTGTTACCATGAGGTTGAGGTATCACTCTTCTCATTTAACTCTCAGCAACAAGAAAATAATTGTAATTTCCAAAATCAAATTATTCCTTCAAGGGAAACAAGGTGTGTGAAGCTTGTTAGCTAAGCTTTAAGCTCTGTATTTGTGTACCTATATGCAAACATAAATGTGCATGCCCACATAAGTGGATGCATGTTTGCACACATCAGTGTGTGTGTGAGGCCAAGCCTGATTGTGTCAGCTCAGGCATCTGTTTGCCCATGTGTGCTCAGCGCTTTGCATGTGTCCATGTGTGTTTGTGTTTGTGAGCGAAGTGACTGTGGTTGGGGCCAACCTGAGCGCTCTTCCTTAATGTGTCTGGGAGGTCCAGGGGAGTCGAGGGCTTTGAAGGGCGTGGATGTGTCTGCACTGAGAGATTTATAGGCTTCAGCCAGGATCACTCTCTTTCTCTGGTGCCAAGTTAAGCAGTAGCATAATTAAAACCTCAGAGGAATCCGTTTGAAGTCAACAATGGGCTCTAAGGCGAACCTTAATGCAAACACACTTACTGCACACACACACACACACACACACACACACACACAGACACACACACACACACACACACACACACACACACAAAAACACACACATACAGACACACATTGACAGATAGACATATACGACCACACACATATACTCTATGTCCATGTATCTTCACCTCTGGAAAGATGCAGGGTAGATTAGATTAGAGCTCTATTTGTTGTCGAGGAGGAAATTCATTTCCACAGCCAGGTACATTCATACAAAACAGTTATTACTCTGCCACATGATTTGACAAAGACCAACACACCATCACAGAGGGAATGCATTCCTAACAAGAAGACATTTCACATAGTTGCGGAAAAAGTTCAGGGTGCTATTAAAGGTGTTGACAGCATATGGGCCCAAATTATGCATCGATAAATGTGAGGGCTTATCCAGTGTGTGAGCGTATAGAACGAAATGACATTTCCCTAAGTGCTTTCCCTCAGTGTATACTAACTTCGTCTTTCTCTACGCACACACACATACACACATGCATACTGTACAGGACAATTACTCACATTAAACACCAACAGATGCCATCTTGATTAAATTTGACCGTACAAACACAAATGGAGACGAGCGGGTCTGCGTCAAGGGTTCCCAGAGCATATGCCGTGCGGGTCGCCAGGAGCCCGGGAAAGAGGGAAGGATCTGAGACCGCCTGCTGTTGTTGCGTTGCTGACAACACACCGTGGAAAATACCCTCTGAGCCCAGAGACGGCGTGGGCCGCGACCCACCATCCGGCCCTGCGCGGAGACTTGGCCTCAAAAACTGAAAGATGTAAACAGGGGAGGAGAGACTACAGTTGATGTTAGTAATTCGCAGTGCGTGTAGGTCCTGACCTTGTTAAGTGAACAATAGTATTGCTGTGGAGACATGATGGAGGTGTAAATTGGACAATCTGGGCTTTTTCTAAAATGAGCTATTTCTGAATAGATTTTTTTTCGCAGCTCTTGGCTCCACATCAAAGTGAGAAATGGTGTAGCTTGTGTTTCTCAAGGTTGCAAAGTCAAGTTAGATTCATGCCCTGGACCCATAACAGTGTAGATCAAAAGTATTGGGCCTTGTAATATGATCACAGTGGGAGTTCACAATGTGAGCTAACACAGTCTTCAGAGAGGGAAATAATAAATAAATATGTGATCCTTATCTGCCATTGCCCATAACCCATACAGGCGGTGGTGGTATGCATCGATAAACTCATAAACAAACTGTAATTACTAGCCCATTAGAGTCAGACCCTCACCAACACAGGCTCATAATCCGTACACAGGAGGGATGGAGGCTTGTCGCTCATTTTCATATAACACACTGAGCTAAAAAAGTAGAGCAAAATACTTAATGATTTGTGACTGGGGGAAAAACAAACCATTTCGATATAAGAAGCTTAAACACTCTCAAAAGAGATGTAGCGATGTCGGCGCTTGTGCTCATCATTGTACACACTCCCCTTGTTTGAATTTGAGCAAAGCTTAATTTATAGGGGAGGTGATCAGGAAATGGAAGGCAAATTGGTGTTTTATTTGAGGTGGATAAACATATTTTCTTCTGCTGGGAGTAATCAGGAAAATAATCACTTCAGCCTTGACAACAAATTTACTTGAGTAAGTTCCTAGATGATAGCCTTGTTGTTTGAACTGGACCCTGTGGATTTCAGTTTGTTTTCCCTATACGTCTAGACAGATAGTCTCTTAACAGTCCAGGCCATGCTCATGCAGAGACAAACCCAAGTCCAGAGGGATTGAAGGCAGGAACCCCGAGTTCATTCATTATACAAGGCAAGTCTCTCTCCAGCTTTAAATGTGTAGAACTTTTGAGTTTTGAATGATTCTGTGGATTTTCTATGACATTTTGGACATTAATATTGCAGGGATACCTTATATCCCCTCTCCATACCCTTATGTATTCTTATGGACTCCTTCAAAGGCGCTGGTCAGGTCCTCTAACCTGGGATATATGGGGCTCTATGTCCTTCTTTTGCCTCCTGGTTGGACAGCAGGAATACGCTATGATCCACTGAGACTCCAAGTGTATGTGTCTATTTGTGTGTACACTGAGTGCGCGTACAGCTCTTCTACCTAAATCTGCCTCACTCCTAACCTTCAGTGGACGCGGTATGACTGAGTGATCAAGCAGATCAAGCCCGCATCTACCTTAGCTCCTCTCTGTGGTGACATTTCGCCAAACCCCAGACAATCCGGGCCGGCCTGATCCTCCTCAGCCCATGTTTATTCAAGAGACAGGTGGGCCAACCGGGGCCTGGAGACAGATTCAGACAATATTGTTAGTTAGTAAGGGTACAGGTGGTGCAGAAATCTGTGTGCATAGCAAAACAGGGAAAAGATATATGTAAATTTAAAGTAATCTCTGTAGGTTTATTATAAGACATAGCAAAATTGCAGATCTGCAATTTTGCAATTTTTGCTTTTGTCTTTAAAAAGCACCTATTCTATTTTAGTGTTCCTCAAAGGAACCTATAATTGATTATTTATTATGAATCCAAAATATAAATATGGCAAGAATCCTTTCACTACATCATGCCTCAAGTATTAATCCTTCACTGCATTCTATTCTATTCTATTTTTACGAAAAATAGTTGATTAATAAATTAATCATTTACATTATTTTTCAAGCAAATCTATTAAACTTGATCTCGTTTCAGCTACTTTAATATGAGGATTTCCTACTTTTTGTTGTTTTCTGTCATTATAGTGTATATGTCTTTGGTAAAGTGTTCAAACTAAACAAGCAATAGATTGAGATTGTCAGTGGCATTTTTAAAACCTATTTGACTTGTTACAGACTAAATGATTAGTCACTTAATCGAAATAATACACCTTTTCATTTATTGTAAAACATATTGTATTGTATTCTTTTCTAGGAAAAACTTCAACCTTCAATTCTTAATTTTCTCAGTACAGTTCTTGCTTCCACTCAGTCTGACATTAAAAGAGTCCTTGTGAAGGCTGCAGAAAGGAAGGGGAAGAGGAAGTGCATAACATTTTAAAACTGCACAGGTCCACTAACTTCCGGAGCGTTATTAGACCAATAAAAGAACGCTAGCATTCCTTTATGCCAGCAGGAATAAAAATGCCTTCAGGTCACATGTGGTAAATAATAGTTCGTGATGCTGGAGCGGGTAGAGAGGTAGTTATTAATTATAGTACCTGGTGTTCAAGTGCAAGGTATTAGCCTCTGTTGCGCTAACGGGCTGCTAATGCGGTTGATGTTTGACCGGCGCTGAGCTCTCTAATATGTCTGCAGGGACACAGGAGGTTCTAATTAATCCTGAGCTGACGGCCAAGCCAGAACATCCCCTGGGAGGCATCAGGGAAAGCGAGGAGTATCAGCACACTTATCCACAGATTATACTCAACACCCTCACTGGGATGCCAGGCTAAAGGGTTGCAATTGTTCTTCTCTCACCTGGGTAAGTGAAAAGACGTAAATCAGTAAATCTTGTGTTTGGAAAAAAACCCTGAAAATGATCCGTTTTTATATTTTACGACTTATCTGTCAGTCAAATGAGAAAGTGTCACTGGAGTGAGGCATTAATAAAAAAAAAGAATATTCATGTCCTGTCTGACTCACTCAAAGTTTCCTCTGCTGAAAAGGTTGTCTGACGGAGGATGAATCTCATGCATGTTTGTCAATATAATTTGCTCTCCCCTTCACCCCAGAGGAACAAGCCGGTCCCTTAAGGTTTCCGACTCAAATGCCAACATCTGTCTGGCAACGGAGCCAGAATGAGATGGACTAGGACACCTTCATCAGAGGTATTCTCTAGTTGACAGAAGCCACAAGGTGGAATTTCAGAGATGAAATAATGGGAGAGCTGAAAGAGGCTTGAGTATGCAAATCCCCCAATGGACCCACCCCTTCGTTAAACATTCCATCTTGATTAATATTTCATGTATTAAAAATCTATTAATCAGGAAAAAGTTTAAACTTTTCTGCTTTCCCAGAGGAAGCCAGATCCCTTGTTTTTGTCTTTTCCGACACTCATGTGATGTCATTTTCTGGGCGACCATCTTGGAAAAATGGAGACAAAACATCTTGTAATACTGGGCCAAAAAGAGCCAGCTTCTCTTTTCTGTCTGGAGCTCATGATAGTCTGAGCAAAACGAGGCCAAATATGCTAAAAGTCCAAAAGCATTGAGATCCACAAACAATTTGGCATGGCTGCTCACTCTTATCCCCATTCACAAACCTTCTTTTATGTACGTTTTACTTGGCACCATCCACCCCTCCCCCCTCCTCTCCAAACCCACTCAACTGATAGATAGAGTGGGTGAGAGTAGCACATCACAGTACCACACTGCTCTCTACCTCACCACTTTCATTATATTGTCATTTTGAATTATCAGCAGCGATGGACTGGCAAGGATGACTGACACATTCCTGCGAGCGGAGCAGCTACAGCCTGGCTCTCCAGCATGTCCTGGCAAGCCCCGCTTAATGCTGTGCCAGACGGGAGAGGGCTGGCCAAGTCTGGCCAAGGGGCTGCACTAATACTGCATAAATAGGGGGGGAATCCCCTGCCCCCATGCTGGCTGAAAACAATACATCTATGTTGAAATGGAAGGCGATCTACCTGGGAAGACATGTGCTCATCCTATGATTATATGTAATTGAGTAGAAAAGTCACATAAAAAGGCTGAAATGCAGATATGGTAGGGTGAGTACATTTTAATATCAGCACTGTATCCATTACCAAATGTCAATTTCAAGTCAAGTGATATAATTGAATAAAACAGATGCTCTCTTGCCAGAAATATGAGGCACTATAACTAATGTGTCAGTGAAAATCTGAAACGAGCAACGGGTGACAGAAAAGATATCACTATAAAATGCGGTTTTAGCAGCAAATTAGATCGTGGAGCAACGGATTTCACCATAATTTGCATTTTGCATGTAAGCAGTGTCGAGCCAAAAATACTTCCCGCAACACCACAGCAGCGCTCTCAAAGGGCTTAACAGCACCAGCAGACAGGAGCGAAAATGGGAAGAAAGATAGAAAGACAATGACAATGAAGAAGGGAGAAAAAGACAAAAAAGAAAGGACATTCTAATAAAAAGTCCCACTACAGCAGGGCGATGGCCAGGATGGGATCTCGTGGGACATTACATTTCACAAGGCCCTGGGATCCACATCAACCAGTTAGCAGCGGTTTTACAGCTATGACTCTGTGGTGAAAACCACTTTGTTGCCTAGGATGTAAATTACGTGTTCGTACAGAATCATGGGCTCTGACACTGAAAGGATCCAAAACACTGATCCTCTGTGTTTTTTACTCAACAGACAACACTTCAAATTTTTATTATGAAGCCTGAAAAAGGTAGAGGGACATCTCATCATAATGGTTTGTGTTGCTTGGTAGGGTGGAGCTGGGATAAGAGAGAGTGAATATAAAGAGAATGCAGCCACACTCCTTACTGTACTTTTTTAACAACACACCCAAGTTTATTCACTGACAGCTGTAGTTCTTTTTAATGCAACTCCTTAAAAGACAAAGACGGTTAATCTGACCTCCTGTTGTTCACATAAATATAGTTGTTAGTGAAGTTCTGAACAGCCGTGTTTTAGGTGATTTGTCAAACAGACAGAAGGCAATTTGTTAGTTTGACAACTAAGACCACAAGGTTAGGACATGACGGCGTGAATTTGTCTGAATGATAATCTTAAACACTGTAGTCTAATTTGTTAATCGGGAAAAGAAAAAAAATACATGATTAAAAGAAGACATTAGGTGAACTAAATCATCGGCTTCTCCTGTAAAATGTTTGCCCTCATCTTACTCTGCCCCTTAGATCTTCCGTGACATCCAAGATTGTGCTGGTCTAAACATATCTGAAATAAATGATCAGTATTCAATGGTGTAAAAAAGACAAACAAGACCACTGCAAGACACACTCACACTGGTTTCCCACACCCTTTGCTGCGAACATTGTGAAATCCTTTACTAATTTGTATCAAGGCAAAGATGGAGAAGGATTGGTTGCGCCTCATTCGATCCACATTATCTTTGGCATATCTTAGCTTACACACATCCCCACTACGGTAAGTGCCAGATCCCGGCGTACAACCGCTGCTGGGTTTCTTGCATATTTAGCTGTCTGTCTTAAGCTGCCATCTCTTTGGCCAACAAACACAGACGCCCCAAACGAGACACACACATGCACAGTGTTGCAACTTTCCCTGCTCATATGTCTGTGCATGCTTGGTCTTTTTCCAATTAAAATCTCACTGTTGGGAGTTTTCATGTTCAAGATATCAACCCCTTAGCCCACCCTCACCTCTCTGTGATTCTTGGAACGCACTCAGACTGGTGTCAAACTATTTGGAACCAGACTGAGGCAGATAGGAAGGTATCATCAGGCATTTGTTCCCATTCAGGTGAACACATAAGAGCTCTGAGGAAAACATGCTTTCAAGGACCTGCTGACTTTTCACACTGCAGGAATGACTTCTTCACTGAAAAACTGCTGAAAAACTTCAACAAGTCAATTAAAGAATAAAAACAGCCCTTTGATTTTGATGTGAAAAGACTGTCTTCCAATATAAAGGACCTCTGAGGGCTGAAAATGAATTATGAACACTCTTTTTGTCTCTGCGCAATTTCAGTATTAAAGAGAATGAGAGTTTAAGGCCACAGCTGAACTGACAGAGGACTGGTCGCTTAAACTAACTCTGCCCATAAACATCCTGACGCCAGTTAATTGTTGGTTTGAAGATCAGGCCCCACCCCTCCCTCCCCCTCAACCTTGCTTTCTTTCTCTCACACCATTTCACCCCATTCTTAAACAATGAATGTCATTTTTTATAGAAAAAGTGAGATAGAGTGGGTGAGGCACAGAGGGAGAGACAGAAAGGGAGAGGGTGAGAGAGAGATTGCAGGCAGCGGTGGTGTGAGAAGGGGCGTATGGCACCCATTATCTTGTTTATTAAAAGCAAGTTTCTTTCCTTCGCTCCCTCCTCCCCATGCAGCTGACCGCAGATATTTCCAAGGGCCTCGCTCTGCTGTTCTGTGCCTACTTCACAGGCTGCTGGAAGGGTCACAGAAGTTGAAACAAGAGGGTGTCAATCGACTGATCGCGTTGTGGCCCAGTGGAGGCATCTCAAAGACAAACAAAAGTGTGCATGCTCGTAATTCATGCATGCATGTGCAGTTATTGATGAAGTCGATAAAATAAACTATGAAGAAGGGAAAGTCAAATTTGTCAGCTGCTGTGCACATTCAGTGTAAACAGGAGGGAAACTGCAAAGCCTGTAGCATAGTATGTTGCAGTGAAGGGGAAGTCTATGCTTTTCTTTTAGAAGTTACAGTGTCAAACATGTTCCACCATAGCAATTAAACTTTCCAATTAATGGTCCAGGTGTTGCCTTAATGCATTGTAGTTGACAATTTGCTAACCTTCCTTAGTTACTCTTGCTACACCCTTTTACTCTCACACTGCAAAAAATGCAGTTTACAGTGATAACAGCGTCAGATTCACCACTCGAAATTCATGGTCATTTTTGAAACAATGGATGCTTCATTTTAGATAGAGGTCGACAAAAGCAGGCTTCTCATTTCTAGCCATGCACTATCTATCATCATCCAATTTCAAGTTAGCTAATTATGCAATCGTTAGCTCCATAAGTTGGTTGAAAACACCGGGACTATTTAATGTTTCAATCTGACTCGTTTAAAAATGAGAATACTGTTAAAGGGCAAAAAAAAGCACCTGATGGCAACATACATGACATGCGTATTTGATGTATATTTGATGAATGATTCTTGCAATTTTTGTATCCACGTGGTTGAATGCACTTATGGTAAGTCGCTTTGGATAAAGGTGTCAGTCAGTTAAAAAAATGTAATGTATGTAATGCAAGATGAGGCTTAAGTTTAGTTACAATGACTCGATTTCTGCTTTTTTGTTCTTGTTTGTATTTTCAAATTGTATGTTTCAATTGTAAATATACAAGAAATGCTCAGGATGAGGACTAATCAATGTTTTTGACAATTGCTTTGCTCTCTTGGATAAAAAGTTTGGCTAAAGTTGCTGTGGTTCCCCAAATTCAATGAAAAGAAGGACAGAGCTGCTAATGTTACCTGCCACCCTGATATAGTAGCATCAAGTACCGACTTCTATACTGCTTAACATAAACTTTAACTCTGCAAAATGAGCATTATTTAGCTTAGGCCTCGGAACATAATATAGACTTTAAGGATGCTCCTGCTTTCTTACCTGAATTTGAGGCCTGGTCTTGAAAATGGAGTCAAAATCTAGTTTTAAGACTTATATACTGTGTATACAAGTATAATCTCAGTTGCGCATGTGTGTGAAATAAATCGGGGCCCCAGGAGCAAATTTTTGTCCCAGGCAGGCTAATCAGACTGTCTTCAACCACTGCTGTAAAGGGAAGCACAAAACATAAAATACACTAAAAGTCTTCTGGTTACATTGAAGAAATTCAAGATTCTGGTGCAGTTTCGGAGCAGTGACTGTAATTAAGATAATAAGTAATAACTGGTTCATCATTTTAAATCGAGTATGATAACACCCAGGAACTCAGAGGACCAACCAAATTGCAATTTATCTGTCTGTGTTATAACTCAGCCTTTAAAAGCTTAAGTATGTATTTCTCATCCTTGGAGTACAACTTGTTTTGCAGGCTTCACAGACTCCTTGTGGCCTTTAAAACTCATTCATTTAGAGGTGAACTCACATGTTATCCAAATGTTGTCTTGCGTAATGAGTAACACCCTACTTGCTGTCTGTGGTCATACTTTATATTTTTTCCACACTGTATCAAGATGCCCACATGTTACCCAGCAAGACACTGACTGGTACTACTGTATACGAAATGAGGCAACTTAACTGCTGGTAAAACTGGCTGTAAAACATCTGAAGCATTTCTGTATCTCTTCCATCTTCTGTTTCAATAAATGCAATTCAGACTTTAAGCATTAACAGCGAGAATCCACCCTGAAACTAAATTCATGTGTTTTTCATTGGCAGTGATCGGTTCATGATATGAAGTGTGCACATGAATGAGTTAATCCCATAGCTAGAAATAAGGCAAGAGGCACTTATGACGCCACTTGTATATTCTGTGTAGATGAAGTGTCGACACTGGGTAGACAGTTCTCAGGGTGATTTTCTTGTGTTGTGGGTATTTCTGCCGAAAAACTGTTAATACAACACACATTTAAAACGCATTTATGAGAGTTTTTTTTTTTAAACAAATACATTTTTACCAGTCATATATATTCGGCTACAGATCATTTCTGTCATAAACATCACAAATTAACATTCTGGTATGTGTGGTTTATAGTTTGGGGAGAGACTTGGTCATGTTCGCATACACAGATTGAAGTGTCATGAGGAGATCATTAGAACAAGTAGTGTAGTGTTTTAAAAGCACAGTTTTAGCCCTAACCCCAATGTTCCTGGGCCCTCTTTAACGGCTCAAATACATACTAAATAATGTCATCATTTGATGTTGGATTTTGCTACAGAATTTTACATATTACTTGAGCTTGCTTGGATTCACATGTGTTCTATATTTGTGGTTGGTGTTGACAGTACTTTTTACCCCTTCTTTACCCCTCCAAAAATCCCAATTTGGATTTCTCTTATAGGAGTTACTTTTAACAGTTTATTATAAACAAGTAGTCTGAGCAACCATAGGTAACAAATAGGTAGAATAGAAAACATTACAGTAAATTTCTTAAAATTCTTAAATTCATTTTTTGCCAAACAAAAGAAAATATATATATATGTTCATGTATAGCTAGTATTATATGTAAAAAACGAAATATTTCCTTATTTAGCAAAGGGAAGGCTCACCTCTTCAGTTCTGGGTTTTAATAAGGTTAGAAGGAAAAAAAAGGACACAGACAGCAGTGGGGTTTGTGGGACTCCAAACGATGAGAATGTTAAGCCAATGTCACTAAATCACAAGGGCTAAATTGTACTGTAACGTATGAGAAGGGCACGTACAAAGACACATAAACTCACAGGTACACAAACACACCAACGTCCTGCGTGTGCTCAGGTCATTGTGCAGTATCATTATCTAACACATCTACAGCAGGAAAACAACCGTTATTCAATTTGCACCAAGCAAATCTCTAAGGCTGTTCAATTCATCAGGGCCAATTACTGATACAAAGTGTTGGAGGTTATCTCCACTCGCCACATACTGCACTCATTCAGACATAGACCATCAGCTCTGTTATGAATCAGGGTGCTGCCTGCATGGCTGCACAATGGCCTCATAGTGCAGCGAAAAACTGGGTGGTCCAACTATTTGACGCTGCCCAGCACAGTCAAGGACCCCGCTGTACTGTAAGTCCAGAGATGTTTCTCAAGGACACTGATTTTAGATCAGTTTACTTCAAATGAAAGCCATACTCATTCTGGAGAGGGAAACGAATACTGATAAGAGATCAGCGCCAAGTTAAGTTGCCGGCAGCCACAGCAGGACGCAGCTCCACAGGGTCTGGTCTGTTGGGTTCTGTTTGCATGTCCTGCTTTGTGATCCCTTCTAATTGGCCACCATTACACCCCACATTACCCTATCAGGGCATGGCTAGAGGGGGAAACAGACCATGGTGGTGGATGGTACGCTTTGGTAAGTCTGAATTACACAACACCGGGGCCATGACTAATATTGGCGCAGTCGATAACTGCTAATGTAAGCAATGGAACAGATGCCCACGGTGGAATAACAACAAATATAGTCCAGTTAACCTTCTCGCAAGGCTGCCTTTGACCAGTCAGAGAGGCACAGGCTCGGTCAAGCGCACATGATGGCTCTCATTCAGCTGTGATTGTGTTTCACTCTGTTGTGTTAAGTGTTTATTAGTTTTAGCTGTTTGTATGTTTTTGTGTGTGTGTGTGTGTGTGTGTGGCTGCACATGCATATTTCTGTGTACATGTGAGGTGTTCCTGCTCTGTGTGGTTAACTGTAGAGTGATTTAGTTATGGCCAGCGTTTATGAAATACTGCACCACAACATGAAAAGTGGAAAAGCTATCCTTTATGGTAATAATCGGCCCTTAGCCGAACAAACAAAAGTATGTTTATACAAGTAAATGCATGAACAAGGAATCACTTGAGACCGTCCAGAAAGTAAGATAAAGACGAAACAACACAGATTACTTCCATACTTTTTTGTGACTCATGAGTTTAATTGTTTGTTTTTGTTTGGAGAGTCTGCTTATGTTAATTACGCTCCCCTCTGTTAGAGAAAAATAAGAGTCAAAAATATTTTTCAGCCCAAGCACAAACAGTTTGACAGAATGCAAACATGAGAAGCCCCCCCCCCCCACAAATCCACACCTCTCTGCCCCGCTGCTCGCACACTGAAGGAAATTAAACATCTGTCTTTTCTCTCCCTCGCTCCTGCAAAACTTGGCATCTTTGAGTAATTTTTCTTTCTTCTTCTCCTTTTTTTCCCCTGGTCAGGTCTGGGATTCCCTAGCCACAGCCGAATTCAATTTACTGCAGTTTTTTTTGTGCGGGAGCCCGGATCATCTCATACAGGACACTTGGGGGTAGCAACAGTGCTGGGACTGAGTCCCAAACCTCTGCAGGACGAGTCTCGGTCATCTTTAGACACGATAGATGAGACCTTAGCCTTGACCCATGTGCTGATCTGCCGGATCGCTTGATTGAAGTGCACCACACTTGAGAACATCAGCGCCTTGCATCCATTGAAATAATAAGCTGACCCAGAGAGCTGCTCGCCTTTGAGCTGTAGCCAAACCATCTGAATCCACTCTGCCCAAATGAGGGCTTATTTTTCAAAGTCTCTCTCTCTCATGTGCTCAGGCCGACCCTGCACCCGTCTTTCTCTGTGTGCTATATGTGCGCGAGTTGGTGAGTGAAAGGGCGGTGGAGACCTTATTGGAAAGGAGCAGATCACGTCTGTGGCTAAACAGTTTGTTTGGTGAGTCACATGTTCCTGGAGAGTTGTGCTTTCACAGTTTCTCTTTCCAGTTGTTTACCCCAAGTTATGTTTGGTGTTTGCTCCTAACCTTTAATTTATGAGGACACAACATTTCTCCAGTGTCTTTTCTGTAATTACATGCAGGGGAAGTCCAGATGAAAAGTGGAGGGGACAAAACAGTTTAAAAGTACTTAAAAAGTTCACGTGTCAAATCCTGGATTGTATGGAAATCTTTACATTTGAAGCCACAAGGACGGCTGTTGAACCATTGAAATGGAGAGTAAATGCCCCAAAACGTTCAAGTGTATCATATTGTAGCAAACCTTTTGAAAGTCAATACACTGATGAAGAAGCAGACACCTACAATACTGTGACTGTGACTCTATAGCTACAATTACTTGCACAGATTTTCTGAATTTGGGATTTGATGCCTTTTCTGAGGCCTTTAGAAAGTTAAATCTATTTAGTGTCTATGCAACACAGACAGAGAAATAACATCTATGGCTGTATCCAAATATACACCGTAATTATGATATGCTCTGTATTGATTTTTGAGTTAATGTTACTTATGAGTGATAAGTGTGTATTTTAGTTCTGCTCTTATTTGGCTGGCATGAGCCATCAGGAGGGGAAAACGGAGAGGGATGGAAAAAGACAGATGACAAGGGAAGGAATACTTTAAGGACTGCTCTTTCCAGACGGTTATTGACTGCTATAATGTACATGAACAGACAATGGTATTATGTATGTATGCCTTTATATATCATGTATGCAGGGACTGATGATAAGGACACAGGACATAAAAAGAAGTTGGTAACAAAAACAACTTTGGATTTGGATAAAACATTAAAATTTATAAATATGAAGTGACATAAGTGAACATTAGTTATGGAGAACAGTATTGAAACTTATTTTACTTTTTTTTTTTTTTTTTTTTTTTTACAAATTTTTCATTTCATTATGACCAGAGACAGAGGATAGGGTCCCTTCACACTGTAGAGTGTGAGATTGTGTGAGGCTCAAAGTATACTTTTTCTTCTTTAAAGTTGAGTAGTTGAACAGTAATTTCCTTGCTTTGAGCTTGCAAAATGTTAATCTTTGCTACTCTCCTAAGACTTTGATGGTATTAAACAGAACTTTTGGGCTATGCATTATTGCTTGGACAAAACAAGACATTTGAATATGTCAACTTGAGCATTAGGGGCATTTTCCACTATTTTGTGACACTATATGGACCAAATTGATGAACTGATTAAGCAAGAAAGTAATCATTGCAGCCATTGTAATGTGAGCAGTCCTGTGGGAGAATATAATTCACAGTACAGTTATTGTGGACTGGACACGATAGATGTGATTCTTTTCACTCTGATAAATACATTTTTTTCTATAAAATACACAAAGAGGTTCCTCCACAATGTTGACAAATGGAAAGAAAAGTGTGTTCTACTAAAATTCAACAGCTCTGGGTGCACCAGTAGTCTTATGGTTAAGGGGCATATCACATAACTGGTTCAACTTCTGGCATAGGCCCTTGTTGCATGTCATACCCCTGTGGGAAATGGAAAAAATTTCTTTAAAAACTCTCAAAATATCTTGACAATTCTTTGAGAGTTTTTGGACCTAAAATCGAAAGTCACTGGTCAGAAAAGCTAATGAAAGGTTAATGGTACCTATCTCATTCTATTAAAGCTTTCCATGGTAAATAAATGGAAGCAGTGAGGATCAGATATACTGGAGAGGTTCTCAACATGTTTTTAGATTTCATGTGGCACAGTGAGATGTCTTAGGCTTCACTAGTAACAGTATCGCTAACCAGTGCGTCCCAGCATTTCATTCCCCCTGTCAATGTTTTTTTCTTTCCACTTTGACGAGTCTTTACAATATCTGACATGTGTTTGAATTCAAAAGGCCAAGTGGAGACTTCTCTTTTTCCATGCTCATCTATCCGTTTGTGTTTTTTTCCTCCTTTCTGCATCTCATTTCTGATTAGAACTGTCGGTGGGCCATCGTCACTCTGCGGCCCCTAATCTGCCCCACCCACACACAGGCTGCAGCACAGTAGCAAGTCAGTAGAATACATGAATGGGAATTAATCTGGAGTGGACACGTGGCGGCAGGATGAAGCTCCTAGAAGGACAGAGTAAGATGCACGGCAGAAATGAGAAATACGTCAGTCAGCGGTCACTTCCAGCACTTCATGAGAAGAGAAAAGAGAAAGAAAGAAGAAGAGTGCAAGTGGAGGAGAGAGAACAAGCAGAGAAGAGAAAGACGTCACTATGCAATCTGCTCCCTCAGCACAGCTTCTCAGATGTGGTCTGGCACCTAGTTCACAAAGCCAACCAGATCCACACATTGCCTTCATATATCTCTGGAAAGGGTGAGTGGTGGTGTGATGGGGAATAAGCTGGGGGGGGAGCGAAAGTTGGAGCGGGTGACAGGGGAGGAGGGGGATCGGGGGTGTTGAAGAAGAAAGGGAAGAGCAAATCTTTTGTGTTTACTCACACCAAGTTGCTGCCAGAAACTTTAGACCACATAAGCGATTCACTTTTGTCATCTTTGCTGACCCAGTCCCATGTAAAAGATTGATGAGGGGGATGATGAACTAAAATAAACCAATCTCGCAGTCACTCACACAGACAGGCAGCCAAGGAGGCAGGCGACAGGCAGGCCCTCTTCAGTGAGCAAAACCAGGCCCAGATTCTCTCTGGCCAAGTCTCGTCTATTCTGAAACAGGGAAGGTCTGGCCGGTCAGAAGCAGCCTGCTGCCCTCTTTTGTCAATATTATGGCTGCACTAAATGAATATATTTTCTTTCTTTTTTTATCACAGTCATATAAGGCTGATGGTGAAAAAAACTACAGATATGTGAATAAATTAATTAATTAAATTATCATAGAATTATTAGCCATGCCCTTATTATTAGAAATCTCTTTTTTTGTCATTAAGTTTTTATCAGTTTTAAACAGTTAAAATTTAATTTTGGTCATAACTCAAACTGTAACTAATAATAATGTAATGTTAAATAAGTATATGACAGTATAAATGGGGTAACCTCACTGCTTTTTTCACCAGTGCTTCAGCGGTATATACAACTCCAGCTTTTATGAATCCATAAAATGATGTCTTGTTTTAACGAGAAAAGATATTCATTGCTACCGTAATTGGTAAGTGCCCAAATCATTAAGCCCTAATGCGGGGCATTTCCTTTGGAGGTAGTTTCCATTTAAGAGACAAGTGTCTAATTGGTGAGTTGTTGAAAAGCACCACTACCTCCCCAGAGATCGTTTCTGAAATCATATAGAGGATAATTCCCTTTCAATTAAAAGCTACAGTATTCCAGGTTTGATTTAATTGAATGCGTTTATTCAAATCGCGGGGGGTAGGGAGGGCGGCACCATGATTCCATTAAGGTCTGTGTAATATTACGAGGCCAGAGTGAAAATATCACTCTGTCTCAGAAAAATAGAGCAATATCAGAAATAGATTGCTTGAAAAACAGAACACTCCAAAGTAGACGGCGGCCGGCACGGGTGCAGATTGAATAAACAATGTTCAGTGCAGAAAGCATAATGCTGCATAAAGATGACCTGCTGCTGCCGCCGCCGCCACCACCGCTGCTGTATTTGAATGTTATTGGAATTAATTTGTCAGCTGATACTGAACATTGCCTATTTGTCAGGAGACTGAATAGATCTCCTACAGTTTTCAAAGTAATACAAGTGTTGAATATAGTGGAGGGGGTGAATGTCTCTGTGTGTGTATGGAGCAAAAACTGGGGTAAATCATGGTTTAGGGCAACATTGGTGGCACCCAGTCGTTGCAGTAGTGGTGGAATCAGGTTGTTTAGTGTGTCACCCAAAACAAATTCTGTTTCATTTGAAACACGTTGACTCAACGTGTGAGAAAGACTAAGACTGAAAGAGACGTGATAGTCAAATCACGAGTGTCGCTCACAACATAAAGTAGAAGGTGAAGACTTATCTAACTCTCTTCATCTCTCAGTTTGTTTGTCACACTCCTGTTCCTTCTACTCCCCCCTCCTCTCTCCCTCCCTCCCTCCCTCTCTCTCCATGGCAGGTGTCACACCCACACTGTGGCCTCTGGGCTGCAGTAGCAGTGCAGCGCACTGAGATAAGGGCTGTACAACGACAAGCGCACATCCTGTATGAGGTTAGGGCCCCACCAGCACAACACTTCGCTGCAATGTAAGTTTGTGTGTGTGTGTGTGTGTGTGTGTGTGTGTGACCGCAGCTCCTTCCCGTCTCCACGCCGATGAGGACAGAGCCTGCGGTTACCAGGCGCAGGCAGGTGTGTGTGTGTGCGGCGACAAAGAGAGACCTGAGAAACTCCAAAACTTCTGATCTCATGGTCGTTTTGATAAGTCTGTAAGCAAACAAGGTCAGAGAGGGTAAGGCGGCCCTGCCGTTATGACAGCGGTCTACAGATGTTGTGAAGTCACTGTACTCACCAGCTTTCAACTTCCCTCAGCGAGGCTTGTCTGCGGTTTGAGATTACATTGTTCAATACAAAGGTTTCTGTCTCCATTTCATTGTCAAATATCCTCACTGATCTTTTCCATGCTGTTTGGCACATAAGGGGAAGGAGGCCTGTGAAAGTTGCTGGTGGCCCGGCACTGAAATTCAAATCAGAGTTGCAAACCCATTTGTCAAAGACAATGTGTGTACAAGCTGAACTATGAAAGCAAAAACCAAGTTTATTCACTCTTTCTTCACTCATCTGGGACTGCGATGCCCTCTCATGGCTGCACAAGTATACACCCAGTGAGTGGTTTAAATGGAGAGGAAACGTGAAAGCAAGTCTCCCACAATGCGAGCAAGATATTGAGTCGAATAAGGGTAGACATGTTCAAGGAGAAATATCACATGTTGTCAATATGGAAAGGATTTTGAGCTTCCTGCTCTACTTTTAAATTACTCTGCCTTCATCCAAGGGGCGTCTAATGTGTGCATCATCACTGCTGTTGACGTGTGTGCCGGTATATTAAAAAAAAACCTGTGTTTACCAGCTTTGTGGGAACTTATGAATTTATGTATGTGCTCATGTGATAACAAATTTTCCAATATTCTTAAAGCTGTGATATTGCTTGAAACTACTGAAGTTCACGCATGCTTGGCATGAACTCATGCATACTGCCTCACACACACACACAGACAGAAACACACACACACACACACAAACCGGATATCATCTACAGGCCATCTCACAGGCCATCCCATCAAAGGAGCGACTATTTCTTCCGCTCCCTGCCTGGCTTTTTCTCCCTAAATCTGACACCGCTCTCATAATAAGCAGCCTTGCATATCAGCTCCTTGGAAAGAGATGCAACTGCTCAACTGAAGGGAAAAAGGCAGGAGGGGGGAAGGATGGCGGTGGAAGTGGGGGGGGGGGGGGGGGGGGGGGGGGGGGGGGGGGCGGGGGAGGGGGGGGGGTAGAAATCGCGAAGACTTCTGTCACTTCATGAAAAATAGCTTCCCCTTTGGACGGAACTTCACAGGCCACAATCAAGCGGTGCCAAGACGCTGCAATCGTGGCAAATCAAGTCAGCATCTATTAATAATATTTCTGGGGCTGCTGCGGTGAGTGCGCGGCGTGTCCTCCCGCTGTCACAGCCCCGTGATGGAGCGCTGCCTTTATCTCAGCCCTGGCACGCTTCTGTCACCGTGATAAACAATTCACACACAAATATGAATAAGGATCCTCCCAGTAGGCCCCTACACACCCTGCCTTTTCCCCTCATTTTCTAGATGGGGGAAATGTAATCTTTGGGCTTGGTCTTTCTCTCTTTTCCCCTCTTTCTCACTCTCTTTCTCTCCATCGATCTCTTTTTTCCCCTCTTTTCTTTCCACCCCTCCCTCCACCCCTCCGTTCCCTCCTTTTCTCTTCCTTTTCAATCTGTCTTTCAAAGATATGTAAATGACCCCGAGATGGGACCCCAGTGCGTAGGTGGTGTAGCGTGAATGTCAAAGCCTGGGCCTGTGAACTCTGCACACACACGTGCATGCATGCACGCACACACACACACACACACACACACACACAAACACACACACACAACCTGCACTGTAAAGATGTCTGCTTTGCATGCTTATTCACAATCATATGTCAGAGTTCTCCATGTGCATCCCATGCACACTCATTTGCACACACATATACATAGACAGACAGATACACATTCTCACACACACACACACACACACACACACATGCACGCAAACATATCTAAAGGACACTGGTTTTCTGATTGTCAGAAAGCAAAGGGACCTTGTCATCTGCTGTCACGTTGGAGTCCAGCTTCATCACAACCAGAGTGAAAATGTATCGATAACATTTTCTTGAGCAGAGTGAGTGTAAAAGTGATAATTAACGACTGAACCTATGTGTTTCTACCAGCTATGCTGACTGTCATATTGTGCACCACCTCAAATGTTAAAATTATTCAAAGATTACTCCTTCTTCAGATATATCAGACATACAGTATAATGAAATTAGTGACGAGTGACGTTATTATAATGTTTGTTTACAAGAGGATATTCATTGTAAGAACAAAGAGCACAGCCCTCCATTCTCCTGATGCCACACACATACTCTTCTTCACGCACACACACACACACACACACACACACACACACACACACACACAAACACACATACAGTCACATTGACCAAAGCCAGTTTGTTAAACAAAATCAATCAATCAATCAATCAAATAAAAATGTAAAGCATAACAATAAAAACAAAGCAGAAATATGAACTGAAAAGGAGTACTGATCAACTCTTTATGCCACCGTTTAACTTAGGGGCCTCCTTCTTCCAGTGCGTAAGAATGTTTTTTGGGTGTAAGTAAGCTGCAATAGAGGAGCTGTCAATTTTGAGATACCAAAAATTTTAATTACAGTAATATGGAGTGGGGTTGCGTGTGTTTATCAAGCATTGCAGAGAGTGCTCTAAAGATCCCAGACCAGTTTACTAATTTAGCAAAAACATTTTCCTTTGTCTTCATACTGTATAACTCATTTTATGTGACACTTAGTTTGCAATTTTATTCATATTTAATTGCAATTCTGTGCAAATTCATAAAAAGGGTAAAACAATACAAAAATTTAAGGACATTTGGCAAACCAATGATATAACATGTAAAATCTCAATAATTTCCCATCAGCAGCAGCTAAATGTTTTAGGCCATCTCTGATGAACAACCAGTGGGGGAATGTAACTAAGTGCATTTAGCCAAGTAGTTTATGTCAGCACAATTTTGAGGTACTTATCCTTCATAATTCTACTGTAATTTTGAGTCCACTACATGTATATAGCTATACTTACTTGTAAAGATTAAGATTTTACACACAAAATATATGATAAGTATATAAAATATGATGCATTTTTACACATTAAACTACCCAACAATATATAAAGTATTTAAAATTAGCTCCACCTCCACACGCTACATTAAAATGCTGCTTAGACATTTCATAATGCAACAGTAACAATTAAGTGACATGATATATCACAGGGGCCATTATTTTGCCTTTACTTTTGTACTTCACTGCAAGTACATTTTGCCGGTTTTATTTGCTGATAACTTTTGTGAGGATTTTTAAATTGTAGTATTGCTACTTTTACTTTTGAATAGTTGAATAGTTTCCACCACTGTGAAAAGGTAACAATACAACATAATAATAATAATACATAGACAGACAGACAGACAGACAGACAGACACACAAATCAACTTAGTTTCTAAATACAGTCTTCTTCTATGGTTTGCAGCACAGTTCACACCTGGTCTGTTTGGTGTCTAATTGTCAGTGGCTGCTCCCTGCCAGGCCCGGTCCCTCCATGTCCGTGATGTAATTGCGTATTTCCAGTGCAGTGAAACATCCAAAGAGGCCTAAATGAGATTTCACTCAGCAGGATGGAGCCTGCGGTGGGGTGCTGATGATGAATGTATTGTAAGATTGATTAGCGCCAGTAAGAAGTGTGGCGGATATGGCCACCAGAGGTGTGTGTGTGTGTGTGTGTGTGTGTGTGTATGTGTGTGTGTGTGTGTGTGTGTGTGTGTGACAGAAAGACAGGAGGTTGGTGGTAAAAGTGAATGTGTGTGTGATGCAGTGTAATCGGCATGTGCTGGTGTGCATGTGTGACACGTGTATGTGTGTTTGGATGGACTGCAGAGAGTGTCATTCAGGTGAGAAATGACACATGGTGGAGAGCTGAGAGGTGGAAAAAAGACGTGAAGAAAGAGAGAAAGAAACTAAATAAGATCTCCATTGTCTCGTGATTTCAATAGATTGCGACAACAAAACATTAAAGCAACATCCACAATCCTAACAAGTAACTTCATTTAGTATTCATTCTTAAGTCAAATATATCTCAGTGACTTGAGATACTTCAACAGTTTGCCAACTTTCAATAATTGGATATCACCTGTCATGCTCTATACTGTATACAGTTGGAGTGATTTGTCTTATTCAGCTTTGTTTCAAGACACAGATCTAGGAAAAAGTAAGAATTGGTGGTAAGAACATGTTCACTTTGTCAAAATTGATTGAGGAAAGATTTCAACACTGAATATAGAACTAAATGACTTATTAGATGAAAATGTTTGCAGTGTATCACAGTAGTATCTGTTACTCTTCTTTGATTGTCACAAAAGTTACAGATGACATCCTAAAATGACTTTTTGTTGAAAGCAACTTGTTGCAGTTCTTTACCACCAAGTTTGCTTGTTCTAAGTGTGTTGTTTTACAATTCATTGCATGATGACTGCATTTAAAACCAGTCTCATATAAGTCTTTTTTATGTGTGGGTACATGTGCTACCTTGGCCTACAGAACATATTGTGGTATTTTAACATTTTACACAGAAGTTATAGTTTCTTTAAGACAAATTATAGCAGCAGCAATCAAATGATAAAAAGTAACTACTAATGGATTGAAACACTTTGCAGTTTGTTTATTGTAAAAATCTTCATGTTACAGTTTTTCTCAATTGCTTAAACACTATAGCCAGGCTACTGAACTAAAATTTAACTCCACTTAATAACTCCATTTTTCAAAAGGCATTTCTCATTGCCTACACCTTGCGGTTTGAGAAAACACTAACATTCAAAATTGTTCACTCAAGTCAGCATAGGTTGAGCTCAATTAGCACACAGCCACCCAGGTGGAAACACAAACAGTCAAAATTGATGACACACCAATCAGAACCTAGATAAAAGGGCCGGAGTCAGTTCATCCAGTTTTGGAGCAATGGATCCAGAGAAATCTGAAGGAAGACACCACAGAGGAGGAGGAGGAAGATTAGGGGGAGGAGGAAGAGCAGTACGGAGAGGAGTAAGAGGTGAAGGAAGAGGAACAGTAGGAGCTGGAGGAGGAGATGGGATAGGAGGACGATGAGGAGTAGGAGGAGGCAGAGCAGGAGGAGGGAGGAGAAGAAGAAGGTGGAGGAGGAGTAGGGAGGAGGAGGAGGGAAACGGAGGAGGAGTAGGGAGAGGAGGAGGAGGTGAAGAACGAGAATCTCTGTCCTGACTCAGACCAAAGACAGGACGCTGGGGCAGAATAATTTGTTGTTTGGTGTGTTGTAATGTACAGCACACTAAGGAATAAAAAAATGTGTTTCTTTTGTTGTGTTCATCTTGTGAAATGGTTTTCGAGGAGGAGAACCACAAACAACATTACTAATAACCAGTTTTTGTAGTATTGTTTTAAATTTATCTCACCAGTGTTTAAGACTGTGTTGTAGTGTGTGTGTTTTTGAGGGCTTGTGTGTTATGTCTGAGGGCAAAGTTTGGTTTATGTAATAACATAATAACACACAGTTACAGTACATTGTTACTGAACATCTTGTGAATCACAGATCAGTGAGGACAAACACATTTTTGATAGCCAAACAAGACAGTTCACGTTCTGCCAGATTTAACACAAAAATGCATGTATATACATGTTTTACCATCTTTTACATATTCATTTACTTGCTTGATCATCATATGGCACTAAGAACAGCACAGAGGGAGCTGTGCACTGGATTCAAACCCTCAGTGGTTTGAGATTGCAGGTGTGGGAGACACCTGCTCCTACACTGGTATTAACGGCTCTTCTGCCAGATCTCAAGCCATTGCAAGCTTCAAATACTATGTGTAGATATTTCATCCATACTCTTTAGCGTTGAAACTCAGTAGCACATCTGTCAATTCTGCAGAGCTTAAAGCCTTTGTTGTCTCTACAAACCTGATAAACATGGTTTTGTGTTTCTGGAAGCAAATGAGCCCTCAGATTCCATTTAAGCCTGGCTGTGGAGTGGTAGGACACAGGCCTCTAGGCTTTGGCGTGGGATCACTGTACCTCCTTCATAAAAGGGAAATGTCTGTGCAACCCTTCCTTCTGGAACTTAGCCACCATGCAGCGAGCCAAAACTGCCGCACGGACAATTCCCCCCACTCTGTTTTTAATGGTGGTACACAGAGGCAATAATCATAAAAAGCCAGGGTCTCTTTCTGAATGGTAGCTGACATTCGTCTCCTATAGTAACCGCAGCTCCAGCGCTGGGCAATTTCCCCTCAACATGCAAAACTGTGGGGACAAAATGTGGGACCTGCCATTCTCCATGCATATTAAAGACACTTGTCATCAAGACGTCACCCAGGAGCTATGAGAACAAGAGGTACAGTTCCTCCGAGACAGACTCACTCACCATCAAAACCATGAAATTAGACCCAGGAAAATATCCTTGTGATGGGAAAAATGCTACACTTTAGTGCATTTTGCATATAAAAAAAACCCTGTAACGGATGCATGTAAATTGCCCGTGCCACAAAGACAAATTGGTAATTCAGGTTTGGAATGAAAATGACACTAAAGTGCAAAACGGAAATGGTGCAGCGTGAAAGGAATAAGGGTTGTTAAAATGTCACATTTGAGATTCTGTGCCTTTAGGAATCGAGATGTATTGTTAGAGGAAATGTGATAAACACGAGCCAAATGTACGGGTAGCAAATGGAGCCCCATGTATGCCACGTTGTCTTAGTCAACATGCTCAGAGCGACGCCCACAGAACAGACACAAACTGATGAATGCACAATTTGTGGTTATATACTTCCTCGCACCTTTCTCTTAGGAACTCGTACATTTTCTCTATAATGACAAAACAAGGCACATGTACCCACACAATGACATTCAAAGTGTAATTCTGAGTAAATGAAAACCAGATGATTTGATTTGTTCAAAGCTTTAACAGATCTGAGCAACGCATGCTTGTGTACTTATATTGAGAAGTGGCACGCTGCTAATTTCAAATGGTCCAAATACACAGCCAAATATTAATATTTTATAATATTTTTCATTTTGGACAACATCTTAAATCCACATCCAAAACTGCTGATAATGTTTCACCATACAAAAGACTTTTCATTCACTTTTTCATACAAGTAACACTTGAACCAGTGTCAGTGATCAAACAATAGACCTTACTTGTTTGTTTGTAAGGCTACCTGTATTCAGTGTGTGCATGGCAAGGAAAGCAGATCACTTCCCCCACAAGGGTGATGGTGACACAAACCCCCCTCGCTTTGTCCCTGGGCTCCTCGGGGGCCCAAGACCAGTGCCCTCCAGGATGAAAAATGGCCTTAATGAAATTGGACAACTCAGCATACATGCATAAGAGGATGTTAAATATTGATAGTGAAGATCAACGTAGCGGTGCATATTCCACTCTTTAATATTTTAAGTGTCAGACAGGCCTATTGTCTATCTATTGGGGGGGTAAATCACTGTCTGTGTCCCTCAGTTCTCTTTGAGACACACATGATGGCCGGGGCAGCGTTCACTCAGCCACGGATGACAGCACACAGGTCTGCACTTTGCATATATGCTCAACAAAAGCGAGTCGTGGCGGGACACCTTTTCATAAATTTTCATTCTGATCAAGTAGGTTTATTCACGTGAAAACAACACATGTACGCAAGAGAATGAAAACCATATATTTATTTACAGTTAAAGCAGTAACAGTCAAAGGCCCATCCTGACAAAGCTCCATTTAAGGAACAAAAAGGGCACTCTCAAATCTGCTCTCAAAAATGAACATGATTTTGATCTCCAGCTAAAAGGAAGGGTCTTAAGATTTTGTATTAATCCATGCCCTTGCAGTCTCCTTTCTTTCCTCTAATGCATTAATCATTTTACATTTTCTCAAATTATGAAAGAACTTGTAATATCAAACACTGCACGCATGCCAACACTTGTGTATACAGTGTACTTATCATAGTGGCGATGCTGCACCTTGAGGGCGTGTCGTTGCGCGGCACAGTAGCAAAGGCAAAGATCACATGAATAACCATTATTCAAATCGATTCAAATTAGGGGGGCACTCAAAGCAATCGGCTAATTTCCTACAAAAAATCAATTCCACTCCCATTTGGACACAATTGAATGCGTCTGAAGAGGGCAATTATTAAACACACAGATCAGATCCATAATTGGCAGGGGGGGATACATTGTCATGAGGGCTAATGCACTTCCACCGAGCCAAGAGCCACAGCAGACACTTAGCGTAAGCTAGGTTGCGTAGCGAGGGCAGACGGAGCTGGCAGCGGATAGGCTGAGGAACTGCCAGGAGTTTAGGAGGAGGGGTAAAGGTTGGAGGTGGTGGGGTAGGAGGGCACCTGGGGACTGCCTGGTGGGGCTCGTTTCCCTGCAACCTCCTCCTTAGCACCCCCCACCACCTTCTTCTACCTCCCCTGGAGGCTTTCTTCACTACGGGTCTCTGACACACTGGAGGGATGACCCTGGGAATATCATTATGCATACAACCAAAGTGTGCCCCCCCACCACCAGAACCACCACTGCCGCCACCCTCAACCCTACTGCCAGCCGCCCCCCACTATTTCATTTGCATACAGAAGACAGACCAAATAAGGTAATAAATCAGCGGCCTATATTCAAATGGCAGGGAGATTGAAACCCCTGCATACACTACCTCGAGTAAATTCACCCACATGCTGCGGAGCCAGATACCCATTCTCATCAGCGGACATAGGCACTGCGTCCACCGGACACCTAGATATAAATATATATCCCGCTTCATTGCATTGCCGAGGGACGAACTACCTCAATATATCAATATACATATGCTTATATCTCATATGCCTTAGGCAAACTAACTGCCTTGGTTATAAGGCTGGGCTTTCATGGCACCCGAAGGTCACAGCTCATACTGAGAGGGGGGGACAATTTGAATATTGCACTTAATGTAGGTCTTTGGACACCACCTCTGTCAATTCACCTTGCCTCATCAATAATGAAATTACCATGAACATGGAAATCAAAGTAATTTCCTTAAGGCGGGATTATAGAGGGTTTCAATTTTCTTACACCAGGCCAACATGTAATCAAGCCTTGCTTTTGTGCTGGCAACAAAGTGATACTTTAAACCAATGTGATTTATATGAGACATGAAGGAAGTGTGTAAGAGCATTGCACATGCTTGATATGGCTGATTATAAAAGTCTGAGAATAAATAAATAGGAATGTCTGCCTGTTGTGCATGCTTGAATAGGACACAGTCAGATGGAATAATAAAATCAAATCCTAAACAGAGTAAGATGTACTGTGTGTGTGTGTGTGTGTGTGTGTGTGTGTGTGTGCTGACTGGCACAATAAAGCAGGCCCACTATGATTGCATTATGATCTGGTGGAAAATGAATTCTGCTTAACAAGACACCCCCCCCCCCC
>NC_060159.1:8084318-8116451 GCF_021292245.1 Micropterus dolomieu
AAAACAAACCCCCCCCCCCCCCCAACACACACACACACACACACACACACACAAACACACACAGCCAGCCCCACCTAAACACAGTTACTTCCATTTCATTATTTTCAATAAAAATGGGGAGAAAAAAAGATGCATTTTAAGATACATGCAAATAGCTATCCATCAATCAATTTGTTGGTCCCAAAACTACCATCAAAGGGGCAGAGGCTGTGAAGTATGCAATTCCCCATCAACAAATGGAGGATTGAAACTGAATCCTTCAAGCTTAATTAATGGGAAGTCTGCCACTATTACTTGGTTTGTTTAACGCGCCTCACACAGAGGGCAAGTTGTCCTTTTTTGAATCACTGCACCGAATTCCTCTTGTTCAACATCACTGAACTGCTTTTCATGCAAAAAAACAATCCATCTCATTTTTAATCCTTTCCTCTCATGGGCCGACATGTCATTATTTTGATCCCCCCCGTACAATGGCTTCACACATTCATATTGCATCACTCTGAGGGTGTGTGGTAGTAATTATCACGAGGCAGAGATTTCTATTTGTAGAATAACTACCTACAGTTAGGCAGAGGCACTGAGGCAGTAATTTCTGTTTCATCCCAAAGTTCAGCCCCACACCAAATACCTCTCTATTCCAGATAGCCAATTATATCTCGGTAAACAGTGACTGGGAATCCTATTTTTACTGAAGCATCATTGCAAATCTATAATAAAAGCTAATAAGAAAAAACACAGAAGTTTGTTCAAAAATGTCAAGCTTGAACTTTCTGTAGGAAACCAAAATGGAAATGAGTCAATGTAAATAATGGTTTAATAAAATCCCCTCCAGTGCAAATCCAATGTGAAATTCACCAAAATACGGGAAACTTTTCACCCTCTTCAGCTAATAACTGGTGACAGGAAGAGGGCTTAAACAAAAGATCAGTCAAGCGTTCATTTGAATATTCAAATCCTTTTTAATAAAACTCGGCTTGATTCATTTCCCACAGATTTGCCAAAAACACTCATTTTGTATTGGAGGGAACATCATTTGAATTTTTGCAAAAAAAAGAGACAGAGAATGAGACAGTAGTACTCACCTGCTTAAGGTCATTGTCCCAGAGTGTAAGCATTACTAGATGTTTAAATAGTGAATAATTATCTACACACAGACATAAAACTAAGCGTGCAAGAAAGCGTCTACATTATATCAAAGCACCATTTACCATCAGACTTATTGTCATTGGGCTGGTTTGATGTTTTTCATAGTTTGATGAAAAAACTGATTGGTTTGATGCCGTTGATGAGGTAACGATCTTGTGTTCAAAGTTGGCTATCATTTCTTTCAGTAATAATAACACTGTGATTGATTGCCACAGTTGATTGCTGAGAACTGAGAATGCAACAACATTGGTAAAAATAAGTCTGACTAAGCAAGGAATACAAGGAGATTAAAGGATGTATTCCCATAATGCAACCCAACAGCATCTTTTCTATGACACTCCCTGATTGGTGAACACCCACATCGTTTAGACACCATGCCCCGCGCAGCTTTCCAGTTAGGAATTTGTAGTCTCTAAACCCAAATTAAAATAACCCTGATGACATCTAGCCTGGAACATTCTAAAGGTGCGCTCACTTTCGGTCTTACCTCCAAATAAAGTGGTTTAGATAAACAGACTTTAACTTGTTTACAACCTTTCTATGTGTCTGATAGCTTCTTTTTTTTTTTTACCTTTTGGACCCTGCTAGTGAGTATAATGTTATTATAATGGATAGAAACAAAGGTTTAAACTACATAAATGAATCCAAGGTTCACTCACAATGAAGTAGAATTATCCTCTACAAGATGTGTACACTTCAACAACTGTAGCAGAACTCCACACTGGGATTTTCCCCCTCTTTGCATGGTGTGAATAGGGCCCCCTTTTGACTCCCCTGTTCTCAAGGCCTCAGCACTCATAAACAAAGTGATTTATTCAAACTTTCCATATCAGAATTCTGCTATCTAATTACTTCAGGGGGACAGCATATTCCACTCGCCCATGAGTTATGGAGAACCTTCTTTATGAGTGAAGTTGATGGAGGATCAGGCGAAGAGCTCATCATAAATCCTCAATAATGCAAACGTTTGAGGAATATCTCAAAATAAAAATGCAAATGTGATTAAGAATGGGTTAGCCTGTGCTGATATGGCAGCTTGTATCATCTAAAGAGATGCAGAGCACCTACGGGGGAAAGTGCCACATACTTAGGAGGCACTCAAATAAATAAATAACATTCACTAGCATAGATGGTGTATGGTAATAACTCCTTTACAGCAAGCACAGATGCACATGTGCCCTGCACATGTAGACACACACACACAAACACACACAAGAAAACACATAAGAAGCCACACACATACAAATGCACACACTGACGTAGTCTGTACGCTTATGAAAATGAAAGTGTGCCCAACATTTTAATCTCACACCTACGTGGCCCTAACGAGAAGGCATAAACTTTTAGGAGGGAGGATGAAGTGGAGGCTTGCAGATGCAAATGGAGCACGTGGAAAATGGCGGAGGTACAATGCAGAAGCTTGTTAGTGACTGAGAGGCGAACAGTGAGGACGATCGCGACACCTCGTCACTCGCCTTTTATCTCTCGTCACCGGCAGATGAAAAATCACTGTGAATCTGCCACATCCGTCTGCATTAACATAACAAAGCCTCCGAGGAGAGGGAAAGAGAGAGGTAGAAAAAGAGAGAGGGAGAGAGAGAGAGAGGCCATAGCGACTGTCCTTAGCAAGTCTACCCAAAGTCCAACTGACAATTGACAAATTCTCTACTCTCTTTAGCTATTATTATTTATTCCTTTTCTCTCCACTTATTTCTTTCTTCCTCTCTCTCACTCTTTCACACACACACACACACGCACACACACATTCAAACAGGATACAGACAGTGAGAACAGATGTCGAGGAGCCACCTAAAGAAGATCCTCCCCAATCTTAGCATCATCTCACCACTCAGCCAGTCTTGTCAGCACAATAGACAGGACAGAATTACAGATGGCTCTCTCTCTTTCTTTAAAAAAAGGCACAAAAAAGAGGGACTCATCACCTCTCTCTTTTTCTATCTCGCCATTCCTCTCCATCACCAAAGCTCATCGGGTGGAAAGAGAGAGAGGGGAAGAGGGGGGGTTGAAAGACGTTATGCATATGAAAATGTCCTGAAAGAGGTGTGATTTATATATGCATTAGATGCAGATTCCATTATAGGCCAGTGGCTCAAGTGAGATCTTTCCAGGAACAGTGAGGCGACCTGATCAAACTCAGTCTCATTACTGGCCATACGGGCAGCAGGGAAACTACTGACGGAGGATAGCAAGGGAGCAACGCAGGCAGAAAAGAAAAAAAAGAGAGAGAGATGGAGGAGGCATATTTACAACCTGGACACACACACCTCACCCACAGGGAGAGAGTAAATTGCAATCTGCCCTCCAAGACCGCGGCGGATCACAGACAGGCGTTCACCTGAAAGACGAGTGGGGGAGAAAGACAGGAGCAGGGAGAAATAGATGGAAAGAAAAGTGTGGATATATGTTTGTGGATAACTGTGGTCAACTGTGAACATTGGTGGGTTGTATTCGTGTGTCTGTCTGACTCTCAGTCTGCCATGCAGCAGCATTATTTTTCACCCAAAATGCCCAGACACTGCTAGCATCTACTGTATTTGTTGCAATACATTTGCATTCTAAAACATATATATATATATATATATATATATATATATATATATATGTATATATATATGCAAGTGCACGTCTGTAGGAAGCTCGGGGTGGAGGAGGGTTGTTTGGCTTGATAATCACGTGCCTACTCCAGATAAGGAAAAAGTGTTTTGTGAAAAGAAAACATGGGCGCAGTCCTCCATCCTGGCTGACCCCGGCGCTGTAGCCCCTGTGATTGGGGTCAGTCTGGAGATTCCTCTCTGGCCAGCTAATGTGATTGCATCGGAGCAATCCCCTTAAACGCCATCAGCTCTGATCTGCATAGTAATTGGCTCGCCTCTCCTTGGACGTGACCTTGGGAAGGGGCGCTGTCACTCCCGCCGCTCTCTCCTGTACCGGCAATCATACACACAGGCATACAGACTCACACACACACACGCATAGTCGTAGCATGGCCATGGAAGCAGGCACGGACAGACAAGGTGAGGAGTAGATGCCCTACATGGTTCGCTGGGTAGTGGCTATATGGGCAAAGTGACAAAGGAATTCAGGTGACAGGTGTTAATAAACTACCGGGAAATGGGTGGTATCTCGCAATCAACATATGCCATAATGACAAACTAAGTGTTGCACGCAGTCACTGTGGTGGAAAACCTTGCTGAAATACAGCATTTTAAGTGAGTTAAAGAGCAGGGGTACAGACTGAAGTCATCTGCTTTCTAACCTCAGAAGAAGTGTGGCAAATGGCGCTGAAAATGCCCTTAAAGCTGCTTTAAGAATAAATGAATCTCTTTTCATGATTAACAGTGATTCATAACAAAAGTACAATGAGATGGGGGGGTTAAGTCATGCTGCTGCAATTCCATTTTTTAAACACCCTGTAACCTTCTCTCTTTTTGTCCTTCTTGCATCAGCACTATTTGTTGAACATCTTAACGAAAGACAAAGAAGCAAATGTATATTTTATGAATGTGTGCCTCTGGTTTATCTTCCTTTGTGGGGCTTGTGTATACAATCGAAACCAGCTCTCGAAGAGAAAAGTGCTTTCTCTTCTCCTGTCCCCCGATGTCAACGACAAGGTAAGTTGTGGCTTTGGCTGGCTTTTTGATATGCATTTCAAACGGGGGAAAACTTCACAACCATAGAGGAGGCTAATTTGCAATGGAGATTTTTTTTTTATTATTATTATCGTTCTCTGCTTCGGAAAGCAAAACAGTCAAGGGTGTCAAGCGAGTGACAAGTTTGTTTTCCTGTAATGATTTCCGCAAACTTGAGGTCTGTTCTGTTTTGTTCCTTAGACAGTTTGACCTAGTTGGAGTATGAGCACGTCCCCTCTCTCTTTCCCTCACTCATGCATTGTTAAAGCCGTGGGCCCGTATTAGGCACTCTCAAGTCATCACATGTCAGAAGGAGCTAATATAAACTCTGTGTGTGTGTGTGTGTGTGTGAGAATAGAAATGTAATATTTTATTTTTTTACATATATATTTCATTAGCCTTTTGCTAAGTTTGAGCCAAAGAAAACTCATCAACATTTTTTTTTAAATTACCTGAAAGCAACTGAAACAGACTGTCACTGCTGTGCAGCTCACTACAATGAATTAAGTGACACTCCCTCAGCTGTAAGTCTGACATTAAACTACCATCTTTCCTCACTTCCCAAGTAACCCTCTGCATGGCCGCAGCAGCGCTGGATTATTCATTTGAAACATCAGCACTGAAACAGGCCCAATGTCTGTGAGAAAAAGTTTCTGAGGCATCCTCAAATGGCTGTGGGGGGAGACTGGGGCCCAGAGGATTTGACTGGAGCGCACCCAGCAATACTCAAGAAAAAAACAAAAAAGGCACAAAAAAAAGTGCTTTGTTAGAAGAGCGAGAGGCATCCCTTGGGCTGTCTCTTTGAATAAGCCAGGAGTAAAGCATCCACCAGCACCACCAACCCTGCGCACCCTCCACTTCTTCTCTCACTCACTCACTCTCGCTCTGTACCCACCATCTCCTCCCCCACTAACACCCCCCACTCACCTCCCCCCTCCCTTCAGAGCGACAGAGGTATAATTGTGCCACGGGGTTTTAGGTGGTGTGACATATCTGTCACCTGGAGACGTGCCGTATCGTGCTCTCCGGAGGAGCCTCGCCTTCCTGTTGTGTGTGGTGGGGAGAAAGAGAGAGAGAGAGAGAGAGAGAGAGAGAGAGAGAGAGATGCTGGCTGGCTGGCTGGCTGGCTGGCTGGGGCTGTTTGTTGACTTTTGTCACTGCATTGATGCTTTGTAAACTTTCCACCGCCCCAAAGTTTTGTTACCACGCACCGGTACATGAGGTAACGCGGAGGCCACATGTGTGCTCTACTGGCTAGGGCTCTTTTTGAGTATCATTACATCTAATACACAGCCACTGAGAGCTAACAATGTCTCTGCACGCTTTCATAAACTCTGAGAACACCAGGTATTGTTGCAGAAACACGCCATGCTCCTTAACACATGCTATGCAATATGGCTCTGGCTGTTGTCAATCCTAAGAGGATATTCTGACTTTAAATGAAAAGTCCAATTTTTACATAAATTATGAAATGTACGTGGTCTCTCAAAAAGGCCTTCACTCTCTTTCTTTCGCCCTCTCACTTCACAGCCAAATCAAGAATTCTGTTGGCAGTGAAATATATTGAATTTGACAACTCCAAGAAAGACTTTCTGGAGGATAGCGTTTTATTTTGGGTGACCTAATTGTACGCTCCCCATGGCTGCTCCTTGTGCGGTATCTCACTCACTCCTGAAACAGCTTCATTTCTACATTCAAATTATTCATCATCGCCTGGATTTATTTCCTTCTTTCTTCACTTTTCATACCTTTGGTGTTCTCTGCGGGGATTTGAGATGAGGAGGGAGAAAAAAAAGTGCTTCTTTGTTTTGTTTTTTCACGAGCTATTGTTGAAACACCTTAAGTCTCTGGTGTACGGCAGAAACTGAAGTGATAGACAGGGCTGCCCTATTTACAGCCAGATTAAAAAGAATCACACAGGAAGACAGTGTTAAATGATGATTGTCTATGACATTTAACAATTGATTAAAGAAAGATAAGTTTTAATAGGTGGTGGTGATGTGGGTGTTGGGGGAAGGAGGGAGGAGGGAGGGGTTCTTCTCGGCAGGAATATTTTTTTTTATGCATGCCATATTCTGCTGCTTGTTACAATGAAATGATAAATTTAACATAAAACATCTGAAGTGTAATAAAAGGGCATAGGTATTGAAGCAAGTGAGGATTTTTTCAAAACTTGTCCAAACACAGTGGTACTTTTTCTCACACACCGCAGATAGAAAATCATACGCATATACGTATTAGATATATTATATATTTGATTTATATACCACATAAGTATAATTAGGAAATGTGCCTTTATATTTGTGATTTCTTTGAGAGTGCTTTCAAATGTCACTTGTTTTTCAGTGTGCAACATTTTCTTTCTATTTTTTTCACTTTTAAAAGGAGTAAATGTGATATTATCTGTCATTTATGGTAAACCACATCTGTCCTTACATTATACCAATGCTGATTTTATTATGTTTTTAAAAATAAACACGCTGACACCTTACTTCCTGTAAAAATTAATTAAATCTGTACTTATTGGGACACAATGACCACAAAGAACAAGTTTGGAACTGCATTTTAATTTTTTAAGAAACAGTGTATCTTTTGCTTGAGTAATTTCCTGCAAAAAGTTGTCATGGTTCGACTAGCTGAACTAACTGCACATCGGCCTCAGTGAACTATTTTTACTTTTCTCCATGTTTCATCAATAGCAGACATTTTCAAGAGTCATAATCAAGTTGAGTGTGTTGTATTAGTAATGTCTGTCAGCACTGTCAAACATCCCGTCAGTCTGTCTCACAGCATGCTAATTACATGTACAAGACAAGAGCATTAGAATAGGAGCAAATAGCATGAACGTCTGACACGACTGTAGATAGAAACACTCTTAGACAAACAGGCAAGTAGGAGACACGTGTTCTGACAAGGAGGCAGACAGATGGAAAGACAGGCTGAGAGTCACTGGTGGAGAAGTTACGCAGCTTACTGAAACTCCAACTGTTTTCTCGACTAAAAGGACAAAGGTGACAGATAGCGTGGGATATTTGTGTTTTCAGAAATAGAATGACAAAGAGTCCATCAGCGGAGGGCTGCCGGCAAATGTCTAGGTCAGTAGATATCAAAGTCTGACTCAGAACTCCAAGGTAAAGATTTGAAACAATGATGTGGGTAGGTAAATTATTTTTAGAATTTTTTTCAGATACGACTATGACAAACTCTAACTTTCAATATACCTACACCGAATAATACACTCCTCACTCTAAGCAGTTGTCTAACATGATAAACGTGTGACGTGTAAACCCACACAGTAGCATGCATAATTTCGTATCTTAAAATTTGGCGCAGGAAGGTCTGACAACAAAATAAAAGTCAATCTTGTTGTTCTCTTGTTGTTTTTTATGACTACACAAAATAAAATGTTGCTCAGTTTAAATCCCACTGTGATCCAAACAGAATAAAATACAGTCTGAAAGTATGCTATTCATGGCTTAAATTGATCCTGTTTTATTTAAAAAAAAATTTTTTTGCCTGCTAGCTAAGAGCATGAACAATGAAAATATTTCCACCCCAAACTTTAATAAACAAAACTACGGATGTAGAAATTCCACAGAAACAAATCAAGTTCCCCACTAAGAGTCAACACTGACAAATACAACTTCATCTGAGAGTTTAATGAGTTGAATTGCATTGTGCTGTAAATAGTCTCTCTCCGTAGGGCACTGCATTGGCCTGCGGACGGTTCCTGGCATGTCTGTGAAGTGTGGCGGTGCCCTGTGGGGACGGGAACGCACACACACACACACGCACATACACCAGCCCCACCAGCATCCCCCCTCGCAACAGCTGCCATGCTGCAGGAGGCAGTCGTACCCCTCGCTGATCAAATCTTGTCCGTCACATTTCCCCTAATTAACGGGCATCTGCTTCCCCCATTTTCCCTACATGGCTACACACTTTCCCTCTGTAGTTCCAATCATCTGATCGTCATGACCTTTAACCCTTCCAAGCTCACCCACCTCAGAGCATACCTGCGTTTGCCCGCCTGGCTGCTCACACCAGCCGCCCTCCTTCCTGCTTACCTGCCTGCCACATACCAGCTGGGGAAACGCAAGGGCACGCAAACAAACAAACCAATGAGGCAGTGTTCATCTGGAGGACAGACATCACATTCCCGTCTTTTACAGTGGTTATTATTCCTGCCAGAATTGTGATAGAGTTCTCTCATTTAAAAAGAAAAATGTTTTCACAAAGCAGAAACTGAAACTTACAGTGTGACAACTTTCTTTTTTTTTTTTTTACTTGGCTTTAGTAGGTTTTTACAGCTGAAATGGTCCAAACAAACCCAGAACTCATCTTGAAATCCAATTTTTTCCAAGAGATTTGGCTCCTTCCTGCTCTAAAGAAAACTTACGCTCATCTCATTTGGGTAAGTAAAATGTTCCTTACAGTACTGTAATGATTTTTTATTTCACTAAGAGGAATGACATAATTAAAGTGTGGTAAAAGCCTGGATTAACACCAGTCACTCAGACCCCACAGCCAGCCTCCACTGTGAGGAAATCTCTTGTTTTGTTGGAGGGTTTATGTGTTATGGTAGAGGACAGAGGATGATGATGATGATGATGATGGTGTGTGTGTGTGTGTCCGTGCGTGCGCGCGTGTGTGTGTGTGTGTGTGCATTCCGTCATTCACAAACAGAAGCACCTGAGCAGACACCAGCTGGCAATGTGAGAGGTGTGCTCTAATTTAAAATGCATCTCATTAGAAGCAACCCATTGCCTGTCACTATATTCTTTCTCTATATAAAGACACAGTGTGGAATTAATGACTTTCCCAAAAAAAAAAACAACTCAGGAAATCGCTTTTGAAATGTTTCCCTCAATAAATATGTTACATAGGAAAGAATTACACTTAATAGCTTTTTTTAAATATATTTTTGTTTTAACGAATAAGAGGTTTACATAGATTTTTCTGTTGAAGTTTGACCTTGAATTATATTCCTATTGAGCAGAGATTGAAGGCTTTTGTTTGTTTGTTGCTATTGTTTAAAACCCATTTCCCATTTGCAGGGAGAAATATACTTAAGAGAAGTGTTTATTCATTTGTAGAGATGGCCCCACTGCCAAGGAGAGGAGACTTGATGGAAGCTCAGATTCATTAAAACTTAATTAATATGCATCATTATGTAAATGAGGGTGCAGTTAATGAGTTTTTAAAAGAAGCATTCCTTAATTAGTTCACTTTTAATGGCATCATCATTTATCTTTTTCTTCTTTGAAGCAGAATGATGCACTAGATGCAGGCAGTTTGAAAATGCTAATCTACGTTTTATCATCTTATTTTTCTGATTTCCATGTGATAGCGACGACATCTCAAATCTTGTCGCTAATGAGGGACGTTTACACGTTTTAATGTCAGTTATTTCAATTCAAGACACTGAAACATTTCTTAAAAAAAGGGGGGAGGATTCCAAACAATCGCAGAATGCTTGTCACATATTCCTAGAAAAAAAAAGATAATTAAAAATGTAACGACCAGGAGAAGTTAAATCCAGACCCTTAGGCTACTCACGAATGCAGTCTTTTTCCCGTTCCATTTTGGGGGGGGTTGGGGGGGGGGGGATCTCAACAGTTCCATTTCCCAGAGAACAACACTGGCAGGGTGTCAGAAGACTTGACAAAACCTGGAGACTTCTGACAGCGTCACACTTCTGGATAATTGGTCCCCAGCACTTCCTGTAAGAAGCGGGCAAACTTCCTCCTTAACAGAGGTCCCAATAAAACTTTCTTCACAGTGTTGCACTTTAACCAACACCGCATTTTCGTATTCATTGTTATGCATGCCACACTGCTGTTTAAACCATAACATAAAAACTGCACAGGAAGTGTTTTGTGTGTGTGTGTGTGTGTGTCAGATTTCAATCACTATCAAATGACTTGTGAAAACAGGCTTGTCAGGTGAGAGTTTGAGAGTCTTAAACGGCTCTTTTTAAAGGATAATTCTGTGTGTAGTGATCTGTCCAAGATATTTGAAAATGTATTGAAAAAAATCAATAAATGCAAGCAGTTATCTAATGTTTTGAAGTTTTTCAATGGTTTTACTATCTAAAAACACATATGACCTGGGTCTAGTTCATCCACACACACATCGCCATGCTTTCACATCTTCTCCTCTGATAATTTTTTGATTGTTCCGCCTCAGAAGGAATCAGTTGCATCATTTCTCCGAGGGCATCAGCACTGGGCGGTACAAGCCTTTTGCATTAACAATAAATTTATCATGCATGACTATGGTCCTCTCCTGCGAATTGATAAGTGGATGTGAATAGGAAAATGCAGTATATTGGCTTGCAAGTGAAAGAAGGGTGTAATAACACAGGGAGCCTCAAAGTCCAAACGTGGACACCAAGTTTATGACCACATTCATGAGATGTTCAGATTTTTGACAACATACATATCCATCTGCATTGAATTCATAATAATTACAATATAATAATACTATAATAACAATAACGTGAATGTCTTGTTACAGGAAGTTACTTCAACTTATTCAATTTGTACTGATAGGAAATAAAATCCCTCACTGCTTAACTTTCTGTTTTATTATTATTATTGCTGCTAGTGTTGTTGTTATTGTTGAAATGTCTTTGTTTTGCTATTATTATCTCTCTGCTTCCCCATATAGATGAAATGCAGCAGTTTCTCTCATTATTTAGATGTGCATTCCTGTGGAATCAATTCTCATAGACACATATAAATTATTGTTTAACGAGAAGCTGTATCCTATAAATTATTCAAAGCACCTGGGATTACAATACGAGATCAAATGATAGGAAAGAAAGAGCACTCTGCTGGAGGCAGCCCGCACACGAGCCATCACATCCCCAGTTTGATGTTCCACACAATCTGCTTATGCAGGAATAATTGGGGAGTAACAGACACCATGTGTACAGATACGCCGGCCCCGCGTTTGTACGCCATATTTGGAGAGAGGTAATTGGGCCGCTGGACATGGTCAGCAATGTCACCGCGACTCGTGTACACGTTTGTCCTCTGCGCAGGCAAAGTTAGTGAGCAAGCTCCTGAATAACAAGAAAAAATAATCAGCTTGTTTATTCTCTCCTGCAGGAATCCTTCCAAAACGGGAAAAAAAGAATGAAAGTTAGGGAGGAGTTACTTGTTTACAACTATCACGACGACATACGGTGGAGCAAACTGTAATAATTCTTTTCATAGCCACTTTCCCCGTCCGGTTGAATTTAAACCGCAGGTTTCAGTAGCTAAGAATATGGAAACAGTAGAATTTATTGGTGTGTTATGGTGCCCTGATGTGTTGTAAAAAGGACACTCCAGTAGATAAGGAGGAAGCCATTGTGTGGCGTGTGACTGATGGAGAAAGGGAATTTAAATTGAGTCCTCAGTCATAAAATAAATAATGTGTATGTCACCAAAGTGGGGAGCAGATAGAAGGAGAAAAGAGAAAGATGACAATGATCTGCTCTCACAGGAACCTGGGGCGTTGTAGGCCGGTAGACTGAGGGTATTGTGGGACTGTTAGAAACATGAGGGATGCAGGTGCACTGAGGGATGAATGTGGTTTTGCTGAGTGTGTGTGGTTGTGCTGGGATGAGAGGGTGGCACATAATTGCCCTCACAGATGGGTGAAGTGGAAAGAGGCAATAGGCTGGTGTGTGTGGAAGAGGCGGGGAGCAAGTGTGTGCCATGGGTGCATGAACCATTGTATGTGCATCTTGCAGAAACCTCAAGCAAATAAATTAAGAGCACATCCAGTGTGAAATGGAAGACATGTCACTGAAATATTAAAACTTCAGCAACCACAGGAGAAAAAGTTGAAGAGAGGAGAGTGCACATGTGTCCTAAACAAGCATAAGACATAAAAGACGTGAATTACTCTTTCCACAAAGTGCAGTAAGTTTAACAGGTGCTGCAATACCCACAACAGGACTACTTTTTCTTTCCTCATGAATCTGAAACTCACCTCTCAAAAAAAAAAAAATTATAAAAAGACACAGAGACTACAAAACCGAGGAGGAAGATGAAGGAAGGACGGGCCGTGGGGAAGGAGCGAGTGAGAGAAACAAAGATAGAGGGAAACAGATAGAGGGAGCGAGAGAGTGGGAGGGAATCAGGAAGACAGAGATCATAGCGAGGGAAAAGAAGAAGACCGAAAGATCATAAGAGATGGATATGCATTTGCACACGAGAGAGAGAAAGAGGGGGAGAGGGAGCAGGAGACCGTAGGGGACTGTCCCCATTCCTGTACCCCAAGCTGAGAGCTCCTCTCCTCGACCGTGCCACTTCCGATCAGCCACGCAGACGAGCCTCAGCCCCCATGACAGAGCGGCTGAGAGTGGCGGTGCCAGCTAAATGCTGGATCCCCACTGAATATACTGACGAGAGAGCGAGAAGTTTGGGCTCTCAGTAGGCATGTTCCTCCCCTCTCTTATTCATTTCAATTACAAGGGGCTTGTATTCCTGCAGGGCAAGGCCGTGTCGTGTGATCCACTGTAATGCAGCGAGGGCGACATGGAGAAGACACGCTGATGCACCATTATCTGCATATTATATGGAGCTGGTTACATTAGCGGCTACAGCATGAGGGGAAACAGGCAGGAAGTCACTGCTGAAAGGTGACTGACAGAAGTTGAAGTGATGATGTAAACACATACACAGCAGAAAAAAAACCTGAATGTGTTTAATACATCTTAAACACACTGACAAAGAGCATTTATGATGTACTGCAATTAATTAAGTGGGCAATATTTAAAACCATATGGGATCCTGAAAAATTTTGATTGATTGAATGGTCGCAAACGCTTGAGATGTTAATGCTTTGCAAAAGGTGCCCCTTATATGAATTCTGTACTGCTGCTTGAAAACACACACATGCATGAATGTGCATACACACACACACACACACACACACACACACTGCATTGTTGCACTTCTATTGTTCAAGAGCCAAAAATAAATAGAGAATCTATGTCTTTATGGCTCCTATATTATATTGTAGAGTACTGATTAATCTCCAAGTCAGACACGCTTTGGAGGAAAAAATATTTTTAGAGAATGTTCTACCTGAAATCTTTTACTTCCTATAATCTTTAGTTCAATTTCAGAGGAATATGGGTGTTTTGTAGTACGACTTCCTTTTCAGTAAGGGCTCTCTTTGTGCAGGCAGAGAATGTGTTTTATTTGTATTTATGCATATGAATAGCATACGCTGAATGCCAATGATTAGATGGCTTAAGTTCCCCTTCAGAGTTCATATCCTCCATAAAACTGTCCAATTATCTGTTCATGAGCTGAGAGGAGGATATGTATGCATGTGACTGAAAGCATGCCCAACAGTGCCACCTAGCCCTTTAGAGCAGGGGGGAAACCTTTTTAATATCTTCCTCTGTTTCTCCATTTCATTTTTATGTTCCACGGGCAAATGAGTGTGAAGCCAGCATTGTTTTGCATTTTAATTCAAAGTTTCGACTGATTTTCACATCTTACACCTGGCAGTGGTTTTGGAAAATATGTTGTATGCAATTCAGAGTCATTACATTTTGGGTTTTTTAATGATCAGGCTGATACTAATAATTTCCGTTCCGTTCAAAACAGGAAACCACAACACACTTTTGTGAAAATTCGAGTGAAATTCCAACACGGCATATAATATGCATACCTTGTCTGTGGTGCAATATAATACCTCACTGTGAGGCAGTGAGTAATTTTTCGCTGTGTGAGTCTGAGTCTGAGCAGGGGAGTTATTCTCTGCCTGATAACTGCCAAAATAACAGCAGATAATTAGGCCCTTTAGAGCGCTGGGTGTCTCTTAACAAAGGCACCTGCGTTTCCTGTGGTTTTTGCCGTGCACCCCGAGTGATTGTCATTTTTAATCTAGGACTCCCACTGACACTTCTTCGGCAGCAGCCTAGTCTGTAGGGTGCCATGGGTACCTGCATGGGAAGCTTGCGGGTGTATGTGTGCATGTGCATGCTAGTGTGCAAGTGTATCCGGTTAGCCAGACATGTATCAGTGCATGCACATGAAAAAAACTAACACCCTGGTGTAAGAGACTTTTATACCTGTGTGTTTGCATGTGTGTAAAGGTGCTTGTGTGCATGTAATACTATTGGGTGTTTAAATCTGGCATTCTCCTCTTAACTATGCCGTAATTGCCCACAAGTTAAAATGGTTGACATTAAAAATTGACATGACACCAGAGGTTAATGTTATCAGTCAGCCTCCGCAAAGGAAATTACTTCCCCAGCATTCAGGTTTGTGTATTCATAAATGTGGCTTATACGCAGGATTGGCAACTTCAACAGCAAATGTTTGCAAATGTACAGAAATAATTTTCAGTTCATCTGAATAAAATAATTTGTTCTGAACATCCTCCCTCATCTGACTGCTCTGACAAGGAACAGACACCCTCCTCCTCTTCCCTACTCTCTCTCGTCTCCCAATAAAGAAACAAACAGAGAGCCAAATAAACCCGTTGCAATTCCTCTCCAGTGCAGCCATCCACATCCTGGACTGTGCCAGGTTGGGGAAATCATTGGAATTGTTTACCCCCAGTCCACCCACCCACCACCCCCCTCAACCCACCCCCAATACTACCACCACACACACAAACCTCCCATCTTCATCTGCCTCTCTCCTCCTCCTTCGCCCCCACTCCTCCTTCTTCTTCTCCTCTACAAAATGAGATGCCCGTGTCTGATCGCCTGAGCCAATTTGCAGACCCATGTGGCACCCTTCCCTTCAGACCTGGGCATTGTGCCTCTCGCTCCTTGGCAAAGAGGCGAGGAATTATTTTTATCCCCCAAACACGCGGATATGCACCGATGATTTCAAATGCCTGCCTCGCACATTGTCAGGGATGATTTTGGCCAGGTGCCAAACCTATTATATTGATCTCTCTTTCTCTGTATTTCAATAGCCACAGACAATGCAGATTTACTGCAGAACATATTAGGGAAATAAAAATCAGTCTCAGGCACTAAACTTGCTGAAACTGATGGTATGCATGTTTGTGTGTATCTGTGCATGATGGGGCTAAAGGGTTTTTTCCTAATTTTTGTTAACAATAGTCTCAGGTTTGGATCTATCTCCATGGTAGCTTCACATCCAGTGTTTTGATTTGTTCATTAGTTAACCAGAACCAACTGTCTAATTACATTCTGACGTATTTTCATCATGTCATTGAGTAACATAACATTACAGCCATTATTTTTTTTCTACCTCAACTTATTGCTTTGGTGCCTAGATCTTTTTCCTTGGAGTGCATTGCTGGCATGTTGGCTCTGGGTTTGGTTGGAAACGATGGAACCTCCGATGTTTGCTGAGGTACACACGGGAATATTCAAATGTTGAAACTGGCAGGGAACGGGCTGTCAGCTAATGAGCGTGTCTATGAGAAAATGATTTGGTTGTTTCCTGAGAGGGAAATCACAGAGAATGTCTAAATGGGAGCGCTCCGAAGAGGCTCGGTGTACGGCGATGAGACCGCGTTGGGAGGCCGCCGGATTGGATGAACACTGTCTGTGTGCCTCGGTGCCAATGTCATTAGTGCTGAGGACTGAGAACGACCACCATGTCCCTTTTGATTGCCATTAGAGCCTGGAGCCAAACAAAGAACCAAACAAAAGCCCCTGAATAGACTTGGAGTGGAGGTCATGCCAGCCATAGAGACACTTCAATAGCAAAGCCTTTGGTGTCCTTTAGACCAGCAATTTTCAGCCTGTTTGGCACTGCGGAACACTTTAACAAGACAAAACATACTGTATCAATCATGCACAGTAAATGGATTGATCACACAGTTGAACATTACACATAAAAGCCTTCTGGCTGATCCTATAAAGAGAGAATATCAAATGTAAACAAAGCTCTTTTAGAACAATGTGTGTGTATATTCTGCTCTACCATCACACACACAGAGACACCATGAGCACAGGGGTGACGTGATACACATTTCTGCCAACTGCAGAGGGCAGTAATGCATGTCAAAGGTTGGTGGTTGTTCTGCTTAAGTCTTAAGATGGGGAATGCATTGGCACAATGTGTTTTGTTGAGAAAAAGTTCCTCAAAGAACATTTAAAGACCCTGAAAATGTATTTTCTCAATTAGCTTCCTACTATGAGTGATGTTGTCCTATATGAACACATTATTTTTTGCCAAAGTAAGAACAGTTTTGGCCTTTTCACAAGAGGAATTTCTGTATTTGTCGTTATGTCCTTGCTTTATTAATTGGTTTTAAGTGGACTTACATTTTTCTTTTATTATAGCTTCTTCAGTTATGTATAGTATACATTTTCGTGGGACAGCTCACACTTAACCTCACTTAATAATATGCTGCACACAACATTTCTCAGCTCCATATCAGCATCAGAATCTGAAACAGGTGCCAGCGACTCTATTTATCCCACTGACCTGACTGACATACTAGCTATGCTTGGTCAGCCATGACGTTAGACAAATGTCTACATTATTGCCATTGGTTTCACTTCATTTGCTGTGTAAATTTACTGCAGCTGTGAAATTGCTAAATCTCAATAAGATCCAAGTTCAAAGCTTCAGCAAACTCCGGGTGATATAATCGTTGCCTAAGCAAAACTCTACAATTCATTACAGAGATGAAAGCAGACACAGCATCCTCAAGTTCAATGAAAATGTGTGTAGTTTGTTTTCTTGCCTTTTTTTGACTTATATAATTATCCATATTTAAATACACTCTGTGGCCCATTTATTAGGCGCACCTGTATTGAGGTCTTAGTGATGGTGTACTGGACTGCATATATTGGGAGGTGTTTCAAATATTCTGCCCCCTTTATCTATGTAAATGGGAAGGACAAAAATAAACACCTCTCAGTATCATTAAGCCCTGTACAACAGCATATTTAACTATGACCTCAATAATAAACATAAAATTGAATTTACACATTTCTGACAATGTCACCAAAACTGATTATAAACTCTATGAAGGTCGATGTTATGACAGGGCTGCATTAAATAGTACAAGTGTACGTAATAAATGGACCGCTGAGTGTATCAAATTGACAAAAAGTTATCTCAGCATAGATGTTGCATTTTCAAAATTTTTTGGCTCAAGCAAAAATGTTTTTTTTTTGCTGTGCTTTGCTTTTTTTTGTATCATTTATAGCGCTCTGTATGACGTAGCATTTTCCTGTGTATGTGACCCCAGCTACAGTTAGATTAGAGGGGTCTTCTTCACCCCCTTTACATGTAAAACATTCATGGCGGAATAAAGAAGCAGTTAATGAGGGTTTTCACTGACCTCTGAGCATCTTTGACAAGAGTAACACCTCATTGTTTGGCCTTGAGTTTTTTCACTCGCTTGTTTAGAAAGTCATCCTCTGGTAATTGAGGTCAAAATGTTCTCGCCACGGTAGATATCCTACAATGCGTTGATTTCGTGTTGATATTTAATTCACAAGAGATGACCAGGTGCAATAATTGAGTGTGAACGTAATCTGAAAGAGGTTGTTTTTGCTTGTGCCCCGGCCCTGCGTAGACATTCCCATTTTGATTATATACAAAACCTCTTTCTGGGGCGGGCCTGCACCAAGGGTGAGTCCTTAGTGCTCCGGCCTGGGTTTGAGGCCGGCCTGGGCCACCATCTCCCCACACCTCCTCTGCCTTTCCTGTCTCTCTCTACTGTCACTATCAAAAATCATTGCTATATTTGTCTTTTTCTAAATACCTTAAAGTACCTACAACTATATTAAGAGGGCTAATAGTAGTAGTACAAACCCCATCATATTGAGCAATGTAACATTTAAAGATATTAAAAAAGGTACTGTAGACATACAGTATTTATTAATTAGGGTTGTCAAGCATGAAGTCTATTACTGCTCCATACATTGATATTTGCGTTTGTGAGTGATTCCTTGCATGTGTTTTTTTGCAGGATTTCTTTGCTGATCCCATAAGACTCCTCTGGCTGGTGTCCCATCAGAAGTTGTCTCTTGAACAAGAGATGGCTCGATGGTGCTCAGATGGAGGGAGTATTGTCAGAGGAGCTGCATGTGACTAATCAGGACTGGCTTGGCTCCCTGCCTCCCTAACCATATTCTGCTGATTCAAAAGGCCACTGAGACTCCATGGTAATGGAAAAGCATGATGGGGCCATCAGAGAAAGTCAAGAAATATTGCGGCTGATATTGCTCGGTTGATGTCCAACACAATATGCGGTAATGTATCAGCAGAGCTGTTGAAAGCCATTATGGGATTCATTATATGATGTAGATAAACAATTGATTGATCCACCCTGGTGTCAATAATCAGCAACTAAACTACGGATCAAACATATGGGTACTCATATCTAACCAGTGGTCTGTCTGGCTGTTGTTTGTGCCTTCTACCATATGCTACCCGTTTCCCTGTCTCTATGTTTTTCTCACTCCCTTTTTATCTCTTCCTTTTCTCTCTCCGGTCACTCTCTGCCTTGCTCCGTGCCTCCACACACATAAAATGGAGGGCAGCGGTGAAGTTCCAATTCAGAACTCATTTGTGGTGCTGCCGGCCCCCTACCCGCTCAGCAGTTGCCGAGGGGACCCAGGGGAGCCCTATCACAGCTCTATATGCAAATGTCCTTGCACCTGGACAACAGCGTGGGCATGCTGGGACTGGGAGCTTATTTATGCAAATCTCAGGGAGACAGTCACAGCACACCACAGAGCTGGCCACAGACACTGGTGGCCATATCTCCCCGCCAGCACAACAACTAGTTGGAAAAAAACGTAGAAAACATGAAAGATGTGGACCAAGTTGCAAAAGAGGGAGGGCGGCGTGACAGAGTCAAGAAGATTGGTGTAGAGCTTGTGGTAAATAAAATGTATGGAAGTACAGTATGTAAGTATTTGGTGATCTGTTTTCCTGTATTTCAAGGACATTTAGTCTTACAAGTCTTGATTGAATGTCTAAGATGTGATTGTACAGGTATGTTCAATGTAAAAATTAATGAGTGAGACAATTAAGGATGGAATGCTTGATTTCTCATGTATTTATATTTTGTGCACAATGCACAGAGACATATACTGTAAGAGACTGCACATACACAGAAACACGCACCACAAAGGTGTTTGTTTACCATCACAACACCACTGACAAGAGGCAATAACGCTGAATGTGTTAAAGCGCTCCATGGCAAAAGGAGGAGGCGAACAAAACCAATCTTTGTGTCTCAGCTGGCCCTGCCTCCCGACTGGGCCGCACCACTGTGTGAGACATCACACAGGAAAATGCTCCCTCTCCGCATACAACAGGCCACATTAATGTGCAAATGTATGCAAGAAAATTTCAGAAAAGCTGAAATTACTGAGCCAAATGAGGTAGCTGCACTCAAATTGTTGGGATTATGAATAATTACCGCACGTTTTAATGGAACTTTACTAAATTTCTTGTGAAACAATGACTTCAGTAGTTTAATTGAGGAAAATCAAAATGGTTCTGAAGTTATTGTTTTCCAGTGGCTGGAGGTAGGAGCTACCTATGCCCATTTTCATATGCTGAATCAGGGGACAGGGAAGGAGTGCATAGTAGCAACCTTATTTACCTTAGTTTCTCCCCAAATTTAATGTATGATCTTTTATCTCTTTGTAACCGGCCAGTTCTCCAGAAGAATCTTGTTAATTACATTCAACATGCTGTCTGCCAGTGGAGTGTCTTGTAAATTGTGTTTGGCTGAGGTGACAATGTTACTTATAACAAATTCTTAAAAATTAAAAATCTCTGCTGCTTACAAACAAAGTTCCACAGTAGGCTAACGCATTAGTTGGTAAACGTACAGTTACAGAAATGTAATTACTTTCTTCAGTAGCACCATACTGTCTCATTTTTCTATTTCTACATGTGTTTTCATACTGAATATGTATATATATATATATATAAAATCCGGCTAACATACAATCAATCTGCCAGTTCAAGGAAACGCCTTTTAAAACTTAGGGCAATGCCCCTTTAATGTGAGAACTCGAAAGGGCAGACCAGGGTGTTTTCATGGTAATTAGACCAGCGGCTGACGTGCTGTGCCTTAAACTGCAGTGGTCATGGAGGACGGGGGTCTCATAGCGCTGTAATTCACCCAGAGAATGATGCACCAGCCTGGGGGCTGACTGGCAGCTTTGATGCTCTGATCACCAGGATGCTGCCTCTCACCTTCTGGTTCAAAACCAGAAGGGTAGAAAAGAGACGAGAGACAAGGTGGTTAAGAATGATGGCTTACAACTCTTTGTGGTTTGATTGAGAGCAGCAACAAACTCGGATATGACGTAAGGTGCTTTAAAAAAATTGTAGATGAGTCCATCATGAAAAGCAGATGAAAGGAGTCTTTGGTGATGTGGACCAAGAAGAAAAATGTCAGAGAAGAAAATGACTTAAAGAAAGAGGTAGAAAAGAGAGGGGAGGGGATGAAGGAAGGCTAGGACGGCAGTTGTTATTGTGTTTGATGTAGTGCTTGACAAGAGAGAGAGTTTAGAAATCCTTGTGTAGTACGAGGCAGAGGAAGAGAGGGTTCATTTAAATGCATGCTCACTCAGGGCCCATACGGAGTGGGTGTCTGTTGAGAATTCATCATGGCCTTACTGATAAAGCCTCAGCCTCTTAGCGAGGGGAAAGGAGAGACAGATCACTCTCTTGAGGTGAGATTGCCTCGTGGATGGACACTTGTTATGTAGAAATACACAACACTGACGGATATTACCATGGCACTTTCGGACTGGTTAGGCATCCCTCCATCCATCCATTCCACCATTTCCCCAACTTGAACATGAAGTGCTCTCTGGGGACCATAAGGTGCGGCTGCATCAGTGATTAAAGCTTCACAACAATTAGGAAGAACATTTTCAGAGAGAATGTACCAATATTTTTATCATCCAGGTAGTGACAGGTCAAAATTAAAAAGGATCTGTTGAAACTTTAAGCTGAGGTATGAGATTATGATCAAATACACGTGTTTTTGTCAAATTCAGCAAATATCTCCTCACGGTTCTGAATTAGCTCTGAAAATACCTCCAGTGTTCACAGCCCTAGCCAATCAAAATGGTTAAGTTAGGGTGTCTGTGAAGATTTTCAGTCATCCAGGTCATAGTTATCAAGAAGGTTAAAGTCAAGGGCAACTGGACTTGGTTGAAGATACTAGAAAAGTTAGGGGCATAAAGCCAAAGAAATTAGCTGAAAGATGCTAAAATGCCCATAGAGCTGAGGGAAGCTGCAGAGTCGGAAAAAAGTTCTCTGTGGGTACTTCACTGTGACCCCTTTCACATTACATATAGTCATTTTATCAATTGTTATTATAACAGTACATTAATTAGTGCTGCTTCAAAAACAATCCGACCATTAGCAAGACCGGCAACATCTACTGGCCTTGGCAATGCGTATTACATTGTGTGCTAACAGCTTTTGTGGGAAATCTGCTTTATTACTTTATTGCAAAAAAAGAGATTGTTTTATGGCACAAAACAGATGTTTTCCAGCTCACCTGGGGCTAGGCATATAGAGCTTCTCTCAATATCAGTTTCAGATGGTGGACCAAATGAACAATGGCAAAAAACAAGGCTGTTTCAACATAGTGTTATTGTTGACAGTAATGATACCAAGATGTTACAATATCTTTGATTTTAAAATGGCTACATATAGATTTAAAGAGACTTCTTAAAAGGCTTTCTGAAGAAAATACTGGACTTATATATAAATATATAGACACTGGGAGTTTTCTGATCTCATATGTAAATTTAACTCAGGGAAACATTCATGTGGACCAACATAATTAAATGTCGCATGATTCAGCTTTGAGGAAGAGCAATTAGCACAGATCTGCAAACACAGTGGCCTTAGGTGGTAAGTGTGGAGTATGTGTGTGTTACAGTTTTTTAATTTCAAAGGCAGTTAAACATCCATCCATCCATCCATCGTCAACCGCTTATCCTACGTACAGGGTTGCGGGGGCGGTTAAACAATTACTTGAAATTCCAGTTTGATTTCAACAAAGTTTTTCTTTCCCCAACAACATCCCCTAAACATTTTAATATACGCCATGCTGTGAAATGTAACAAAGTCATTCATATTAAGGACACACCATTTTTTTACTTTGTACTTGGGTTTCATGATGTATACTAGGTCATATGTGTGGTATTTATTTTGCTGTATTTATTCTTTGTGCACATAATTCATGTAAATGTATGTAATATTTGGCTCTCATAATTGCAGTTTGTGAGTAAAACTCTTTGCGACATTGGACTAAAGCATAAATATGCATGTGACACAGTGGTTATATAATGCAGGTGCAGGTGGGGTTGTCTTTAAGCTGAATCAGCAAGCACGCTGTGTTTCTTCTTGTTTGCTTGTTCTGGCAATTAGCTTTTGAACTGCCATCATGTCCTTGGACAGGACTGGCCTGACTACATGCATCTGCCCCTCTGCAGAAGGCTCCTGCTGCTCATCACAGTGAAAATTCACAACAAAAACAATTCTCTCCCTTCTTCTGTTTTTCTCTCCTTCTCTGTAACACACACTAAAATAAGTCAAAACTAATCCAAACACAATCTTCCATCTGCTTCCACTCCAGTCTCCTGAAAAGTTGCTGATTTTTGTGTGTTTTTTTCATCTCTAATGTGATAGACGGGTAAACTTTTTTGGAATACAGGAGGATTTGGGGGGCTGGCCAGGCGACGATGGTGGCGGCGGTGGTGAAGTAGGCAGCAATTAGTGTGGTGCTAATGAACTCCCTCTCATTATCAGTGAATCAACAGGCCTGTGCTAATTACGGTTAGCAGGACAGACTCCTCTCTCCCACTGCGACGGGCTTCAAGGTCCCTCCGGGGCTGCAACACACCGGATGGTCTGCCAGCAGCCACAGGTGCAAAGCACTCACTGCCAATGTTAAAAACAGAATATAACACACGCACACACAAACATAGGGTCTGACAAACACTAATCCCGAGACCAATACTGTTTCTGTCATGTTGTGGTCATCTCATGCAGATGGCCCCATCGCACAGCCTTTTATATATTTTTCTTTACACATATTTGTTAGAAATTAAAGTGCCGTTAGCCCTTTATCACACAAGGATAAGCACATGCCAGAGGTGTTATTCAAACACTTGGGCTGTTAGAGGAGCTCACCTGCCATGTTTTTCTGGTTTTTTTTTGCATTTATAGCTATTTAGAAGTTAAAGGTGAGGTATGTGATTTTAATCCAATACACGTCTTTTTGTCAAATTCAGTGAGGAGATTTTCACAGAATTTGGCCCACTAGCTGCCGTTCTGTTTACAGTGTTCTGATAAAAAAAAAATCTGGTGTTTATACACAGCCCTGGCTCTGTAAATGGGAAACAAATAAAATGGCTTGGACCGAGCCAAACAACACTATTCCAGCCATTGCAGACATGATTTGTGTGTCAGGTAACATTAAATGACTCACCCACAGACATTCAGCTTACTTTCTAGTTTGCCATGACATGCTGTAGCAGAGAATCGCTGTCTGGAGCTCTGGGACTGTCTTCGTCCTCTCTGCATGTTAGCTTTGCAGTAGCAACCGCGACAGTCTGCTAACCCACAGACTAGTCTACCTTTAAAAGGGTACATTCAGTTTATTATAATTTGGGTCTTATTTTCATAGTTTTGGCCATCCTTCCAATGGTAAAATGATTTTGTGCTTTATGAAAGTGTCACTTGTTGTGTGACCGACGCAGCAGTTTACCTTAGTTCTACAGAGCTTCTTTTAGCTCTCTGTTTTGGTTTTGCAAACTCCAGGTTAGCCCAAAGGTGAATGGTAAATGTTCCAGGAACTCAGCATTTACTTAGGCATGTACAATGTCATCATAACTGATTAGTGATTCATACTATCTGATACTAATTCTGGCAAAAATATGACCCAAGTTGTTCTTAACTGGTCTCATCATTTAAACTCCTGCTGAGTTGTGTACGTCCTAAATGGAATATTACGACAAAATCTGACAGCAACTTTCCTTTCCTCTGCAAACAAGTGTTTTATAATAGACCCAGCAAGATCCATTAATCAAATGCAACTTGTAAGCCAGCAGTGGCCCTTGTCTATGAAATGCTAAATACTTATTGAAAAGCACAAATTCTAACTCCACTGATTATGGGACTAAAGGCTTTTCAGTGAGTTACTGAGGCGAGCAAACACCAAAAAGATTCTTGGTTTCAGCCCACAGCATGAGCCATAAGATGGGACCTGGGCATGTAAAATAACGCCCCCCCCCCCCCCCCCCCCCCCCCCCCCCCCCCTCTCCATCCATAACTTAAGCAGAGATCAGTGGCTAACACTCTTAATCCCAAGGGGGTGCTTTCTGAGCTGTAATTTAAAAATAGCGTTTTAATAACACACCACTGCTACAGTACATTAATCTCAGAATTAATTATCTACCCCACCCCCAGCCTATTTACTTGAAAGAGGCTCTTTGCAGCATTTCTTGTGTTTTAGTTCTATTTATTCCAAGAGTGAGCGGATAAAGAGATGCATGTGGAGTGTCTTGTGTCGAGTACAGTAATTATGCAGTTGCTAGTATATTAGCAGTATGTATATGAAAACCAGCAAATAAATTAGAGCCGCAGGGTGTCATCGGCATAAATGGTCAGTAAGGTGAGACGTTCTTAAACGGCGTACAATCTTTCTCAGACTGTGCAATGTAAACAAGAAACAATTCAATTGAGGAGTACATTAAAAAAAAAGTGAGCGTAATCTAAAGATATTGTAGCAAACAGCTGTGGTACGGAGAATAACTTCATGTTCGTTTACATTTTTATGCAAGAAAATGTTTTTAATCAAACGTCACTTCTAGCAACAGAAAATCAATTCCAAAGAGAAATTAAAGAGCATAACGTGACTGTAAACCAGGCCTAAAGGCACCACAAATATACAAAAACAATATTAAACTGTGATAAATAAAATATGAACCTTCTTTGGCAATATAACATTCAAGCGTCAGGGGACGTGGGCACTTAATGCAAGTTAATGAAACACAAGAATCATGTTAAAGGCACGGCAATCACTGAGCATTTGTCGAAAGGTGGTGATCGTGTTGCTGAGCCCTCTGGCAGAAGTTGCAGGCTGACAAGAGATCAAGTTGAACACTGACAGTGATTATCAGTATATAAGCTGGGGATGTTAATAAAAATTATGTTTTAAAAAAGACAAATCCTTCGTGTTCCCTTTCCCCCTCGCTTCCTGTTTCTCTGATTGACTGACTGACTGACCTCTATTGTCATCGCTTCACAGCTGACAGTGATCTCCACACATACATCACTTTGTATGTTCTCGGCTGAATGGCGGAGTGTGTGCGTGAACTCTGCATGAGGCAGGTACCCCCGGGTCTGTGTATCACAGATAACCTTTATAAGGAGGTGTAGTTCACGCCTCCCGGTCCCCGCACCTTCCCGCTATCACATCAAAGGATCTGGATGTGGTTAAATTCAGCCACTGGAGACAGTCGGGGCTTGGCATGCATGATTGATGTCGAGTTTGTAACATTAGGTATCATAAGGTGTAATATAGGAGATAACGTTAAGTGTAAGATTGCATTTGAGCGTGTTGAAGGAAATAGGCAATTGTTTGACATCTCTTGGTGTTTTATAGCATCTTGCTGGTCTCTTTCCGTTCAGGATATCTGACCATAGCTATAAAAACAAAGACCCGCTATTCATTTTTGTTATGCCATGTGTTAACTCAGTCCTCTGCTGTATCGCTGTCTGCCTTACTTTTTGGCTTCCTGTGTGTTATGTCTTCCCTGCCCTTAAAGGATTCCCTCACACACATAGTGAATGCCATGCAGACTTTAATGTTTCAATTAAGGTTTGATTGAGTTATGAAATATAACCAAACCACAACAAGATGACATATATTTCTGCTGTTTGTGACATGACTCTACTCAGATTTCTGTGTCTCCTACATGACATCCTATTAATTTTGTTTATATCGAGGCAGGTGGTTGTCAGTAAAAGTCATTTTGTCAATCAATTTTTTTTTCGGACTGACTATTTTTCAAATGAAAAAATAAGTTGCTAATTTTGTCAGTGCTCTTTCTAGACACTGCAGGTTTAATTGCTAATTGTTAACTGGGAATGAATGCATTTGCATATTAATTAGTTAGCCCATTTGCATTTTTAATTTGCTGCCTTCAAAGGGGGTGAGATAAAAGGTCGCACAATTCTGAATAATTTAAATAATTTATGCTCCATTGGTGAAAAGAAGCTGAACAGAAGTGTTCTGCGGATATTAACCCCTGAGAGCTTTTACCGAATAAAGCACTCCAAAAATTGTTTTAACAAATCTAATTAAACGGAAAAAGGTCTGAACACACAACCACCCAGAGCACTAGGAGCTAGAGTGTGTCCTCGGGAACAAAAAACGCTCAGGAGAGAGTGATGGAGGGTGTATGGGTATGGAGGACGAGACTTCCAGCCCTCCATCCGGATATGAAGGCCTCTCGTAGTCTTTTCATCATTCAGATTGATCAAATACCCCTACAGGAATGCTGATGGAGTCAGTGCTTGGTACTGTAATAGTAATTCTCTCTGAAGTTAAGCTGCTCTTTGCAACGTGTCGTGCTTCATAAGCAATCAAAGAGATGCATGTACGGTAGTGGATCCTTGAAAGTTGCCGAGACTAATTTCAACTATGCGTCCAAGTTGTCATTTTAATGAATGGACAGCACAAGCACAAGTAAATTTATCAGATCGTCACAGGGAAGTAACAACAAATAAAATGTATTTGCAGCCATGTGTTCCTCGCTTTAACTTTCTTCTTCTCTTGTAACTACCAAAGTGTCCATAAAAAAAGAGACTTCTTTCCATTTTTGGGTGCGAGGAGCTGATATTTTCTCTCCCTCTTCTTCAACCAGGTCCCGACTGCATTGTGAGACTGTCTCCTCTCTTTTGTCCCAGTGATCTTAATTACAGGCCCTGGGCCCTGTGCATAGAAGCCCATTTAAATCAGAACACATCCAGCTTCCATTATGGGCTTGGCATTTGGTCTTTGTGCCCATGCTCTTAAATTACATGCTGCCAATCCTAGTGGGCACGGGCAAGATGAGGAGCGGAGGATGGGTGAGAGATGAGGTGAAAGGGGGATGAGAGAAAGGAGAGAGGGGGCTGAGAGTAACAGCGGAGGGGGCCACAGGCTACACTTGTCGACAGAAAGCGCCCCCCCCCCCCCCCCCCGGCCCTCTCTTCTTCTGCCCTCTTTATCACCAGATAACTTATGTAAAGTAGCAGATGAAACCCATTCCCATTCACGTCGGCCTGATTGTCAGAATAAGCTTGCATTCCTTTGAAAAGTGATTGACCGCCTGAAAGGGTACAAATTAGGGGCCTGTTCGTCTTTTCTTCTCCGGTCGTGGGGTTTATTTGCGGCAGATTCACCCAGGCCCAAAATTAAGTGAACTCAGGCAGGGATGAATGGGAGAGCTCTGATTGAATAATTGATTTCCTTTGTGCGGCCTGTGTTTAAGAGGGATAACTAGACATCCTTTGGAGTGTAATGATTGTAATTACTGCGATGACTGGTCATGTCAAATATGACACAGGAAAGGACTGTTATTAACCTTTATTCTCCACATGGAAAAAAAAAACTAACCCAATATCCTCTAGTCTCTCCCGTCTGCATATGCGTTTCACCTCAGGTGGAGGCATGGCTGGTGTAGGTTCAATGCATGGATGAACTCATTCCCTGTCTTCTACTCCTGGTCCATGAAAGGTAGATGGGTAATTGACTGTGGAGTCGGAGTCACTGGTGTGTCAATGACTCAGATGGCTAGTGAGCCTTGGAGTAACTCTCAAAGTACAATGCATTATGCTCCAGAATTTAAGTGTAAAAGATAGGAGTTATAGCCGTGTTCATGATATCTGTCAGATTCCCATATGCCTTGACCTCTCAAGCAGTGCAGCCCGAATTGGGCTTTAATGCACTTGATGCATTTGAGGGACTCAGTGAAACAGACATTCATCATGTAGTGATCAGACACAGTCTGTTGAAGTTACTGGACATGTGGTCCATATGAATCACAGTTGCCACCACTGATCTACTGAGACTTGTCTAAAGCCCCAGCTTTAAAGGTGAATATGCAGACTTGACTGGTGGTAGCAATTCTCTGCTTTTAACCATCCTAGGCTCTGACCTTGTTTCTAGGTGTTAAGGCCTTTGCAGACCAAATATTAATACAATAATATTATATAGTGTGTATTTCCTGTTCGCGTTTTTTAATCCGTCATCCAATAAAAATTGTGACGCAAAGTAACCCTTGCACACTGAGTCAGAGGCTTTTTAGTATTCTATTCTTTGCGAAAATTCACAATGCAAGACACAATGGAGTTGTCAAGCAGTGAGGATGATTTTGTGGACACCTCCTCTGTCTGCAGCTCCTGACGCTACTGTTGTCCTATCTCTCGCTTCTCTCTCATTTCCTCCCTTGCTTCTCTCCATTGGAGGAATCTCATGAGGCTGTCGCCACTCTCTGCCCAAGTCTTGCATTTGGCACGACGGCTACCTGAATGAGCTGAGTAATTATGTAATGATGACCGAAAGTTTCAGAGTTTTTATGTTATATACAAACGTGAAGTGGTATTTATGTTTTAACGTGTAACAATTTCAGCCAAAAAGAAATCGACTTGGTGTGCAAAGGTCTTTAGGATAAGGCTGACGATCTGGGTGTGTGCGTGCATCTTCATTTATTTGGGGGGGTTCCTGCCTCAATTTAATTTAATTTTATTGCATTGTATGACTACTGCAAACACTCCATTTCCTTTGACATTTAATTTTTAAATGTAATGGACATAAGGATTCTCAAGCCTATGCCGCCAGTTTTTAATTGCTAATTACTACTTGCTTTATTCTGTTTCTACATTTTTATTTGACAGCTGGAATGTTTGGCACTTTGTGTTGACAGTGATGACAGGAGACTAATTTGAAACACATTTAGGGAATATCAGGTGTTTTGACCAACTTTTCTCCAGATTGTGCTAAGTATCCTATATCTTTTACTCATTTAATCTATGCCTACATGACAAAATCTACCTTAAAGGGGCTATATGTAGTTTTTCACTTATAAATAAATCAAATTTTTACTTCCTTTTTGTCAGTGGGCTCTAACCTCACTTAGAAGCACACGCCTGTTTTCTCTGTTGCTTGCACCAGCCACTATTCTGCTATTAATGTGAGGACTCCAGGTCATGATGTAACCCTTTGCGCACTCCCGAGCCTCTCGCCGACTACAGCAACAACAACGCAGCTAACGACATGCAGTTCACTAACACCAGAAAACAACATGCTCCCAGCACAACACAGACTCTAACATAAACTCCACATAAGTTTATAAAACACCAATAAAGTTTTATATGCTGAAGCCCGTCAGACTAAAAGAGATTCAGATGATGTTGAGTGAAAACACAGTGAACATCAGAAAGGCTGGAATCATGGAGAATCACGTTAGCCAAGCAGTTGCTAACCTTATCCAGTGCAAAGTTGTATCGCTTTCTACATTACCTCACCAGCTAACACGAACCATATTACTATCCTGTGTACCACCTGTATTATGCCAAAGTGTTGATTTAGTCTACAAGACAGGATGTAACTGTACAAAGCAAATGTGGAGCGATTGGTTTTCTAGCCTAGTGATGGAAGGCAGGGCAGCCAGCTAACACTAAATAGCCCGGACCTGCTGTTGTTTGCTTCTTAATATTCGATTTAGGTTTATTGTGGTTTTACCGATACTCAGGTACACAGCTTCCTCACCATCTGTCGCTGTAACGTGACCCACATAATATACAATGCTGTAGCAAAACGGCGACCACACGGAGGAAGAGTCATCAACTAACACTACAGTAAAGTTAATTACTGCGGTCTAACTGTTATAAAGTGTGACAGCAATCTCATTTATAATATTCAGTCCAGCTCACTAACATTAACCGTTTCGTTATCATCCACAACATTTAGCTGTGCTCACATTGCTGAGCCAGTGAAAGATACACATATAGTTATGTTAATTACTGAAAAGTAACAGGCAAGCTAACGCCAATGTATCACGTCAGCTAAATACGAACAAAGCCTGAACATGTCTGAAGAAAAGCCACAGCCGGCATGCCGGTATTTCTGCGTTTATTGCAGGATCTCTGTATGAAAGCGGTTGTGTTTCGGATTATGCTCGCTCATTAGTTCAAGCAAGCACGCGTACGAGCACACGCCTGGTTGCAATCTTAAAACCGCACTGCTAGTGGCCGCTGAAAACTCCATAATACCCCCTTAAACATAGTTCCAATAACATGATTTTCATATTCACAAAAAAATCAACCTTATAAATTATGTATGCTGTATATTAGAATTTAGCTTACAACAAACAAACATGTCAGAATGCACCAGCAGCACACACATAGAGCAGAAAGGCCACAGTGGACAGGATGAAGTATGCGCAAAAGAATGGAAATAGTCTTACACCTATTGAGAGAAAGTATATAGTCTGCACCAGTGGTACTTTTTCACATCAAGGACCCCTAAACTGACACATATTACACCATGGACCCCCATTTGATAAGATTTTGTCCCATGGTCCCCCATCTTAAAGGATTTTTGAAAATAGTCAGACATTCTGGCACAATTAATATATTAACTTTTAAATGTCAGATTACAATTTCAACTTTTTGCCCCCTGGTATCCCCTTACTTTTAAGAACCACTGGTCTACACAGTGTACTGCCTGTTATTGTACTATCAAAAGTATCTGAATTGATACTACTATTAAAATTCGACAGAAACAAAATAAAACTCACCAAAACTGTCTTGGTTTTAGTCTTTAAACTGTTCCAACAATCACCAACACTGGTCGAAATAAACTCAAAATTAGATATGAAAATATTCTGGCTCCTAATGCTGTTTGTCTCCGCCTAAATGTGAACGACTTCCCAACTCTGAAAGTGGGGAAAGTGGGACCATCCGAGGAGCACATGAAATCAGCATTAGTGTGTAATGAGGGAGGTAAGGAGACATCAACCAGAGCGACTGACAGACTAACCATTGGTCAGAGTAGCTGGAACAGCTGTATTGGGCTGGTAACCATGCCATCAGCAGCTATTGCCAGACTCTCCATCAGTTACTAACCTACTAAATATTATAAACACACAACTAACAACTAATAAAATGAAAAGTACGCTAAAATGATTATGCTAACAGTACAATCTAACTTGTCAATCACTATACTCAGTCTACTCTTCACTAATACTCTAACACCACACTAATACTACACAATCTGCAGAGTCAGGAAATGTTCATTTTATAGGGGGGGGGGGGGGGGGGCTTGGTTGGGGGGG
>NC_060159.1:8116471-8163315 GCF_021292245.1 Micropterus dolomieu
GGGGGGGGGGGGGGGGGGGGGGGGGGGGGGGGCTTAGTTGGTGATGAAAGCTGCCACTATATTCTTCACTTGCCACCAGAGCAAAATTCAATTGCAATAGCTGTGTTTCAACCAGTAGGGTAGAGGGCAGTCACTGTGTAAATTTATAACACAATATGTAGAATTCAAATACTTGGCACTAAAATGTCAAGATTTGGATCTGAATCCATCAACACCACTACTTCTTCAGTTGAAAAAAGTAATTTTGGGGTTGGTGTCTGACAAATGAGTAAATGAGCCAGTAAAGTTGTTGTTTTTATCACTTACATAAACACGTATTACCTAACCCAAAATAAAACCTAAACAAAGCACCATGTGTCTGAATTCAACACTGATTTGTCTTCATGTGTGTCAGTCAATCAGTGTCATTGTCAAGGCTGTTACCAGCCTATGAGTCACAGGCGAGCATCGCTTAGGGCTCTTTATGACAGAACCTGTCGGTATGCTAACGATTAGCTGTCATGACAAAGAGAAAGTCTGTTTTCAGAAGAGCTCCAGGAGGCTTATTCCTTCATGAAATACCTGGCAACCAAAATGTTGTATTCATGGAGTCCGTAGTGTTGAATTGTGCTCTCGGTAGGTGTGCCATGCACTGAAATAATTGTCCCCCATCCTGATTAAATGCCTGTGGTGTGTCACCAGCGCATACAGGAGCACCTGCATAAATGGTTTGGGGGTTTGAAAATATGGTCACCCTATCCAGAGCTATGGAGGGCTGCAGAGTTGGGTGAACTCTGGGTTCATCATGACAATTGACCTGTTTCATATTACACATAGTCATTAGATCCATTGCTGATATAAAAAATATTGATTAGTGCAGCTTTAAATGGAGACGCTCCACTGGAAGAGTAGAGAGTAATATAAATTCTACTATTTCAGTAATTTAGTCCAGCTCAGATTTAAATTGTAAATAGAAACAAGTCTCTGCTTAAGCTGAACAGCAGAGAGACAAGACTACAGTTACAATGTTAAACTGAAACCAGTCTTGGAGCTGATCCATAGGCGGTGAATAATTCAACAACTTCAAGGCCACTGTGAAAACCTCCATGGCATATTTTACTGGGATATGTAGACATTTTATGATTCACAGCTGTAATGCCTACAGTCAAATAAAACTAATTTGGATGTAAAATCTCAAACATTCTACAGGCCCATAGAGTCAGTCACTAATTCAGTGTCAGTGGACCACCTACTAGAAGTGAAATTATCAATTCAAGACTTGATGCTGTGATTTCCTTCCATCCATCGTCAACCGCTTATCCCGCATACAGGGGGTTGTGATTTCCATTTTAGGCAAATTCACCACACCATAGACCGATCCATCCAACTCCAGGCAAAACTTTTAGAGACATTAGAATTGCTTGTTCACTAACTTGTCACTGGAAACCCCAGGCCTCTTTGCCCTTTACTTGAACCTCTAGAGTCAGTGCTGCCAGCCTTGCCAGCTGTGGAGACAACTGAAAAACTTAATTTGTAACTTCATTTGAAGCCTTTAATTAGGTACCACAAGCACTTGTACAGGGAAAGTGTGACCAGTGAGCACCAGACAGATGGCATCAGGGAGTAGTAAAGTAAAGTAATATAAGTTCCACATGATCCAAGTTTGGCATGTCGATGTAACTGAAAGCATTATTTTTTAGCCATGCTAGCGACGTGGCTCTAGGGATGGCAATGTCATGACTTGCCATTGCGGGAAAAGCACGGGTGAAACTAGTTTCATTAACAATGCCTCAGTTCCCCAGCAAGCCATTGCAATGAGCCAGCATGCACAATACCAGGACCCTGCAAGTAGCTCACATGTGGTTTTCCAACTATGACATGCCAAAATGTCTACTGAGAAAAAGGTCTATTAAGGTACTTGAAGTAACAAAAAGCAATTTGTGCGACAACAGGACCATTCCAATGAGTTAGGCTTACTTGGACTGGCTGAAGTGACTCACCATCCCACTGTGGCCAGTTTACGATTTGTAAAGAAGTGTAAGCTAATGATAGCATGTGACCTGCGTTTAAAGGTGAAATTGGGTTAGCAAGGTGAACCTGAAGGGCCACTGGCTTATACTGACATGCACTGTGCATTGCAAAGGCGGGGAAAGCCCACACCATTCTGAAAACTTTCACATAGATATTCATAAGCTACAGTTTAAAGGGTAATTTTGGTACTTTTTATACCTGGGCCCTATTTTCACATATTTTGGGGTCAGAATGACTACTAAAAAGCTCAGCAGGCTTTATCTAATCTCATGCTACACACCATCACAAGCCATTTCAACTGCTATACTTTACCAGATTTTGTTTGTCAAACAAACAGGGCATTATGTTCGATCGATTGCTTAGCTCTTTTTTGTCAGCATCCATAATTTGCAGATACAAAATCCGAAAGTTTCTGACTCGGTATGGATTTATTTTCCCAAATTATTTAGGTTTGTTCTGAAAAGGCCTTTAATCTTAGTTCTTATTTGACAGCATTATTTGAATGCAGCCCCAGAACATTCACGGATTCCACCTTCTGTGTCTCATTCAGTCCAAGGAGTATTTAGGAACCTGCTGCAGGAATATGGTCACCTCTCTGTTGCTTCTGCTTTTTCCTCAGGGGGCCCTGTGTACCTTTCATGTGAGATCCTGGAGGTATAGTGGAGTAACCATCAGCTGTGTTAAGATGAGACTGATCAGCTGTCTGGACTGGTAATCTTTCAAACTAATGACAGTTTTTTAGTATTTGCATCTATTGTGACCAACAAGAATTCCGGCTGACATTTCAGTGAACAAACAAAACTATTACTACATTAATTAATGGTAACTTTTTATATCAGTATTTGCATTGAAGAGAATGATCTCACAGGTGAGATTAAATTAAAGAAAAGCCTTACCTAAAGAGAGAATCTGAATTTCAAATAATACATTTTGCTCAATAATGAGTTTTTTTTTCTCCCATGAGTCTTTAAATGAAGACACACATTTAGTCTGGAGTTGGTTGCGACTGTGCCATCCTGCTATTTGTGTTCCTTAATGACTTTCTAATTCCTCATCAGTGGGTAGCTAGCCTCCACAGCAGGCAGACAGAGAGCAGTGGCAGGGTGCCATCCAGGAACAGGTGCTTTTCCATGTTGTGCTTATGGTGTCCGTAGACCTCAGTTACATCCTTTAGTTGATTTGAAATTGGGAGCATTTCAGTGGGTTCATTGCTTTGCTCTGAGCTTAACCTTTTCTGCTTACACACTTGGCTAGCTTTGTTTTTTTAACATGGTGGGAAAGTTAGCTGATTACAACAGTAAGCAGGATAAGCTACATTTATCTGCTACCACTTACACTATTAAAGTCAACCTTTGACCTGTCAAACATCTGATCTGAACCCGTCCATTGAAGACTATAAAATTTGACGCAATTTAAAGTCTTCAACAAGTATTTAGAGAACATTTACATCTGAACATCAGGCAAAATGTTATGTTAGGGGGAGAATATGAAAAATGTTTACCACAAAATGAATTACTCTTACTTAAATATATCTCTGCATGGAGCTTTGTACCAGACACCACCTGCAGTCGAGTCACATTACAATTCAGAACGTAGTTTTCTGGCTTTTTTCTGATGTTGAATTCCTTTTTTAAAATTTTTTTGCTGTGTTCATGTACTTTGGCTAATTTGGAAGATCTCCGCTGGTCCACACATCTTCCACCATCATGGAGATTTTGGTTGTGGCCCCAACCTTACTGATAATTGGCACAACAAATTTAGTTAAAATACTCCAAGATTGCTGTAACTGTATCTCCATTAGGCTCTTATTACCACCCTTGTTTTTATTGAGTAATCTTAACATAACCCTCTTCTTCCTTTGACTGAGCTAATATTTTCATTTCATGCTCATTAACTTCTGTTCTTTTACTCTCAAACAGTCATGTGTTTTTCCATTTGTTCTCCTTCACTACTCTTCAATGCTTTACACTATCTCACTGGTCATTATTGACAGATTGACATCTGGGTTAGCTAACTTTCTTACATCTTCCTGAATACTTTGCAGGCTAGACAAAATCAATGTTTAGCCAGGTAGTACAATACAGTACATACTTATTTTTTTGCAACACTGAGACTCACAGAACTCCAAGGAGGCTGAAGACAAGGGACTAATCAAGATCCCACACAAAATTAGCATGAGAAAAAGCATTTGATCAGCTGTTGTCAGCTTTTTTCTTTTTGTCTTTTTATAGTGTTTTTGTTGATTTTTGCTGTCATGAAGTTTCTTAAGGTTATTAATTGAATATTACATACAATATTGTGGTGGTAATTATATTTGTGTTGTTTAATGAGACCACAAATGAATTATACCGACATTACCCAGTAATGGTAACTAGAGCCCAACAGAAATTGGATTTTTAAGGCATTTACCAATATTGCTATTTGAGGATTTTAAAATAAGATATTCTGATATATCAACCAGTTTTTTTTCTTTTTCTTTTCAGAAACATAACTTTAACAACGTTTATTATGTGTAGTTATGAGACCTCACCAAGATAACATGACATAATGCAGTTTAAAAATAAACTGTTTTTTATTGTTAATAGTATTTTTAACAAAGGTACAGCTGATTATGTCAGGTACTTCCCGTGGTGGATTTGTAGCATTAAATGTAAATGTTTGAATTTGTGTTATGTTGCCAACAGGGGAGTTGTAGAAAGACCTCTGGTGGACAAACGATGCAACCACAACACTCATAACAGGATTGAATGACTCTCTGTTTCTTCTTAGATTGTCCTTATAAACACAGATACTGATTTATCTGCAACTTACTCACATCGGCCAATAATATCAGCACACAGATGCATCGGTTGGGCTCTAATGGTAAACCCTTATTAAAGCCTGCCTGAGGAAGTATCATATTTATAAGTTTAACGTTTTCAGTCAAAGAGGATGACACCCCCTGCTGTCCCCCCTCATATCAACCCTTGACCAGCTCAAATATTGTTGCACAATATGCCATGATGTGGAATGGGCTACCGATGAGCATTTAGATGATCAACTCAATAGATTAAATTCCTCACAAAAAAAAATGCCCTCATAAATTAGCAGCATGAGCAGTAGTTAATATGCTGTTGTTTTAGGTGGCATTGTGTATCTAATTTAATTAAATTTAGTGAACTTTGTTGTATAGTTATTGTTGTGACTGAAATGGTTAAACTGTATATAGGAATGTTTATGGATTAATATTGTTGTATATTGTATTGTCATTGAACTTTATTTTTAAATATAATGAAGTATACTCAGAAGCTGCTAGTAACCTCCTGCCTTTTCATGATGCTCCTACCCCCTACCTTCCCAAAAAGGACCACAATGGGAATAAGATGTTTGGCTTTATTGTGTTTATATCCTTTTGATTGTAGTTGGGGCGCCAACAAGCGGCAATTTTCATATTAGCAATCAATAAAGAAGTTAAATCAATCAACCAGTACAATACAAACACACACACACACACACACACCAAGGGAACAAATAACAACACAAAACAATATTTGGTGATTGAGGATGACATTTTCCCTCTTGGTCAGGAGCGAGAAAGTGACAATGTTATCTTCAGGCACGTCAACCAATCAGTGATGCTCAACTTCGCCTGCTGTAAAAGACGCACGAAGGATCAGGGTTGTTAGACTTACAAATTCATGAAGGAGCATGTAACCCCCCCATTCTCGTGCTCCATAAGCAAGCAGAAGAAAAATTAACAAAGCAATGGCTGGTGATGGAGGTTGAAGTTTTGTCCACTTGGTCAGGAGTGGGAAAGTGAGGATGTAATCTTCAGGCTCGTCAACCAATCCGTGGCACTGGATCACTTGTGCCTGCTGTATGATATGTGAAGGAACAGGGTTGTAAGACTTACAGGTTCATGGAGTAGCACGTAACATCCCTTCTCTTAAAAGGTCATCGATGGGCACCATAAAGATGGTGTGTGAAAGTGATCAGCTACTACAATGTCATATTACATACAATTTAGAGGTGTAATTATCACAATGCATTCCTTAACTACTCCATTTGTGTACTAAATACCAAATCTTGTGGTCATCAAACTAGCTAACTAACTTCATATTTTCATTAAAATGTTGCCATTTCCAGGAATTAAAAGTAATTCACAGCACCATCTGATAATCAGCAACATCAAATGCAGATAAAAAACAAAATCCTGATAGTTGGAAACCTTTTCCAAATGCAGTACACCAAATTCCTTCAAGTAAAAACTGACACAGATACACATCCCAGTAAGTCTGTCCGCCGTGACACCTCTCCTCCACCACGTTGGTCAGATCACTCAGAGCAACATAACAGTACACATCTACCGGCCTCCACTGATCTCACCCGGGAAGCAGACAACACTTTCATATCAACACCCTGTCATCTCACAATGTGGCATCTTCCCCTTTGAAGGTACAGTAGCATTGTTGCAGTTTCTCAGATGTGAAACTCTGGCTTTTATCATCCTGTTTTGGGCAAGGAGGAGAGGAGTGGGAGATGAAGGGAGCGATTTCCTTTTAACTTGGACCCACCAAAGTGGAAAGAAACAGAGTGTTGACAGGCGTGTGAAAGCAGTACTGCTGGGTCAACTGGGGAACTTCAGAGACCAGTTTAGAAGGCTTCATAAAGTCTCTCCGAAGAGGAGGCGTAATAGGCTCACTGGCAACAGGGCAAGTATCAATGCTCATGTACAAATCAGAAGTTAGCATTGAAGGCTAGTTTCTATGGATGACTGCATATGCTTTTACCATAGATTATTGTTCGTTCAGATTTAACCACATAATGTAAGACTTGCTAATGTGCACAGAAGCCGGAGAGATTTGCTCCTTGTCCTGAATTACCAGCCAGCTGTAAACTACAAGTCCCATTCCACAGCAGGAGGATCACTCCTCACATTAGCCTTGGCATAGTGCCGACTGCAAATGTGAGATCAGTGGTCGTCAGGAGGCCCAGTTGGGACGGATCCTTTGTCACTCACGGCGACACATGTCATAAACTCATTGTCTTGCCATCAATCCGGGGACCTAACCACCTCCACAGCAGATGGAGGCCCAGCAGGATGACAGGGGGCCATGCCCTGAGCCTCTGCCCCACACAGAGTGCACGCGGTGGGAGAAAGAGGGGCAACAGCTATAGGGGAGCCCCATACACTGGACTGGACCTCCTGTGGATAGACCTCTGGATGAAGTCCTAATGTTGCCCATGATTAATTAGAGACAAATGTAAGTACGCCGATATCGCTCTGCAAGATAATAAACTTGCTTCTTATATGAACATTGAACTCACTGGATAACTATTTAAAAGTTTCAAATCACATATCGTCTCTGTGATCAGCTTCTCCTTAATGTCAGCAATTACACAGCATCACAACTGCATCTATCAGTAAATATATGAAGGTCTAAAACCACAGTGAGCATAAACATCCATCCAAATTTAGGAGTGAAAATAGCGATAAACATGGTTTACAAGGGATAAAGATGTCTTGCCTCGCGTGAATGGGGACATGTAATGATATTCATAAAGAGACCACCTACTGGGAGCACAGGAAAAACTGTTCCTAAGCAACAACATACACGCTCTTACAAGATACATCTTGGGAAATTTTGACCGGATTGGGATGCAAACAACTGAAAACCTTTAACTAGGCCATGTTATGAGTCTGCTCCCCATGGCTGAGTATCTGGGTGTCTCGTCTGGCACAAAATCCCCCTCCACTAATGATACATACTATATTTCAACAAAAAATAATGAAGTGACGAGTAACAAGCTTGTGGTGTGTTGCTAAACCAAATCTCTACCCTTCTCAGTAGTCCTTCAGTTCAAAATCAAGTCATATAATCAATGACAATCGCTGAAAAATCCATCAAGTCTCAAGAAAATATACATTTTAAGTTCTTTTTTTGTTAAACTTGGACAAGACAGTTGTACAAGTTACTGTTCAATAGATTCATATTTCAAAGGTCAAGAACTGGTCAACCCATCCATCTAATTCCTGTTCTCCCTCCAGCACTCAGAAATCATTTCACATTATCAGTTGATGAGAAAACTCATGATAGCTCAGGTGCATTAAAGAAGTCTTGTGCCCATTTAATGTAATTAATTGGTGAGTCCTGTCCAAGAATTTGCATCGTGGTCTTACTGAATATGAGAAAATAAAAATAAAAATAAAGAAAAGTCAATGTGGAGGGTGGAAATCTAGTCAGAACCCCATGAAAAATATGAAATTATTTTTTAGACAATGTAGCACTCTGTTTGTTGATTGTTATTTACATATGTTGTGGGGGACAGGTAAAGCTTGGCTCTATACACTTTAATGCACAAGTTCAATCTTGCTGTCTACGCTACAGTGTGTGTATTAGTGGTGTTAGATTGAGTGTGATTTTTTACAGTACTCAAATCTTAGGTATACTTGCTATTATCCTCTTCATCCAAAAAGGCCTAGAAACAATTACCGTCCAGTAATGAGTGATGTTTGTTTCTCCCTGTCATTAATTACAATTAATCAAAGACAGCAGATTACTTAAAAGCATCATTCTGCGTAGAGCTCACAGAGGTCAACTGACAAAACATTATCTTCCGGGAACAGCACTTCCAGGAATATGATCAAACAACAGCACGGGGTGGGAAATTGAAAAGAAAAAAAAAAAGCTTTTTAAAGCACAACATGATAGATCGTCCTCCCAAATACATCACAAAATTATTAATCAGCACCTCACTACTATTATCGGGTGCAAATCAACACATTAAGGTGAAAAATGCGAGCATTCAAAATCCCTCTGTGAAGACTCAACCATTTATAAAAAGATTACTGACGGTAGAGATGCTCCCTTAACTCTAATCTGCATCAGGTTTTGCTGTCACCAAATGACTAGTCTTTGAACAGTGTGCCTGTTTACCCATTCCCTTGCTAGGGTTGAAGAAGAGGCCAGCAGAAAGGCTTCATTGCCCTCTTGTGGTGAAAAGATAGAGACCATATTCCAGCTCTGTAACGTCGGCTGTACAATGGGCCTTCCATGAACCTCAGGATGAATACTGTATGTGAGGATGTCTGTCATTTGGGGGACATGACAAGGTAGGAGAGTGAAGAAGTGTGTGCAGCTAGAGGGAACAAAGGAGACATATCTATTCTTAATTCTGTGCTGTACCTGATAAGTTGAAATTTGATGGCGTGTTTCACAACGGCAGTCGGCTTGGTGGGGCCGGGAGGCAAGTCGGACAGTTCGACAGTGGGCGGACTCTGGGAGGGAAGGAACAGACAGTATCAAGTTTAATATTGTATGTTAACTTGACAGAACACCTTCGAAGATAGTTTAGCACACCAGGTCAAATTTGAACTTCTTGGTTGGCTCAGAAGCGCCAGGTCTCTTGGTGCTTGGTGAGCTCACAATGGGAGACGGATGCTCACTGAGTGGTGCACCTGTAGAGGAGCAGGTGGCTTGTGTGCCTGGAGTTAGTTCCTCATAAGCTTTGAACTTCTGAGGTGAACTATCTGAGTGGGGAGAACATGGTCTCTTTTTGGCCTGTGGAGTCATGGAGGGTAAAGCAGGTTTGCTGGGCACGGACGCTTCAACAGACATTGATTTCTGTCACAGATGAGGGAAATGTTTTTTTAGGTATGTAAAGGAATAAATTTAGGAAATACACTCATTACATTTAGTGTTTGTTGAGTGGATTGATACCACTCCCATGTCTGTACGATAAATGTGAAGCTACAGCCAGCACAAAGAATGGAAACAGGGAAACAGCTTGCCAGGGTCTGTCCAAAATCTGTTCAAAAATGCTTTATGTTTACAAAAACGCATGTGTAAAAATGTCCAGTTGGGGATTTTACGTGGGGGTTATGTGCCGGACTACTTCTTGATTAGGAACAGTTACTTCCTGGAGTATCGTAATAACTGGAAGTTTGCCAGGCATACAGTGAGACTTTTACACTTTGTACAGATTAAATACATGAGATAACAAGATGTAATTCACTGTAGGCTACAGACTTAAGAATGGTATCAATATTCTTGTCTAATTTGTGTCAAGAAAGCAAACAAGAGTATTTCCAAAATGTGAAAGAATTCCTTTAAAATGACGAGCGAAATAACATTTAACAGTTTTTCACAACAGAAATTTAAACAAATACATTTACTCATCAACAATACATGGAATAGTCTGGCATACCTTGTCAGCTTTGATCTTTCTGGCTGGCATCTCAGAGTGAGGCCAGTCTTTTCTCTTTGTGGCGGATTGGCCAGGTGGTAATGTGGCAGACATTTGGCGGCTCAGTGTGGCCTCTGGTTTTGGACTGAAAACCCTTTTGCATTCGCCATTAGGCATGCGCCAGCTAAGGTTTTCCCTCTTCACATGTGTGGCTGATATGGTCATCTCCTTTTCATACATCTCAGAGCTCGCTGCCTGGCTGTAGACTGCAACAGCACAAAATGAAAGTATGATTCACAGTGTCATGCAACATTGCTCCAATTCTACTGAATTTAAAAAAAGAAAAAAAAGGGCTACTCGTACTAGTGTTAGTGAAGGATAGGAGGTCGGAGGTCAGGTTTATTTTCATGTTTTTAGACTCCTCCATATTAAGCCCAATCAGCCACATTGTGCTCATTCCCCCTCTGAAACAGATAGAAATACAGGCCAGTGAGTTGCCAAAGTAAAACACATCTAACTACCAAAATAACAAGCCAGTGCAAACTGAGAGTAAAAATATAGCATACGAACAAAAACTTAAAAGGTAACATATTAAAAATGTACATTATTCGCTTAAGAGCTAATACTCAAGAGCACTTGCCATAATTAAACTATAACTATAAAATCACATGTCCTTACTTGTCATTGACCTTCCTGGATCCAGGGAAGGACTGCAGATTAGCATGGGCCAGAGAAATGTGCACATTTCTCTCCAGAGTTCCAACCAGAAATCTGATTTTAGACTCCACCAGGCTAACCCTAACAGTATGAAAAAAACAACACAATTTTCAGAAACAGGAGACCACTGTAGTAGCTGGACATAAAAAATAAAATATTAAAACATGATTGTCTACAAAAATGTCTACATTGTTCTACTTGAACTTTTCTGAACTCTGTGTACTCACCATTTATTATGCTGCTCCTCTGTAGCTGAAGTTGCTTGCAGCAGAACATAATACCTTGAAACATAAGAGACAGAACAATGGCAACAGACGTCACAGCATTGTGCCTTTGCACACAGCCTGGAATCTTATGCTTTAATCATATTTCCTGTTTTACCAATAGTCATAGATGAAGGAATTTCTGATCAATATATACTTACCAAGCTACAGCACAATGAGTACCAGTATGAAACAAAGATGGATACTATTCGTAATTGCATCATAATACTTTTTAAACATAACAAATCAAATTATTTAAACATTTTTTAGACTTCCAGTTGCTAAAGAGTTGTGTAATCCAAGAAAATGAGTTTCAGTCCAAGTTTGGCAAAATAATAAAGCACATCAGAGCACATGGCAGATTTATTCAGGTCAATAAAATAAATTGTAAATAAACTCCAGACTGGTCCAGGAACAACATCTTTAAGTCAGACAGCACATACTAAGAGCTAAAAACCTGATTAAAATATCCAACCGACTGACTTCTTAAATCACTTGAACAGGTCCATATTCTGAATTAACAGTAAATAGTAAAGCCTGGTCTGCAAATCTATAAGAAAATCACAAACCAACTATAAAATTTAGGTACAAATTTAAGTCCATTGGGGAAATATGTAAATCCACACAGAGACAAACAGATGATCCACTTCTTAAATTACTTGAACAAACTTCTGTCTACATTTTCGGTCAGCAACAGCTACAAAACCCAGTCTGCACATTCATTAAAAACCTTGGCATTCAACAATCAAAATCAGGTACAAATTGAAGCCAATAAAAATAAATAACAGCAAAAATAGCTTTAGTGCATTCATTACACAATAGGCATTCAAGAATTCACGTTTGGTACAAAATATGGTCAATTTACACAACAAACCTATATCAGTATCATACCAGAGTTTGCTTTAAGTCGCTCACATTAAGCATAAATCACAAAATAAACTAAAATACCAATTCACACACTATTAATCACAATAAAAACAAATAAATTCAAGTCAGTAAGACAATACAGTATATAGTACAAAATGTATACAAAACCATTTGCTTTTGATAAAAAAAAATAGGGTACAGGAATCAGAATTTTTTCTCAACACGTTTTATCAGGAAAACAAGTATATGATAAAAATATCATAATGATAAAGTATTGTAAAAAAGACTGGTTGGAAAATTTAGAAAGTGGTGTGTACGCGAGTGTGTTTTGTTTATCCTCATTTTCATCTTTGAGCAGCTTAATACATACTTGTACTTTCCAAAAAAGTCTGGTGTTTCAAATAGTTTGGACCAGTCTGCTTTTTTCTGCTGTATTTCTTCAGTGATGACATGGCCTGCGAATGAAGCAGGATGCACTTGTTAAAGTCTAAGTAAAACAAAATCCCAGCTTTGTTTACAGAATAGAATCATTGTTGTATTCTTGAAGTTTGCGTTTAACATGGTTTGGCTAAATTGTGGACAACTTCATCCAAAATGATGTTGGAATGCCCATTCCTGAACCGACTGATATTGCATTAGAGAAAAAAGGAAAGTTCTGAGATTGTGTTAAATCAACTTTGTTATAGTAAAGTTAACTGGCCCACGATGCGGGTACTGCACTGTGAGGATTTGGTGGATTTCAGCAGAGCAACTACACACCCTGTTGGATCTCTTCCGTTATGATGGCTAAGGTGGAGGTAGACATGTTGAATGTGGTGTTCTGCTGTGGGTATGCTGGGGTGATAATGGCCATTAGGTGGCAGCGGTCTCTTTGATTAACCTAGAAATGCACAACACCACAACATATTCATCTAATTCTGACTTTTAACAGTTAATTGACTGACATGATTCTATATTTGTAGGGCAAAAGCCTGATAAAAATCCTGTAGAGGCCTTACCGTGGGATCCCAAATAGGAAGGTTGAAGTAGCGGTCCTCTACTCTCTTCAAGAGAATTGGGACTGGCCATGCCCTGACACAAAAAACAAGAAGTTCAGATCAACCAATCCCCATCTGCAACCTTTATAAAGAATTCACATGCGTCACCTGCCTCGTATGTTTCAAATGCTGTTTCAGTAGATTTTAAACAAACTGTAAATCAAAGGGTGTGGTCACAAATTTTACAACTGCCAATCCTATGATTAGGCCAAGTCTTCCAGAATGTAGCTATTATTTTACCCCTATAGTTTCTTTGGAAAAGTTGTGGCCTTTCAACTGAGAAAGGCTCGCCTTTAGAGAACAGCATCAAGTGAGGTTCTTTTTTCCCCTACCAATCACACAAAAGTTAACATTTCCCACAACAACAACACACAAAGCTTAAGAAATTGGTTATTGTAGTAAGTGCAAACCTATGTAGTCTGTCCATAGAGAGCAAGCTCAAATGGGCACAAGACAACAAGGCATTAACCAGACCCTCTCATGGTCAAGTAAGGTGACTCCCAGTTCAAACATCAAACCCAGTTTGATGTTTTCCCATTTAAGGACACCAGAAAAGGGACAACCCACCACATTGAGAAGACCTTGAAGAATTTGTTCACCAGCGTGGACACTGTGGCATTTGGGTACGCCTGACAAACTCTGGCTACCAGTATGGCCCACGATACACCGCCCAAGAAGCCCAGAATGCTGGAGTAAATATTACGGCCTGAAGAAAATTAAGAGGATGAGAAAAAAAGATCAAGACTCAAGTGCGCAGTGTTACCTAATGTTAACATTAGCCTGATGTAATTTGCTTTAGCCCACTGCCAATTGAGTTTATAAAGTAAGTGTTATAAGATGTCTATGTAATATGTCTAATATGTACGTGTATATAATATCGGTCACCTCCATTTTATTTCATAATACTACCGCAACTACTAGTACAATTTCAATTTTTTTCTCAAAAATAAGGAAAAGCAATACAAATATGTGGTTAAGCATATTAGATACTAGCACAAATTCATGGATCTGTCTTAAAAGTCAGGATTACAAAGAAATACACCTTTCATACAGGAGACCTACAAGACACCCAAGAGATGTTCTTAGCTCCTTGGATGAGTGATCAGTTTAATTTTAACTTGGATAAGTTACATTTTGGCAACATTGTCTGAGATGACTCTACATAGACACCTGGAAAAAGTATCTTTTTGAAACCTTTGGGAGACAGGAGCAGCTATACGGCTAAGTAAACCTGTGGCTTGCTTATTTCTGCAAAATAGCCATTGGGCTGTGGTTGCCTGGTAGCAAATATAGACAAGCCAAACCAAGTATCCTTGGCAGCAGGAGACACTGAAACTCGAGACAAAAGTAAAGAAAGAAACAATGGTGTCCAAAATGACTGACTTGTACAATACTAAACACTAAAAAGTCCATAGTGACAACTAAATTGAGATAGAAGTCGTCATTTTGCACCACTGACAGTTGTAGTGTTCACTTTACTGTAATTTAAATCTATTAAAAGTACTGTGTTGTGTGATTTTTAGCAAAAGTAACATACATGCTATGGCCGCTAATGTTTTATGACACTGTGTGAGTTTTTGAGTGCACAATATAGTGCATATATTTTACACTTATTATTGGGAAATGCATACAATTTCAGGAAGTAGATATAGCGTCGTAACATTGGGTATTGATTGTGTAGGGGCCATGTTCAAAAGAATCATCCACCTATTTTGTTCCCTTGGGCGATTAGCAAGCCTAACTAGTTGTGAGTGTTGAACTCACGTTTGGCCCACAGCTTGATGGCTCTCAAAGCGAGCCTGAAATTAAAAATATTTGGCACAAGACTGAGGATCTCCTCTGTAACTCTGTAGCCTAGATAAAACAGAATAAGAAACAGATGAATATAGACACAGTCACATCAAAAAGGTTCAACAACAAATGAACAAAATGTTACACTGTCATACTTCAAAACGACATTCCTGGCGAGAACAGCTGCCAGGTACTAATACTGCAGGATTTCCAAGCGTGTTCTTTAATCTGATGCTTACCATTGAGACTCCTGATGCAGCGTTTATCTATGTCCTTCAACAAGATGTCATTAAGAAGGTCCAGATTCTCAGGAATGCTCTTCAGCTCCAACCGGGCAAAGACTAAGTCAATCTAGGAAATAACAGGAACACAAAAACAATGATGAATGCAAACAAAACTTCAGTTGAGGCATACTGCAGACAGCATAGAGTTTTTACTTTTTTCTCTAGCCAAATTACCTCAATCCCATAAAAGGACAGTTTGATGACAGGGACAAACGCCTCTTCAATGGCCTAAAGACAACAATACTGTCAGTCACTTAAAATAGGGAGAAAAATGTCCTTTGACTTGAACGCAGTGAATCACTCATAATGCTAACCTGTATGTCTTTGACCTCCACATGAGCCTTCAGCTTCTCAAAGAAGGATGTGAAGAAGTCTTTTCTCTCAAGAAATCTGGGTCCGACACAGAGGGCATCAATTTCAGCACCTGTCAAAACAGCCCAGATTTACATGAGAGGAAAGCCTATATTTAAATGTGTAACAATACCCTGAACTATTATCTTACTTTTAGAGGTCACCAACCTCTGAAAGACACTATGCTGTGTCCCTTGAATAAAAAGTGTAACTTGTTAAATGTATGACTAGCAAATGTATCACAACACAACTTTACATACAGTATACTAATGTAGAGTGAATGAACAAAGTTTGATCACAAAATGTAGCAACTATACTTAAAAGTCAAAACAAAGTCGGTAAGAGGCTGAGGTAGGGCCTTGTGGTGCTGTTTGTCCGACTCGCTGCACAAATAATTTGCAGATCTCAAAAATATGTAGTCTGTAACGTTTATTGATGAAAATATGCAACTTAATATAATGTGCAGCGATCAAACAAACTGCGGTCAACAAAAAATCAACCAAGTCAACCTATACACAATTAACTCCAAATTTGCAATAAATCAGTTTATGACTCCTACACATATTAAAAAGCACATTAGTTAAAGTCCTGAGCCACTGTGCAATCCAAGCTTCCACAATCATGACCGGCTCTTACAGTCGAGGAAAGAAAATGGTAATTACCTTTTGAGTGAACTCCCAGACGATAGGAGCCAAATGGGAAGATCTTACCGCCGACGTTTTCTGTCATCGTTTCAGGTAAGTTCTAAAATAAAAAATAGTAATTATATTTATTGCATCATCTATGCAATAACATGTTTCCAGGATCATATCTGGAATTACTTTTGAAACAACAATGTAGATAGAAAAGATGTCTTACCATTCTTTTAGACATTTCTTTGAGCCACTCCTTATAAAGTGTCTCCAGTCGTTTGACAACCTTCTCTCTGATAAAACAAAGAACATTTCCAAATATTGTCATTTCTCTGAAGCAAAGGATGCTATAGCCCCTTCCACTCCTGGTCTACCACGTGCATTGACTTCATTAACTGAGGAAGTTGATGTTTAACTGGTTACACTGTTTGCAGTAATAACCAATCCAGCTCATAGGCCTCAACTGTGGCATAACATTGAAGACACTGAGTCGCAAAAACAGGTCTTCCCCTCCAAGCTGAATTAATAACAATATGAAAACATGAATATGAAATTGAAATATGTCTATCCCACCTGTGATTCAGCTCCAAGTTGTCCTCAAATACACCATATGACTCCAGAGTGTCAATCACTTTTCTGGTCTGGATCAAGTCAGCCTCTTCGGGCAGATCCTGGCTGATAGGACCAGTGATCCCATACCACTTGGGGATGTCTGGGAATGGTGAAGTTTGGCTCTGAATTGGACTGAAAAGGCACATTTGAATGTTAGTGGACCAGTCATGACACAAAAGTATATACATATAGCTATATCAAGAAACCTTTTAGTTAGTGAAAGGTGACTTGAGCCTCCCAATCTGAAATAAATTGCGTCAACTAGTACACAAGTCCAATCACAAGCTGTTATACCAGTGCAAAACACTAACAAAATCGCAAATTCTATGAGGACTGTGATGTGCTTGTAGAATTACCTGTTTTAACTTACCCAAATCTTTGAAAAGGTACGGGAAAAAACAACGCACACCATACTTACCAAGACATAGCGACATTAAGCACTTCTTTGTTTGTTTTGTGGTGTCCGAACAATAATGCTGCGTTATCCAGTCAGAAATAACTTATTTTCTCTCAGAAAAAATTAGTACAGTTCACACACTTACTGTGTGGCAACACACAGGCTCCTTGGATATTTGGAAGGAACGCCTTCCATTTCACTGTGTCGTCCTTTCACTCTTAAGAATCGAATCAGAGAACGAAGGCACGTGAGCAGGACAAAAAGACGCGTGAGCCTGAAGTGCGTCGCGATCGATGTGTATTCGCACCGATTCATCTAAGAAATGCATAGATAGACTACAATCCAGTGGAATGTTTCTGTCTATTCTTTTTGTAAAATATATTAATAAACATTAGTCCATTTGTTTTGGGACTACATTTCTATCAGCAATACCCCAGCTGACGCCTAAATAAAATCCCGAAAATGAATTAGCAATAACTCCTCAACCACTTGGCCTAGATATGGTCTCCTTTGATAGGTCAGAAGCTAAGAAATGTGAATCCACTCTATGTATGTAAATGAACACGTTTATGTTACCATACAGAGTAAATGGAGACGCAATAAAGAAAAATATGAGATTTTTATCCTTGCCTGGTATAAAATCTGTATTTCAAAGGCAATCTCACCATCATAGCCATCCTCCTGCAGATTATAATGAAACTGATTATGTTCTACTACACTTTGACTGCAAGTGTAAATGTAAATTTGATGAAAATTAACTAAAAAACAACATTTAGGCTGATGATACATTTTATAAAGAAATACTCAGACAAGGTCGAGGTTTTCACACTATTTACTGTTTAGGTGATGACTTTTCCTTCAAAACACTATTTCCATACAACCACGTTACAAATAACATAGAAATATTCATAAATACAATGGATATTGATCATTATTCCTCCCATGCTTTACAGGCCGGTAAGTTGAAAACAGAAGCCCAGGGCATTCATTTGACAATTGTAGGTCTCTGTAGCCACCACAACACAAGTCAGCCACCAGACGGCGATGAAAACCGTGTGTTGGAATCCAACACTGTAGATAGATAGATAGATAGTGGCTTGCATACTATTTTACCATTTTCTTTGTGGTTAATGCAGCAATTCAGACACAATGCTCTTTGTGACAGAACAATCATGTTAAATGAAGTGGCTCCATTTTAAACTTCTGAAACCACTAGTTTACCAACTCTAAACTGCAGATAATTTTTTTTAAATATAAAAACTTAAAAAAAGAAAGAAAACAGGTGTATAATTACACCAGCCAGAAAATGTAACTATTTACCTCAATCCAATTTACTGATTGAAGAAAGTAAAAAATAATATAAGAACCACTCTTAATGTACTGTGCTTCCTCTGGTGGTTTTGAAATAAAGAGATGATAAGTCATGCCCGAGTTTGTCTATGTTTTTCGCAATTGTCCCTAAAAGAATGATAGATATTCAGACATGTTATGGATTTAGTTTGACCAGTGAGTTGGTGAAAAGTTACCCTTACATCTGCAAAAACCCTAAATATACAGCTCTAATTGATTAGTATGATTAACTCTGGACATCTGTGGTATATGATTTTGAGAGTAGTTTCCCTTTAAACCACCAAAATGTAGGCTAATATATGATAGTTGATGCAATTATATTTACACTAGTTATTATTGCTGTAATACTCTCTTTTCAACCTTAAAACCTTTGCAATATGAGGATGTAAAACACACACTGTATTATGTGGCATTGGTTTTCCTAGATTTTGGAATAATTAATGTTTCTTTCCCAACGCCTTTTTACCAAAATAAGCAGGACGCAATGTACAGAAATGCTTTGCGGATTCAATCTCTCTCTGGTACGAGAGACCATATACTAATCTGACTTGAGGATCACCAAAAATTAGGCCTGTGCAATGTTGTTGAGTTTTCTTATTTTATAAATTTTATACAGTTTGTTGTTGTTTCTTTGCTCTTGTTCCTGCGTTTTCTGAAATATTTTGTGTATTTTGCATTGCAAGGCCACCATACACAGTCCAAATAGCGTCATAATCTCACAATGTTGGTCACTTGATTCGCGTCAAATTGTGTGTTCAAATAAAACTTTGGTCATTCTTATTTTGTATTGCTAATATCGGCGAATTACCTGTACAGCTTGTTTTAACACTACACCGCAGATCGGAGGCAGTGAATAAGGCAAATGTCCTACTACTTGTTGCTGTTGACGATAAAAAAAACCAACGAAAACGACATTTCCAGGCAGCGTTCACTTCCACAGAGAGACCTGAACGCAGCATACTGAGCAATGAATTGAGGGTTGAGAAGGACGATGAAAACAAAAATGGACATCGATCGAAAATAGCCCAGTAAGACTGAAAATGCATTGTGTCGTGTAAAAGAATTGGCACCGCTAATATTTTTTGACAATATAACGAGGGGAAAACGTATATTCGCTAAAAAAAAAAAAAAAACCCTATCGTTTCGAGCAATGACTGGTAGCTCGGTAGCTTAGTTAGCCTCGGTAGCTTAGAAACGTATGCTAGCGTTATTAGCTGTGTGTAACATTAACGGTACGACATTGACCAGTAAGACTAACATAATAGGAATATTACCTAGCAGTTGCTGATTTAAATAGCGTTAAACGAAAGCATCTGATGAACGGTCTGAGACGCTTGCAGCAGTTACTTCCCACCCCCTAACGTTACCTTGCGCTACTACTAGATCTCTCGGTCAGCTGTTGTTGTTATTATGCTCTGTTACCGAAATCAAACAGCAGCCATTTTTATCTCGCAGAGCAGAGGTTCAGTTTGACGCGTTGTCAGAAATTAAATGCAAGCAGACGTGCAACAATTTTATCTGCGCAAGTGGTACAGCGAATACTGGAAACGAGCTAGCACTGGGTTGTAACTGTAGGAAAATTGTACATAGTTTGGCCATGGTTGTATTTTCTTTAACGGCCTCAGGTTGTCGCTGTTATGTGTTGACTTGCATCTAAGCAAGTCGCTACGGTTGAACTGTCCTGTGAAAGAATAGAATTACATCTAGAAGTTACTTAGTTTATGTGTGGAGCCTCCAGTTAAAGATATCTGCAGTTCAAGTTTGATTATCTGAAATGTGAATTCCAGATACCTCCATTGTTATAAATCATGATTTTAATGGAAGATATATTTATTTCCCTAATTAGTGTCAAGAGAAACCAAAACTATCTTTGGAGAGCTAAAATAAACATTTAACTACGAAATTAAGATTAAGTTATTACCTCTTATTACCTATAAATGCAATTTTAAATATCTAGAACTGGTATTATGGCTACTCAAAACTAAGAAAGACATGTAGTCACAGTCCCTCTAAAGATATTTACAATATGATCAATCATGTGGTGTCCTCTTTGTGCCATCCATTAACGTGCATGCTGTTTGGGTGTCACAAAAATAATAGACTAAATGAATGATGACAACATTTTGGAGAGCAGTTAAGCAAGACGGGGATTTGTTGTTAGGTCAGGTCAGAGGACATAGTATAGTTGTTTCTGTTTACAAGCACATCAGCTCGCTTAGTAATGTGTGAGTTGCAACTCCAGCCACAGACCCAGAACCAGTTTAAAAGTTTCTTTGGTTTGCTGAGACATGTCTTTTAAAGTATCCCAGAATACTGTAGCTTTGCCACTGTGTCAGTGCAACATGAGGGTGCACCATGTTAAACTGAGAAGTTGTCCGGGTTGGCTGGATACTCATATCACTCCTAATTGTGTTTGTCTGATTGCATAACAGGCTGTCTATGTCAGACCCCTGACTGGCACTTGACAAAGAACCCAGAAGAGAGGGTTAAAGTGAGAGGCCAGAATTCAGAACCATGGAGGCTCGCTTTGGTAATATTGTGTTCAGCTCCAAGTTTGACTCAGGGAACCTGGCACGTGTGGAGAAGGTGGATAAGGGCAGCTCCAGCCCTCCTACCGATATAGCTCCCAGTGGGAGTGCCCCCTCAGGGTCAAACTGTACCCCTGACTATGAGTTCAATGTGTGGACGCAGCCAGACTGCGCTGGCACAGAACACGAGAATGGAAACAGGTAACAAAACTTCAAAAAGCATTTTGGTTTTCACATAAGAGGGCAGCAAAAAGCATGAGCAATGCATCTGCACACAACCCGCTACACTGAGCTACATTACTTATCCCAAATTGTGTTTTTGTGTTTCAGATCATGGTTTTACTTCAGTGTGCGGGGTGCAGCACCTGGAAAGATACTGAAGATCAATGTGATGAACATGAACAACCAGAGGAAGCTCTACAGCCAGGGCATGGCTCCTCTCGTACGCACTTTACCTGGCAAGAACCGGTGGGAAAGGATCCGGGACAGACCCACATCTGAGGTATATATGCATGCTCGGAGGCTGCCGAGGAGAGGATGTGGGCATCAGGAACCAGCAAGGCAGAGTAATGTCTTTCTAATAATTTGTCACTTCTTCCCTTCCTCTGTCGCTTACCAGATTGTAGATAACCAGTTCATCTTGTCATTCACCCACCGGCTGCTGGAGGTGCGAGGGGCGACCACTTATTTCTCCTTCTGCTACCCGTTCTCTTACGGTGAGTGCCAGGAGATGCTGCAGCAGTTGGACGAGAGCTATCCCAATGCTGCTCAACTCAATCCGAGCAGGTAAAACACAACACACACACAGACGCCTCAAACACATACACACACAATACTATTTTATTAGTAATTAGTAATTGACTGTTTTTCCCCTTTCCCCTCTAATTTGTACAATTTCTGACTTTCTCTTCCATCAATCTCCATCCTCGACTGCTCTCACTGTCAGTGCAACGGACAGTGTGTATTACCATAGGGAGTTGCTGTGCGACTCTCTAGATGGAAATAGGGTAGACCTGCTCACTGTGACCAACTGCAGCGGGATGCAAGAGGAGAGAGAAGCCCGTCTCCCTAAGCTGTTTCCCGACACCAAGACTCCAAGACCACACCGCTTCTCTGGCAAAAGGGTATCACTCAATCAAACATAAACCCACAACCAAAATTGTCTTTAGTAATGTGACACCTTTAATGGCCTTGAATGTCTCAACACCTTGAGGCTGATTATGGAATCTTTGAATAATGGCAAAGCAGTGAAGCTGACTGATGGCTCTTGTGTGTCTGCATGTGTTTGCAGGTGTTTTTCCTTAGCAGCCGAGTACACCCCGGGGAGACTCCCTCATCCTTTGTATTTAACGGTTTCCTCAACTTTATCCTGAGAAAAGATGACCCTCGTGCCCACGCACTTCGAAACATGTTTGTGTTCAAGCTCATTCCCATGCTCAACCCGGACGGGGTTGTTCGTGGGCACTACAGGTAGGAATCGCACATTTGGATGTGAAATTGCAGTCATTGCCTCACAACAAGAGGCAATGACTGAAATACAAGATGCTTTAGGATCTCGGCACAGCGTCGACACTTCTGGTATATGAACGGCCCATTTTAGCATTTTGAGGAGAAACACAGAGAGAGTTGTTATCTACTCCGTTACAAGACACGGACACAGTGGATATTTTACAAGCACCAACCAGGTAAAGCAACAGCGAACACACCAACGCAGATGTCATTCAGTACCACATTGGTTTAAAACGTTCCGATAGGCTTCGTCTTTAACAAGCTTCCTCCACACGCGGTGCTCCTGCGACTGAGAACAAAATAGCGGGTGGAAAAATCCTAAAGATGACTTCTGTGTGTTTTTTGGCGACTTTATAAAACATAGCCTACAGCAGAGAAAGAGAAAGAGGTGGGGCTGTGTTGGCAGCAGAGGTGTGCATGGCTGGGGAAAAGAGAACTGAAGGGAATGGGAGCCGATTCAAGTAGGCTAGTGAGTAAACACTAAAATAAGGTGGAGAATGAATGAATTATAATTAAAATGGTTAAATAAGAAAAAACGTAGTCTACTTAAAATAGAAGTTTACCCTGCTAGCCCCAACACGTTAGCCAATCACTGATCTTCTCTTTATCTAAAGGGCTTCTGCTGGCTCAACTATGTTAAAAGGTGTTTTTTGAAGTAATCGGTTTCTCTTTTGCAGGACTGATTCCAGGGGTGTGAACTTGAATAGGCAGTACCTGAACCCCAGCCCTGAGCTGCATCCTTCCATCTATGCAGCCAAAGCACTGTTGCTCTACCACCACAAACACAACCGCCTGCATAATACACAGTCCAGCACTCACTGTAACAGCCTCACACACACACAGACTCCTAACCTTAACATCAAAGCCACCAGTCAGCATCAATCTCCTCCCTTCACTGCCCTTGAAGTCAGCTTGAACCAACGAAATGCAGGGAAGGACGCAAATCCCGCGCAGCCAGAGGTTCCCATGGTCACAGAGGAAAACGTCTGGGTCAACACAGAGGGGGGGAGGGGGGACCTGAACAGCTCAGAGACTGCAGCTCCAGTTACTCTAGAGGTAACTGTACCACAGGTGGAGGAACAAGAATCAATTCCACCCCAGGAGGGCGGTGTGGCATATTATGTGGACTTACATGGCCACGCCTCTAAACGGGGATGCTTCATGTACGGAAATAACCTTCCTGACGAAAGCCAGCAGGTGAAAATGATGATTAAAATAACTCACCCTGCCTTTGCAGTATTTTAGGAATATTGTCAAATTACATTTAGTTGTCATTGTTTGTTTTTTTAGCAAAGAGTTTATTTCATTTCAGTAAGAATAATAGTTGTTTTGATTTGTATCATTGACACATCTTTTTTTATCCCTATACGGCAGCCATAGCAGATGGGGTACCAATGCTTGATATTACAAAGGTCTTAACTCCTGTGCACTTTGCTTCCTCTCTCTGCAGGTAGAGAACATGCTGTATCCGAGGCTTATCGCTGTGAATTCTGCCCACTTTGATTTCCTGGGCTGTAACTTCTCCGAGAAAAACATGTATGCTCGAGACAAGAGAGATGGCCAGTCTAAAGAAGGCAGTGGGCGGGTGGCCATTCACAAGGCCATAGGGCTGCTTCACAGGTCCGATTCAGCGTAGTCCACTCAAATAGCACATGGCAACTTTCTTATCTGTTTTGGAGAGTCACAAGTAGGCTTTCCTGAAATGAAGAGAAAAGTGATTATCCCACTGTTGGTCAGGTGTTTTTCATGGTGTTTTTACCCATGTTTAAATTTGTCAAAATGTTTACATGGAAAAACATGCAAAACAACTGCTGTAGTAATATTTAAATGTGCTGTAATGATATTTTCTTTCTCAATATATATCTCAATATATCAATAGATATCAACTCATATATTTTTTTATATCCAAGCTGTAAATGTGTATATATATTTAACATATTTCTGTTATTGGGTCCCCACCAGCTACACTTTAGAGTGCAACTACAACACAGGAAAAACCATGAACACCATCCCACCTGCTTGCCATGACAATGGACGGGCAACCCCACCTCCACCGCCGTCATTCCCTCCAAAATACACTCCAGAAATATTTGAACAGGTGGGAAAACAAGAATGGTTTCTGTACAAGTATTCATTCTCGCTCAGAGAGGAATGTGCTTCTTTTGATTAAGGAGTATTTTTTGCAGTGTTAATGGTTTTGATATCTTCAAAACAAATACACATATTATATATATATATATAAAAGATAAGGCACTTCTCAAAGTAAACGCAGTTGATGTTGTGCATCAGGTGGGACGTGCAGTTGCTGTCGCAGCCCTGGATATGGCAGAGTGTAACCCCTGGCCTCGGCTGGTGCTGTCTGAGCACAGCTGCCTGATGAACCTTCGAGCTTGGATCCTCAAGCACGTCCGCAACACCAAAGGCCTGAACACGCACATCCACGCTCAACCTCCACTAAGAATACACCACAATGGCAGCAAGGTGTCGCCGCCAAAGAGCTTTAACAAGTGAGTTTACACACAACTCTTTATTAAACCCCCAAATATTTCAGTTCCCTTAGTTTATCTGTCATTATGTAACATTGCGGTTTTGGGTTTCTGCTTTGCCTCGTTTTTCCAAACAGCTGTCTGTCGGGCCCAGCGTCAGAGAATACCTTCAGTCGCGTTCGCTGCAACAGCCACAGTAGCAGCAGCCAGACACCCTCCCCAAAGATGCACAGCTCCCCGAGCTTTACTTTTGGCTGCCCCCCACCCAGAACTCACTCACAGCACAACAGCACGCACACCAGCGGACGTGGAGGCAGCAAGACACTCGGCCCGGTTAGGGGTAAGTTGATCTCTCAACCATCTGCTTGTGTTTGCTGGCTGGCATTTTCTATCACCTCTGCCTGGGTGTAGCTCCACTCTTCTCTTTTTCCTCTCTAAATATCACATATTCTGTCATCTAGTCTCTCTCTTTCCTGCTAGCATCCTCGCTTTTTCTTGTTGGAGTTATTAAGAAAGGCTGATGGACGGTTGACGTGTCTGTGTAACGGTTAGCTTCAGGTTTGTTGTGTTTGTGATGTAAAGTTGCTCACAGGGTTGGGATAAGCTTGATTTTAGAAACATGAATGAATGGATACATTTCCTGGATGTCTGTGGCTTGGAATGTGAGCATGACCCCTGCATTACCTTGGCATGACCCTGGCATGACCCCACCTGCTGCTGCTGTCTGTGCTTGCATTTTGTCACCTCTGAAGATTAGTTTTACCCAGACTGGGGATAAAACCCCATGAGCTCTGTTGTTCTAAGGCCCCAAGACCAAATTGACTATTTGGGAAATAAAAAAAAATCTTGAAACACACTTACAGCCACTTGTCAACTTAGAGCCAGTTTTGCATATCATCATACATCTCGTCAGTGGGCTTTCTCAGAGCATCTAAACATCTGTCTTGGTACATGGCTCTAGTCAGGGCAGTTTCAGCACACAGTTCCCCGCATGTCTCTGAGCTTGTGCGCGTGTGTGTGTCCCTCTCCTTAGACCCTAAGCCTCAAGAGAAGAGACGCCCCCCCCACCACCGCTCCATCCTACGGTCTCCTAGCAACAGTCACACACCCTCCCGCCCCCCACTCTCACCCCCTTCCTCCTCTTCCTCCTCGTCTTCCTCGGTGTGTGCGGCGGGCTCCTGTCCCCTCCCGGCCTCCGTCAGTATGACAGGTCTGTACTCCCTCCAGACCCCGAGCCTCTCCACCTTGTTCCCCTCTCTGCAGGCTCTGCCCCGCCCCGGTCTGCTCTCCAAACTGAGCCCCCTGCTCCTTCAGAGCCTACCGCCGGCCTCCAGCACTCCCTCTGGTCCCACCAATGACTGAATCTAATCTAACCTAACCTATGAGAGCTTGGGCATAGGTGTGGGTGGGTAGACAGAATGAGTGTATAGTCTTAAAATGAAAAACAAGCAGTGTTTTAAGTTATATCAAGAGACTGTCTTTACAGAATCCTATACCTGTCTGGCACCTATGTAGGTCAAAATAAGTGCAAATCACTGTTTGATCTGGGTTGTGTGTCGGTGTGTGTGTGTGTGTGTGTGTGCGTCTGAAACATCATTGGTGCTAGCTCTTCTATGTTTCCCTACTGCACATATCTGTGAAATTACATGTATCTACAGTTTTAGCACCTTAGGATGAATAATACACTAGAGTGCCAAGTGTTCCTCGAATCTCAGTCATGATTGAAATATGTTGAAAAATGTTTTTCATTTTATTACCAATCAAACTGAGCATTGCTTATGACACTGTCCTCTGGCACAGTACTTGTGGATGTCCTTTAGTCAACAAAGCAGGCCAGTGTGCGAATGTGTATAGTAAAGTTGTTGGCTAGATAATCTCCATTGTCCCCTAGGACAGAATATATAGTATATATACTAATGGATTACATTACATTGAGCAAGTCTTCTTTTCAGTCTGTATACAAGTAATAAGCTGAGAAGAATTAACCATGTTACCAGGATTGTCAATTTTAAGACTTTCTTCTTTTCCCATAGTTACCGTTAAGTTTTATTAGGAGCTGTTCATGATCAGCTACAGTATGAATGAGATACTTTAGCTTTTGCCATTTTGCACTTTCATTTTTTAAGTATTTATTGTTTATTTGTTTGTTTTTGTTGAGAAATTGGGTTTGCAGAATTAGACTGAACATAGTGTGGCTTTTGTTTCTGTCAAATCTTGTAAGGCATTTAATGATCTTCTGTTTCTTTTTTCAATGTATTTGTATTTCGCTCTGTAATGTAACTGTAGCAGTGCAAGCTGCAGGCTGATCACACCGTCCACTTGTAGTCACATTTGGAGTTTGTTCAGAGTAGGACTGAGCATTCTGTAGATTACATTTCATTTCTAGTGACTGAAAATCCCATTTAAAAGGACTGTGGTTTAATGTGTATGTACAGCTGTGATTTATTTCTTTTATAGTTATGAAACCTCTATCATTCCGGTGTCAGTCCAGTGTTGGTCTTGACATTATGATGTTCACAGTATAGCCTACTGCCAGAAACCTCATGGGGATCATCACTGGTTTAAATCCTCATAGATGGTGAAACCTTGAAAGTAGGGCTGGACAATACGGCCAAAAATAATATCACGATAAAAAGTTTCATATCTTTCGTTATCGATAATTATCATGATAAGTATCAAATCGTTATTTATTTCGGGTTTAAATACAGATTTTTGCTGTGAAAGCTGAAGAAACCTGCTTAATTGTGGTGTAAACTCTTCTTTATGGTCAATACTTGAGGCCAAACAGTGGATAAATTCACAAATCTGAGGTAGAACATTCAAAACAATTATGATAAAATCTTTGTCAACAAATATGTATGAGTAAAATTAAGTAAAAGCTTTTTTCGGTCCTTTTTCTTCAACAAAATAAACATCTTAATAAAAACATTAAATCCTAATTAGTAGTGTATGATTCAAGTGAATAAAATCAAACATTTATTGAATATTTATTGAACATTTGTTATATTGTTATTGGAAAAAAAATCATATTGCGACAGTTATTGTTTTATTGTCCAGCCCTACTTGAAAGTTTCTTTGGGATAAAACCAGTTGCTTTATTAAGCTGTTTTCCAACAAGCAATATCATATAAACGCTTTGGTTGATTCCATGTAACAGCAGTTTGACTAAGTCAAAGTGTGTTATAATTTTCTAAGATTCCAATATTGATTTTGGTGTAAATAAATTGTAGAGTTTTTAAAATTTTATTACATTTCATCAAACTGGTGAAGAAAACGCTGATCATTATTTATTCAAGCATATTTGAGTGTTTCCTTGTGGAAATTAGTCGATGGTCAAAATTAATATATTTTGTGGTTAGCAGAGGTAAGAAATTATGTTGTTGTCTTAGTCTTTATGTAAGCCTCATAGATCAGTTGTGGAATTATAGTATTTTGTCTGTAATTCAGTTTTGTGTGCCGTCATCCGAGTACTTGATGATGGTCTGTGTTTTAGGACCAGCCATTTTAGATGCACTGTAGATGTAGAGGTAGAGCCTGTTAGACCTAGAGAGGTTTCTATAAGGGCTGGGTATTTCAAGCAAAAATACAACTACTATTCAATAGTGTTTGGTTAGTATCTGGTTTAACTTGGACTAATTTAGACTGGCTCGTAGCTGGTAACGTATAACCAGACTGATCTCCACACTTTGTTTTAGCGCTGGAGAGAGTAGTAAAGTACGTAGCTGGTAACTAGCGGTCCGAAGGATGGTTGCAAGACATTGTGATGGTGGTCATACGGTACACTGTCTTTATTTCCTCTGCAGCCGCGAACACAGTACGCAAACTTAACACTGCATCTAGCCCATCTCACAGCGCTGTAGCCGAACTAAACGTTGTAACGACTATTCGTAAACCGTGACCTATCCCTAATTTTAATGAGCAGCAGATAAACCAGACCATTCATCGAATGGATCGAAAAGCAGTCAGAATATCTAGCCTTGACTCGCTGTAGCCGTTGTCTGTTCCAGTGCTGTATTTATGGTGTGCCTTGCTCTGGTGTCTGTTGTAAGCAGTAGGTTTTGGAGGCTCCGCTTATTTTTTTTACTAGGACTCTGATAGGTAATTCATCCTGTCTCCTCCTGCAATGAAGAGGGCAAGATAGGGTAACCCCTAAACCTAACCCACTTATTTATTATTTAATGGCTTTCTGAGTATACAGGCCTTAAACACTGTATGGTTAAATATATATCTATGTATCTGTCAATATATACACCGATCAGCCGTAACATTATGACCACTGACAAGTGAAGTGATTAACACTGAATGCAGATAATGTTTGGACATTAAAGTTAAACAGGTGTGTGTGTATATTATATATATATATATATATATATATTATACACACATATTTAGGACTTTTGTAGACTTTTCCCCAAAAACAAAAAGCTAGCTAATGACAGCAGATCAAACAAAACCTGATGCTAGTGATTCTCTTGCAGCACCATCTTCTTGTTATATAGATGGGGGGAAAAAAGGGGTATAGCCCTGAAATAGAAATCAGGAGCTTTCACTTTAGATCAGTACCCTGAGTGTACTGTAGTTTTATTCTGCTTTCTCACTGTGAACTTTGATGTCCTGTTTCTTAGTTGTTTCAGTCCTAAAGTTGTTTCAGTCCTTACAGCGCGCACGCACGCGCACAATATATATCTTCATCCAAAATGACAATAAAAAGCTTTAGGTGGAAACACACTATATGCATAGTCACATTCTCACTAGGTCTTTCTGCTTTATACTCCTTATGAGAATTGTGCCGTTTCCTTCAGTGTGGTGCTAATCTTCTATACTGTTAACTGTTTGTCTGTGTAGCATCTTCACAAATATCACCTTCTTGAATGTGCTGCTGTCTTTTACCCCTTCTATGTTTAACCTCTGGAATAAAAACTATTCATTTGTGAAGCAACTACTGTGTGTGGGTCCCACTCTCTGTTGGCTCTGTTTGTGTGAGTGTAATTTTTATTTTTTAGCCTTCACATATTGTAGGTCACAACTGTTTGAGAGTAAAACCTCTCCTCTTTCATATTGGATGAGATGGTCAGTCCAAGGTATGTCAGGTAAAGGGAAGGTTCTGCTGTAGAATCATAAATATAAGCCATATATTTCTTCTTGTGGCCACTCATACATTCACATTCAGCCAAAAGCCACTTCCAAATTGTTTTTAATATATGGTTTTTGTTTACCATGAACAGGCATCCATTTATGAATGCTGTGTTACTCATGTACCACCCACTGTTTCTCCTTTCCTCTCTCTGTTCCTTGTGTTTATGTCCCTTCATCTGGTTAACAGGCATCAGCTGCCCAGACTTTCAGGCTGGTGGACCCAGTTCAGGGGGTTGGTCCAGAACGCCTTTCCCCATGCGTCCTGGACGTGTGGGGAGAGGGTGCCGATCTCTTACAATCACTCATCACCCCGCAGAGGCCCGCACAGAGGTTAGCGGAACCTTGCTGGCTCACTCACGGAGAGCAAATTCTCCCCAGTTCTTGTATTATCACCTTTTCACATACACACTTTTGGTTTGTGAAGTCTCACTGTAATGTCTCCATCTGTCACAGACTGATAAAGACTTGGGGCCTGAACACATCCTTTCCTCCATCAAATTTAGCAAGTGAGTCCAATCTTGTCTAAGTACCTCGGAGCAGTTTTTAAATCTCAGGGACATTTTTAAGCAAAATAAGTCAAGAAAGGGTTGGAAATCACAAATGGAATGAAATCCTTATGGAAAACAGCGCATAATGATGAAGATCATTACAATAAAAAAGGTTGCACATCTGCATTGTCACCATGGAGCATTATATGCTATGGACATTAGCGTAATGTTTGCTATGATTTATCAATGAGTGGTGAAAACTATTAACACCTCTGTTGCCTGCCCAGGTGTGAGCTGCAGCCTCATATGAGCCGCATCCCCATCAGGAGGGTGGAGTCAACTGAAACCCCTCCTACACATGACAGTAAAACATCCCCTAGCAGCATTAACCCAGTCTCATCTGGAAATAAGGACGAGTCAGCCACCATGAAGGTCTGGAAGCTGTTGAGACCTGGCCTCCATCGACACCTGTCACTGTCAGGCATGTATACACACATGTTGCTGTGCTGTTGACTCTGTCTGAAATAGAGAGAGCCATCTGACCAACAGTTGCATCAGTCAAAATATGATACGTGACATACAGGGTTTTAGCAAATTTGTCATCTAAAAGATGGGTTTTACATTATCTTAAAGGAAAACTGTTCTTTTCTGCACAACAAATCATTCAAGTTTTGTATTTTGTGTACGTAACGGTAATATTAATTCTGAAGAATACTTAAACTGTCTATGCCATTACTTTGACTACATTTTTTTTTACTAAGGATCGGTCCGTACACCACTTTGGACCAGACTGAAATATCTCGACAACTATTGGATAGATTGCCATGACATTTTGTACAGACATTCATGGTGCCTAGAGGGTGAATCCTTCTGAATTTGGGGATTCTCTGTGTGCCCCTAACAAGAAAAAATGTTCACTTATCCAGTGAAATATTTGTACATCCACTTAATGGATTTGCACAACATTTTCTACAGACATTCAAGATCCGCAGACGTGTCCTTCTGACTTTAGTCATCCCCGATATCTTTGGTTTTGAGAGACATATCTCAAAAGCTATTAAATGAATTGCCATGAAATATAGTATAGACATTATGTCCCCCTCAGGATGACTTGTAATCACTTTAGTCATTCCTGGAATTTGTCCATTTCTTCAGTATCTCAGCTGTACTTTGTGTTTAGTGCTATTAAGCAAATGTTAGCATGCAGTGCCTAAGTATCATCTATTTAAATGATGGCGCAACTACAACAAGCTGTGCTGTGCCTGTGACATTCCATCATGCACTTTCTAAAATGCTGCTCCCTATTTGCATACTTTTAGCACTCAATTTGGCTTCAGTGTGTATTCCCATGCAAGTCTCACAGCATTACAGAAGATATAAAAGTGCTGCGTGACATTGCTTTTTGAGTTCCCTCTTTCCAGTATGTAAAATGCACATGCACACACTTAACATCACTCTTATTTCACTCCACAGCTGTGTCGGGGAAAGAGGGTAAATCACTAATGAAGAAAGGCTCAGACAAGAGTTTACACTACAAAGGAAGTACTATTATGGAAACCGCACCAGAGAAGGATGAAACTCTGCAAGAGGTGAAAACAGATACACACATTGTGTCTCTAAGAGAAATTAATTCTGTACATAAATGAATGAATGAACAAAATTACAACAACTTGACGTGGGTGTATGATGTTTTTGAAGGTTGAGGAAACTCCAGTGGTGCCTCTGCCTGAGACTGTGAACATGTGTGAGACAGTGACCCTGTGTGGAGAAGCTTAAGAACTGCTCAGAAGAGGACGCACTTGCGTAGAAGGGGAGGCGTCCTCACAGGATGATTATTTGGATCATTTATCCTAATGTGCAATAGAACTTTAACACTATTTATTTACATTTCCCAGAGCATGCATGGTGTTTCCAACCAATGCTGTTCAACATAGTCAGAGCTAGGAGCTGTCCAGCACTACCACTGAGCAGCCTTACTGGAGCAAGTGGAGTGCCTAGCTCAACGAAACCACAATGACTGAGGAAGGGGAGAGGAAAAAACTTTACAACTGACCGAGAAAACCATAGACTTGAAAGATCCTTGAACATTTCAGCTACCATCACTGACCACACATTTCCGTTTGTTATTTTAGTCCTTTCCTTCTGCTGTCCTCTCCCCTAAAAAGATATGAAATGCACTCTGACCAACACTGTTATGCACTGATGAGTATTTTCACAGTCAGCCACTTACAGCAAATTCAGACTGACAAAGACCGCAGCACCGTTTTAACCTCCTCATTTCTATGGTGAGTTTAGAGACAAATGTGTGCGGAAAGTGTGTTTTTAATGTAATTATTCCAGAAGTTGCTTGTGCTTTGCATATAGTGGCTATAACAATGTATTCACACCCCACTGGACTTTTTCATGGTTTGTTTTACACAGATATAAGTAGGAACAGCAAAGAAATTGAAATGTCACATTGTAAAGTAGTACTGCGCAAGTAAACAATACTTAACTGCAAGTATTGAAATCAATTTTCCACATATACATGAAGCCAGTTACAAGTGGCTTATAAACAAGTCAGTTAACACAGACCTTAAAGATGGATTGTTGCCAAAAAGAGATTATTTTACTTTGATTTGTTTAAATGTCAAGAAGTTATACCCACAGTGATTCAAAATAATTTAACATGATATGGTCCAATGAGTGGATAAATAACTTTATACACGCTATATGTATATTTTAGAAACTTTCCTCGTCGCATTCCTGTAGAGCGTTTTGCTCCATAGCACACCAAAACAAGATGTCCTTTATTATCATATATTCACATTTGTCTAAGTGTAATAAGCATATCTTAAACCCAGTGACAAATGGCGACTGCTATAATACTGTGTTAGAATTTGAAACAAACTTGAAGTATAAATAAAATAACTTGAAAAACACTTGTTTGTTACGTTTTGTAATATAATAACTCAATGAGGATGTATCTGGTGTGTGAGGAGAATAAGTGAAGGAATTTATTGAAACATTTATGCAAAAGGAATTTCACACATTTTTATTAGAAAAAACACTACTGTGCAATCGTACAAAGAAATTCAAAGATGGGAATGTTGTTTCCATGGTGGTGACACCGAGTCCCATCTCACCTGTGGGGAGAAGAAGACTTTAAGCTGGTTCAGAGGAGTTAAAACCTTTGAAGGAAAAGTCATCTTTGTAGCTGGATGTGCTTCGACTTTCGAATGAGGCTGAGAGAAGTCATTAACAAACATTTAAGTAGTATGGTTCCTCCACATTTTTACTGATGCTCAAGGATCAAGTGTTAACTCATTAGCCAAGTACTGAATTGGCACATCTCAACCACATCTCATGTTACCATGATGAGCTTGAATTATGTGCGTTTAGACATACGGAAGACCACATTTGCTTTCACTCATTAGTATGACATTCATTAAATAATCATAGATGGAACTATTGTACAATTCAATAATGTAGCATAGAATTAAAAACTTGGCTTGTTCGAAGTCAAAGTGGAACACAACAGAGTTTGGCAACCACAAAAAAAAAAAAGATCTTGAAAGTGCTGAGCCAACTTAGGCTAACCTAAACTGCACTCACCTCTCCGGTCATATTGGCGGACCCTACTCCTGCTTCTTGGGGTTATTGACAGCAACGTAGTGATATAACACAACCAGCAGGAACAATGACACGCCAAGCATGTTGGCAAATATTGCCAGCTGCACGTCTGTCACCATTCTGCAAAGGACGAAGAGACATTAATACAAGTGTAAGTAAGCTACTCACTCTAAATAAAAGTATGTTAGGCCGTTAGTCAAAGGCAGCTGAGGATCATACCAGTGTTTTCGCATGCTTTAGTCCATTTTACTATAAAAGGTAATATGTTTACTTCGAATCATCTCTTTCCATCTCAGTAAAACACCTTTTTGGATATCTGAAAACAGTCTATGGCCCTCCGGTCACATTTAGGTCATACACAAGACTATCTACTATTCACAATAATACTAAGCATGATGGTCATGTTTAATCTTTAAATTATTGATTTTTATTGTATTGAATAAGGGCAGCAAATAGCGGAAACGCACCGATAAAGCATCTAAAAACACCAACATAGTACGGTCTACTTTACAATACCACATAAGCTAAGTGGTAATACTATACGTGACAGAAGCAGAGACAGGTGACTTTCTGAGCACATAACGCAGACACTTAACTAGTATATTAGGTGGGTCCTGCATATGAATATTTTGTATATGAATCCGAAAATCATGGTAATTGTACCAATCACCACTGCCTCACTGATTGCATGGGTTTAAATCTGTCTGCCAAATTATGCTAAATATTAAGACTGCACCGTAAATCTATGTGAAGTTAACCTGGCTAATGTTAGCTAACGTTAGCTAGCTAGCTTACTAGTAGAACCACCACTGGCTGAAACAACCAATATAGTAAACACTACATATGAATCTTCAAGAAAATTACAAAATTAACATATTGCAAAGTAATTTAACTAATGTTATTACTTACATTATCCCTTAAATTGGGGTTTTACTCTCGGTTTCAGCGACAGTACTTGAGCCACTCAGCAGCAAACAAGCAAATCTCTCTTCCGGCTGGAGGGGAAAGCCACGTCACGTTTGACAGCGCCATAGAAATAGTTTTAATAGAGCAGACTTCAGTGATCAGTAAACAAAATAAAGCCTAGATGCGACACCTCAATAAAAATGATCCGCATTCGTTTTCTGAAGCGGTAGCAAAACTAATTACAATCATGCAGTTTTGGACCACTCGAGAGAATTTCATTATGTTTTTTCCCATTCTTTATTGCCATCACCCAGACCAGAGGCGGCGGTAGTGAGCTTCTGCCAGCTGGATGTTTGCGCTCCGTAGGAGTGGCCCAAATGTTTCGACATCACCTCACCCGGCGTGAAAGAACGACAGCGGCCAAGCTAGATGGTACTTCGACTCGGCAGCTAACGTTGGGGATTTGCATTTCCAAAGGAAGTGATATCTATTTATCTCTTGTGGAGCCATACTGTACCGACATGGCTCTTTACGAATATGTCACTCAGGAGCAGCTTGCGGGCTTCGACAAATACAAGGTATGATTAATAGATTTTAATAGCCTGTTAGCAGATAGCTATTGAGCCAATAGTGTGTTTGTGTGTTTGTGTGTTTGTGTGTGTGTGTGTGTGTGTAACAGCTAGGTTAGCTGTCACGATCTGCAGGGTGCTTCCATGAATGTGACGTTATCATACATCCATGGGTGCTTCCCTGGCAAAAAAACAATAGGGTTATAAAGGTAGCCAGAGTTAGCTAGCTAATACCATACCAGATGCTGGTCCAATTTCCCCTAGAAAATAAAAGCGTGGTCCAATATATAGATCATTTTGCATTCGGTTAGTTACTTATAACTACAATATAATCCTGTTCAGGTTAATTTTAATGGTGTCTTGTAAAATGATGCTGCTATAGCCATAATGTTGTTGTTTATGGAGTTGTTCTCACTAACTACTGATTGGATAGCGTTCAAGTTTGGGGTCAGCAGACTGACTTTAAAAAGCACATTTGGAGGATTGATTCAATGTCTTGCTCAATGACACTTAAACAGTGGTGCTTGAACACTTCCAACGACAAAGTTGACCTTCTACCCCCAATATAACCATTTTACACGCTATTATAAGTCTGGTGAATACAACAAAACATATAATATATAAATGATTCAAAGATGTGTGAATATTTAGACATAATGTGGGTGAATAGTTTTTTTTTATTTTGAAAGTGATTGACATTGGCGCATAACTTTACATGCTAAGTTAATCCTTAGCTAGAGACTATTTCTCTTCTGCTGGGCTTGGCTATCAAACAAAGGCTTTACTTTGTGTGTGTTTTCACACATCTCTTGCCCACATGTCTCCTCTTGGAGCGTAGAAGGGTACTTGCTAACATTACAAACACAGAAGAGAAAGAAAACCAAGTAACTTAGCTGCTGTAATGGATAAGTAAGGGGGAAACCACTGAAGTTCAATGGGTACACTGTACACTACATTGGAAAACGAAGAATTCCAGTGAATATAGAATTGAAATGTTAAAGCAGTAACGTCCCTTATGTAAGTCACACAAACCTTTTAGTGTTAAGTTAATTCCAATAAAGATGGACAGCAATGTGGCAATACAGATATAAGGAGTCTGTTGTCTTGACACAGGCTGTGGAGGACTGTAGAAAACAGGATTTGCAGTTATTCAAGGATCTTACAGTAATTCAAACAAACCAGTTTTGATAAAGGGGATATCATTTTACTTGGGCGCTGTACATGTATTAGTTTAAGATCAGTATAGCCCACAATTCTTAGACAATTAGACTAATTTGGTATTTCCCTGGTCATGCTCTTTGTTCTTACATGACACATGCCTTGATCATTTAGTCCCTCTCTAATACCTCCTCCTTTGATTAATGCGTGGAACTGCTCCCCTGAGCTGAGAGACCATTTTCCAATAATTGCTTTTTAAGTACCTCACTTCTTGTGTTAGCTGCTCAGCCTCAAGCATCAGTGACTGGGGGAGAGTGGATGGATGACAAATGTGAGTGAATGAAAAGGCTGTGGCCCTATTTGACACAGTGTTTGCAAGGTGCACAGACGGAAGCATGCAAGTGGAGAGCACGTGAGAGTGAAAGATTATTCCACTGATCGTCTCGCTCGGTTTTTCATACGGTCATCCACCTTGCTCCCTCTCGCTTCCTCGGTCACCTCGCTTGCTGTGTGGACGTAGCTTGTGTCTGTGTGAATGCATGTATGTTGTGTCTGTTCAAGATGAGAGTGATGGCTAGAGTGTCTTGTTTTTGCAAATGTGACGATGATTAATCGCATTGGTTGTTCTTGTTGATTTGATGAACACAATCTGTTGACATTACGGAACATCAGCCAGTAATCTGTGATTTTTTTATTTTGCAATGTTGATAATGGATTCAATGATTAATTGTGCAATCCCAGGCAAGCTTCTGTACATATGAGAAAGAGGGCGCTAATCTGTGTCCTTGGTTGACTGTTGAAGTATTAACTGCTTCAGTATATCTACAGGAATGTTTGTTGTGGTACATTTGAACTCAAGAGCCTACTGCTCCTGCGAGAACAACACAGTTAAAAATAATTAATTAATTATACCTGTAATCACCTGAAAATACAAATCCTCGTCTTCTTCTAAGTGAACTATGAGTAAGAATGAGATCTTAAATCTAAACTAATCACAAGAAAACAGCCCTCCTCAATTGTATAAACAACAAAGAAGATATATTATGTTGTAGCACGCACACGTGGTCATCATGTCTGGATAAAGTAACAAGAAATTGGAATCAGGTTTGTTTTGATCTGCATGATGACAGGCTTGCAGCATTACCCAGTAAACATGTTATTTGTCAGGCCATAGGGCCATTTTTTTTTTTACAAGTCATGGTTCCTTTGCAATGAGATGAAATGAATCAAATGTGACACGAAATGCAACCAAATCAGATGAACAGTTCGCTTTCGATAATGACATCCTGACTGATTAAATTGTGTCTCTTTGCAGTACAGCGCAGTGGACTCGAATCCCCTCTCTGTCTATATCATGCACCCTTTTTGGAACTTTGTGGTGAAGGTGAGAAAGACCTGTTCACCTCTGTGTGTGTCCTGTTTGCACGTTGTGTCTGCGTGTGCATGCGTACATCATTGATGAGGTTTCCAACGGTATGCTGTGACACAGTAACAAGACAGCCTCACCCACCACCACCTCCTTCCTTTCCTCTGTCAGAACACATCAGTCTCTGATGGTTATAGTTTGTTCTGGTCTTTGGAGATACTGTGTTGTTTTGAATGCAGTGGTGTTAAAATGCACAGAATGTTCATTTCTAAGATACTAATACATGCAATACATATTAGAGTATGGGTGCCTTGTAAACAATATTAATGATGGAAATTGAGCTCACTAGAGCAAAAACAACTCAAACACTCAAATTCTCCAATTTCTAGCTTAAGTACTTCAGCATCAAGGGAGCATTTTGTTTTGGGCGGATATGAAGCAGATGGTTACCTGAGCGATCTAAGAAAATACCCAAATATGTTTATCAAAGGTTTTATGGCCAGGGTGCAAACTGTTAATGAGAAAAATAAAAACCGATGTCTGATTATTTTGTTTTAAAACCAAAACAGAAAAACTAAGGACAAACCATACACGGATTAATTTTATTCACTTGAATCACATCAGGAATTAATTTTTTATTAAGATGTTTATTTTGTTGAGGAAAAAGGACTGAAAAAAGCTTTACTTAATTTTACTCATGCATATTTTTTGAAAAAGATTTTATCATAATTGTTTTGGATGTTCTACCTCATATTTGTGAAGTGATCCACTGTTTGGAATCAAGTGTTTTGTCACAACAGTAAAAAGAACGGCTCTCGTCAAGTACGACTCCGTTCCCTTCGTTCGTACCAAAGAGCCGTTGAAAAGAACAGGCTCGTTCGCGAACATAACATCACTAAACAATCTGTTATGGCACATTTATCTTCTTATCTATATCAAGCCTTTTATTTTTTCCATTAATCTCTGCTTAACTGCAACCTGATAAACACCGTCTATAAAGTGTGACAACAGTAATTACTGTCTAGTTATTTAATCATTGTCAAAAGTATTCTGAAAAGAAAAGTGACATGTAGATTAACTGTCACTCACTATGTTTTTGTCTCTGTCCATCTCTTTCTCAACAGTTTCTACCAACATGGTTAGCTCCAAACCTCATTACATTTACAGGCTTTATGTTCCTTGTGTTGAATTTCCTTATGTTGGCCTTCTTCGACTTTGACTTCACTGCCTCTGGTAGGTCCTCTGCGCACTTATTTTTCCCTTGTTGCTAGTCGTGTTTGTGTTTGTTTATGAAAGACGAAGTCCACCGACTCGCTGAAACATGACTGCCCATGGTGGCTCAGGGTAATCACTAACCCATCACACACACACACACACACACACGCACAAAGCTACTACTGTGACCATGTACAACAGTATCTCTAGGACATAAACAAAGATTGACGCACATCTGTAAAGATACTGTGCCCCATCATGTCTCTTATGTCATATACCGTATCTCACAAAAGTGTGTACACCCTGACATATTTGATTATATCTTTTCACGTGACATAACTGAAGAAATGACACTTTGCTACAATGTCAAGTAGTGAGTGTACAGCTTGTATAACAGTTTAAATTTGCTGTCCCCTCAAAATTACACATCACGCAGCCAGTAATGTCTAAACTGCTGGCAACAAAAGTGAGTACACCCCTAATTGAGATACTGTAACTACTCACGTTTTGCACACATAACTACACATACACACACAAAGTGCATTAAACAGGCAGACATGACACTTACTCTAAACTTCTATAGTCACTACAGAGACGAGTGAAAATGTCCTCACCAGAATATTTGCTGTCAGGGGTCAGCCTTTATTAGAATAGCTAAACCAAATTATGCACACGTTTTAAGGGTTGACCTCAAAATGTGCTCTTTTGCAGTTCTTATTCCATACAGTTGCTCTTGCGTTCCCTTCCATTTTAGATTAGATATGTTTTAACCAACCCCTGAGTTAATTTAAGTAAAGTGAAAATTAATTTGGCTGATCAATGGTTCTCCATTTTTCTCTGTTTCTGCGTGGTGTGCTGCATATTTACATTATTTGTGTCTCAGCTGCAGCACATCAACACGTGCCTAGTTGGGTCTGGGTTGCTGCAGGGATCTTCAACTTCTTGGCCTATACACTCGGTGAGTCCTAACCCCTGTGTGTTGTTTTTCGCTGACTTTTTGAGAGGCTCGGGGGAGAGTCTTCCCAGTGGAATGTATTCTTCACAGCAGCTATGAGACTCTTAATCATGACCAGTATAGGGCGACATGTACTAGTGAAAATGAAATGCCTAAAAGATACCGCACCTGATATCTTGGAGGTTTGGATGTGTTTAATTTTGTTTCATCATATTGTCCTTAGATAAACAAGGTACTTTGTGTTGTGTGTTGAAATGTGATTGCAGTGTTTGAGGGATATAAAACAAGTAACAACCGATACCAATATCAAAGGATTGCCACATTATCGATCAGTAGGATTATCATTTGAATATACTGGCATGCTAGGAGATTTTGTAGTGAAGAAACTGAAATAAATATTTGAATCAACACTTTTCATGTGGAAAAGAATACACTGAAACATAGACAGCACGATTAAGATTGACCTTTAAAAAGAAACATAACTTACATTGTGTGGTTTCACTTTTTAGTAGTAGGTTTTGGTGTAGTAATCACAAAACTTAAAACAAAAAATTCAGATTATTAAATGTCCTGATAACAGTATGGTTGCCAGGCAAGCATTCAAAAACAAAGACCACCTTAAGTGTATCACACAGGAAACAAGGTAGGAGAAGCAGGCCATAAAATGTGGGTGGGGAAATTATTGATAGACTCTGCCTTCTTTTAACAACTGCTGTTTAATTAAGTGCCCTCAAGAAAAGATAATTCAAGATGTTCATGTGGGATATGATAACAGCATTCATAGCATCCTTAAACACCTATTACGATCAACATGGATACACAAAATGATTGTACACAATCACAACCTACTCGTTTATGAAGCCTGCGTTGTAGACTGGTCAGCTGAGTAGTTTACAGTTCACATACATTGGGCGCTGCAGTTTTAATTTGTTTAAACTGCCCTGATCAGTATTTTTGTTTACTGATAGGGGATATGATGAATGTTGGTGGAGAGCAAAACAGAGCCAAAGAAGAGAGAATATTGCACTTAAGTTCATCAGGTACTTTTAAGTCCCCGGATATCTTTTCAAGGAACTAAAAGGTTCCTTCAGCCCACTATTGTGTGTGTTTCCACTGTGGTCTAAAGATCTGCGAAGATTAGGCAAATTAACCAGCTGACATAGGCCATAGGCCCTCGCCTGACAAAGTGATGCACAGGCAGGCAGGCGACAGTTTGCATGGTTATTACAACATTTCCAGCCGACAAGAGTTGAAGACCAGCTGCAGCACTGAAGTCTGTGTCGACTGAGCGTCGAAGGAACGGGATTTTAACAAGCTTTATTACCTGTTGTATTCAGAAAGAGGAGACCGACTTCGGCTCTGTGTAAAAACCTTCTGACTGATGAAAACTTTTCCAGTTTCAATTCCGGTCCCAGTATTTAGCTTAACCCCATCAGCTGTTTGCTGTAAACACACTACTGCAACTGGCTGCTATTTCCAAGCAATAGGCCTACATTTAATGTTGATGTCAGCGAGACTTGTGTGGTTATCTGACTGTTGATAGTGATTTATTGGTTTGTAAACAATGGTGGAAAAGAGAGGAGCAGTCTAGAAAAACACCTGACATTCTCCAGAATTTCACTGCAAGGCAACTTCACTGTGTGGAAGAAATGATCAGTTGATGTGACAGTCAGTTCAGTCGTGGGAAGCAGTAATGTGGCTGTTTGTACAGGTGAAGTAGGAATGGGAGATGTAAAAAAACATACACATGGATTGTATGTAATGATCCCTGTCTTTTTTTCTTTCCTTTTTTTTTTTTGTTACGTGTAGATGGTGTTGATGGGAAACAGGCTCGTCGCACCAACTCCTCCACGCCACTAGGGGAGCTGTTTGACCACGGCCTGGACAGTTGGGCCTGCATCTTCTTTGTCGCTACCGTCTACTCCATATTCGGGCGTGGTGAAAGCGGTGTGGGCGTAGCCACACTGTATTACATCCTGTGGGTGGTGCTGTTCTCATTCATTCTATCTCACTGGGAGAAATATAACACTGGCATCTTGTTTCTGCCCTGGGGATACGACATCAGCCAAGTGGTAAGAACGCATACAAACGCGCATAAAACCTGGATTCTTATTTCTAACCAACAGCCGTTGATTTTATCAGCTTCATGAGTTGGTTGAAAATGGTTTTTCAACGCAAACTTTGGTTTTAATGTTTCTAGCTGAACTCTGTAAAAGGTACCGCAATTTTGCACTTGCTTACGTACAGCTAAATACGGCTAAAGCTGCATGTCAGTTAGCATCCCTCACCACTTGAAGATTCATGAAGAAGACATGAAAAGAAAGAAACGTCTACTTGTATCATAATGTAGAGTTAGTTGGCTCTAGTATTTTAGTGTAATAAGCAAAAATACAGTTTTCACACTTAAAAAAAAGTTAGTTTGTAGTAACACTACTGTTTAGCTGCTCAGCTTACATACTTGGACAAGCAAGACAGGCATTGAATTTACGCTTTATTGCTTGTCATTTCAAACAGTATGTTTCACTTTTAAGGTAACAGAAAGGAGAAAAGGCTCTTAGGATGATGACTAACCGCTGTATTTAGCGAATGGAACACTATCTTAAGTTTGAATGAGGTTGCTGGAATATAAACTTTGTCAAATCAAATAAAAAGCAGGACTGAGCCACTAACGTTAGCCTACTCAGCTATAGTAGCATCCAGGACTGGCTCCCATGCAGTGGGAGAATACTGAGAGATACTGGGAGAGGATGTGCTAGTCATGAACAGGGTGTTAATGAACATAACCTGTAACCCCATAGAATAATGTGGCCTTGGCCTTGAAAATAACGCTTGGTTGCTACTGTAGGTTGCAAGCTAGTTAGTTGGACATGTTGGACAAGTTTGCGGCTTACATTACGAGCAGACAATTTCTTACACTGTGCTCATATCTTTGTTGTCTTCATCTAGACTCTTTTTATCGCTCTTACTACCCTTACAGACTTTCTGTGCCTAGTTACGGTCGCTAAGCTATAATTGGACAATCACTGTCTGGGGGGAGGGGGTTAGCCAATGGTCGCCACCATGACACACGAGCCTTTTAATGACTTGATGCCTTGGGTCTCATCTCCTTCCAGACCATCTCTCTCATATTCTTGGTCACTGCCGTGGTCGGCGTGGAAACATGGTACCAGCCAATCCTGTGGCAATTCCTCTATAGAGACCTTTTCACCTTTATGATCATTGGTGAGCTGTGATTGGTCACTCTGAATACATTAATTCACTAGCTGAAGCAGCTCCAATAATGCGTGTCTTTTGTTTCCCAGCCTGTTCCTTCACTGTGACCTTACCCATGAGCCTCTACAACGTCCTGAAGTTAGTCAACTTTTCATTAGTGTTTTATTATATTGTAGTATTGTTATTTCACACAGTGATCTGAACTCTTCACCCTCTGTGGTTTTGCAGAGCTCATCGCAGTAACACTCTGAAGCACAGCAGCCTGTACGAAGCCTTCCTGCCCTTTCTTTCTCCCGTCCTCCTTTTTGTCTTGTCCACCACTTGGGTGGTCTTTTCTCCATCCAACATCCTCGAGCTGCAGCCCAGGATCTTCTACCTCATGGTGGGGACAGCCTTCGCTAACGTCACGGTGAGTGCCTGCTGATTTTTCACACATGTACACACACATGTTTCTATTTTTTTTTTTTAAAGGTGCACATACTTTCATCACCCACTATATATATCTATAGATATAGATGTGTGAATATATAAAATCTGTATTCAGGTGATAATGTAGGTTTATTCATGCATGAATGTCTGTATTTATCTTGCAGTGTAAGCTGATTGTGTGTCAGATGAGTAACACACGTTGTCAGGCGCTGAGCTGGCTGTTGCTGCCCATGACACCAGTGGTGATGTTAGCGGTGACCGGGGTGTTCAACGAGACCCTTCTGCTGTATCTGTGGACTTCTGCTGTCATACTAGCACACATACACTATGGTGTATCAGTGGTAAGAGCAGCCGGTTAGCTTAGCTTAGCATGAAGACTTGAAACCGGGAAATAGCAAGCCTGGCTCTGTCGAATGGTACCAAAATCCACCTACCTGCTCCTCTTAAGCTCAATAATGAACACGCTATGTTTTGTTGTTTAATTCAGTTCAAAGGCTGTCAATTTGCTGTTTTACAGGGGGTTATGTGTTGCACTATTTCTTTGCTCTGTGTAATAATTTACTGGAATCTCTGCCAGTTGCTTGGCCAGATACAGTATCTCACAAAGGTGAGCACACTGCTCACATTTTAGTAAATATTTGATTATCATTTCATGTGACAACACTGAAGAAATTACACTTTACTACAATGTAAAGTGGTGAGTGTTCAGCTTGTATAACAGTGTAAATTTGCTGTCCTCTCAAAATAACACATCACGCAGCCATTAATGTATAAACCGCTGGCAACAAAAGCGAGTACACCCCTAAGTGAAAATGTCCAAATTGGGCCCAAAGTGTCAATATTTTGTGTGGCCACTAGGGCTGAACAATTTGTAAAAAAAAATCTAATTGCGATTTTTCTGCCAGATATTGTGATTATGATTTGCGATTATTAAAAAAAGTTCAGCTAAAGTTCAACATTCACTGCTTTACATTGTAGCAAAGTGTAATTTCTTCAGTGTGGTCTCATGAAAAGACATAATCAAATATTTACAAAAATGTGAGGGGTGTACTCACTTTTGTGAGATACTGTACAGTCAGAGCCAGGCAAGCAGTTTCCTTGTTTCCAGTCTTTGTGCTAAGCTTAGCTAAGCTGGCTGCTAGTTGTAGCCTTATATACTGAACATAATTCTAAACGCAACACTTTTGTTTTTGCCCCCATTCATCATGAGCTGAACTCAAAGATCTAAGACTTTCTCTGTGTTTACAAAAGGCCTATTTCTCTCAAAGGCACAGGTGTGCCTTAGGCTGGCCACAATAAAAGGCCACTCGAAAATGTGCAGTTTCACTGTAATAGTGGGGTCTGGAAACCAGTCAGTATCTGGTGTGACCACCATTTGCCTCACGCAGTGTAACACATCTCCTTTGCATAGAGTTGATCAGGCTGTTGATTGTGGCCTGTGGAATGTTGGTCCACTCCTCTTCAATGGCTGTGCGAAGTTGCAGTCAGGTCAAGACCCCGATGAGGACGACGAGCATGCAGATGAGCTTCCCTGAAACGGTTCCTGACAGTTTGTGCAGAAATTCTTTGGTTATTGTTGCAGCAGCCGTCCGGGTGGCTGGTCTCAGATGATCTTGGAGGTGAAGATGCTGTGGAGGTTCTGGGCTGGTGTGGTTACACATGGTCTGCGGTTGTGAGGCCGGTTGGATGTACTGCCAAATTCTCTGAAACGCCTTTGGAGACGGCTTATGGTAGAGAAATGAACATTCAATTCACAGGCAACAGCTCTGATGGACATTCCTGCAGTCAGCATGTCAATTGCACGCTCCCTCAAAATTTGTGACATCTGTGGCATTGTGCTGTGTGATGGAACTGCACATTTTCGAGTGGCCTTTTATTGTGGCCAGCCTAAGGCACACCTGTGCCTTTGAGAGAAATAGGCCTTTTGCGTACATAGAGAAAGTCTTAGATCTTTGACTTCAGTTCATGATGAATGGGGGCAAAAACAAAAATGTTGCATTTATAATTTTGTTCAGTGTATTTAACGGTGTATTTTACAAAATGTCAAACTAGGGGGGCAGTCCTCAACGTATTTTGAGCTGTTTTCTCATGGCTTGTTGTCCTGTTTCTAACCAGATCAGTAACTATTTTAATGCACTGGACTTCAGATTGTCGTGGTACCTTGGTCTTGTGCTGCTAAATGTTGGAAATTAAACATTTTTTTTAACTGAATCCGGACATGGATTTGAATGTGGTACAAAATAATGTTTGTTTTTTTCCATTGCTAGGTACAACAGCTCAGTGGCCACTTCAATATCCTCGCCTTCTCCCTGAAGAAGTCCAACAGTGACTGACAGGAGGAGGAACGAATCGGCTTGAAAGAAGCGGAGGTTTAGGCTCCTCCCCTCCTTGGCTTATCGACACTTCACTCTCATCACCACGGAAACCACATCCCCTCCTCTCCATCCATGAGGACACTGCAAGTGGAATGGATTGTGGCCCTTTGTTCCACTGTCCCCAAACACACACACACAACACACACGTGCGCACACACGTTCCCAACCAACCAAACTTTGGTCTCGGCGACGGGACGGGCCCAGGGGCTGTGGCTTCCGTCATTGGTTGAGCCAATGAGGTGCAATTGTTTCCTACGGAAATGTGCTTCAGTCATGAGGACAGGAGCCATACGAACACACACACACACACACATGTACATACATTATTCTGCTTTCGTGCAGACAATTTATATCTCGTGGCCGGTATTTCAAATACAAACGCAGCCACAACTCCAAAACACACACAAACAGTTGCGCTCACA
>NC_060159.1:8163415-8182916 GCF_021292245.1 Micropterus dolomieu
TGTGAGGCCGGTTGGATGTACTGCCAAATTCTCTGAAACGCCTTTGGAGACGGCTTATGGTAGAGAAATGAACATTCAATTCACAGGCAACAGCTCTGATGGACATTCCTGCAGTCAGCATGTCAATTGCACGCTCCCTCAAAATTTGTGACATCTGTGGCATTGTGCTGTGTGATGGAACTGCACATTTTCGAGTGGCCTTTTATTGTGGCCAGCCTAAGGCACACCTGTGCCTTTGAGAGAAATAGGCCTTTTGCGTACATAGAGAAAGTCTTAGATCTTTGACTTCAGTTCATGATGAATGGGGGCAAAAACAAAAATGTTGCATTTATAATTTTGTTCAGTGTATTTAACGGTGTATTTTACAAAATGTCAAACTAGGGGGGCAGTCCTCAACGTATTTTGAGCTGTTTTCTCATGGCTTGTTGTCCTGTTTCTAACCAGATCAGTAACTATTTTAATGCACTGGACTTCAGATTGTCGTGGTACCTTGGTCTTGTGCTGCTAAATGTTGGAAATTAAACATTTTTTTTAACTGAATCCGGACATGGATTTGAATGTGGTACAAAATAATGTTTGTTTTTTTCCATTGCTAGGTACAACAGCTCAGTGGCCACTTCAATATCCTCGCCTTCTCCCTGAAGAAGTCCAACAGTGACTGACAGGAGGAGGAACGAATCGGCTTGAAAGAAGCGGAGGTTTAGGCTCCTCCCCTCCTTGGCTTATCGACACTTCACTCTCATCACCACGGAAACCACATCCCCTCCTCTCCATCCATGAGGACACTGCAAGTGGAATGGATTGTGGCCCTTTGTTCCACTGTCCCCAAACACACACACACAACACACACGTGCGCACACACGTTCCCAACCAACCAAACTTTGGTCTCGGCGACGGGACGGGCCCAGGGGCTGTGGCTTCCGTCATTGGTTGAGCCAATGAGGTGCAATTGTTTCCTACGGAAATGTGCTTCAGTCATGAGGACAGGAGCCATACGAACACACACACACACACACATGTACATACATTATTCTGCTTTCGTGCAGACAATTTATATCTCGTGGCCGGTATTTCAAATACAAACGCAGCCACAACTCCAAAACACACACAAACAGTTGCGCTCACATAGTATTATGAATGTATGATATGCCTTGGGGAAATGCCATTTAAGTTTTAATTATATTAACAGGAATGCCTCGAGTAGTGTTTAAAACTTGACCAAACCACTAAATTCTGACCACATGTAGCTCATACATCCACAACTGTGTCCAGAGTTTAAAGGTTCAGTCACATTTTTATCATGAGATGATTTTCAGTTGGATATTACAGTGATGTATGTTAATAGCTATATATATATATATATATATATATATATATAATGTGTTAAGGGGTTTGGGGCATTTTATTTTCTAACTAAAACGAAACTGAAAGAAATTATGATTACTTCTGTAAAAACAAATTGTATAAATTTCCCTCTAATTAATTCCTACTCTGTGGTGACATGAGTAAACAGAGTAGGATTTTGACTAACCAGGGCAAGAATTGACCAGGGTGACCTCTGACCTTTTTTGAACTCCACTAACCCTCCACTGAATTCTGTCTGAGCACTGGCCTCCCGGCTCTCCCTTCGTTTTGAGGTGTCGTGTCTTCATGCTGATTCGTTCCGTTTAATTTTTTTTTAATTTTAAAAATTTTTTTTACATTTGTTTTATACATATAATTGGTATTCTTTTGTCTGTTGCCGTGGCAATGGTTTGTGGTGTAGTTGCCCAGCGCTTGAATGAAGAGTGCGTTCAAAAACCGTTAACGGAGCGGACTCACTCTGAGGGAACAAGCCGTCGCACAGGACACCGCAAACTCCACAACACAGCCTGGCGTCACACTCTCCTGCTCCCACACACACATTATTACACCCTTTATACTGTCTGTCAGATCATGTCTGTATCGTTGCGTTTTTTTTTCAGTCTGTTTAACACTGTTCCTCTGCGTGTTTCAATTCAATGTTTCCATGGCTAAGATGGATATTTTTCACTGCCCGGACAGTTAAGGTTTACTTCTCATCTGTGTCACCTCATCGCAAAAATCTCTCTTTTTCTTCTTGTTACAACATAGACAGTTTGCCACTGTGGTTGTAGTTTGGAGGAAATGTGCTCTTTGTGTGTAACCTGACCCTTTGGAATTCTTTTCAGCCTTGCTATTGAAAAATGATTAGTCTTGTCCATCTGCAAGGACTTTGCCCTATTTCATGTCTGCAGAACAACAATTGTTGAGAGAGCCTCGTACTTGCCTTGTATAGCGCAGGTTCAACTGAGAGTTATTCATCAGTTATCTGACTGAACATGAAGTCTGAATGTGTCACGATAATTATCTCATATACAGTAGATTGCTGAAAAATGAGTGTGACGATACTTTATGATTAAAAAAGTACATGGGGAAACGGATACACTGGCAATGAAAAACAGAAATATACTCGGATCTTTGTGGATCATTTTTACCACTTGTCCATATATTTTGTACATAAACTGTTATTGAGCAACACTGGACATTTAGACCACGGCCTTGTACTGTCCCTGTAGTACTATCGTGACTGGGAGAAACAATCTAACTCTACTGCCATAATACCCAGTAAAGTAGCCCATGTTGGTTTGCAGTACCTCTGCACTGAAACTGGGGAAAGCTTGTATGCAGTCATAAGCACATTATAATAGTTGAAATTTGATTTGAGACGTTAATAATATAGCCCCACATTTGTAACTTTGGAGACCATAGATTGTAGTTATGTGAGAGCAACTGTGACTGAGATTTTGCCACCGTAACAGTGAACTGTTTTTCTGGTGGGTACCTGCACTGGCTGGGTATGTGCAGATCCATGTGTACAAGTCCGTTAATGTGTGGTTGTATAGTCTATGTGTGGATAAATGTGTAAATACATGTATTGTTTCTTCATTTTTATTTTATTTTTGAAACTCTCCAAACATGGGGGAGGTAGGAACTTGTAGACCAGGGGATGATTCCAATCAGCATTGTTTTTATTGTCAGCTCCAAACCCTGCAAAGCTACAAATCTGTACAGCATTTCTTAGATCTGGTAACAAATTTATTTAACAATTCTCATCTCTGCTGCTCTATTGGCTGATTGGATCTGGTCTTCTTTTTCATGGGATAGTTTGGAGAGGGGTGGACTCTGGGTGTGAAGGCCTCCACCCCAGGCTGCAAACACCACCAACAATGCTAAATGCAGCCAGGGATTTCATATCACATTCGTAGAAACAGGTTCGCTGGGTAAGAAAATGTGTGCCATTCAGTGAAACGAACAAACATCAAGCAGGAATATCGGATTAAAATGGGTGAAGTTCTCATCCAGTGGACAGGTGTATTTGTTGATTTATTAAGGATAAAGCAAACTCTTTCTGAGCTAATTTTCTGGGTATATTTTGTAGTGTGCGCCTCAGCTTCACTCCCCAATGTTTTGGGGAAAATAGTCTTAATCCCCCCTGGATCAATGAACCAAGTTGTTCAAATTGTGACTAAGTTGTTGTGTAATGCTGCCCTGGCAAACACCCCAGGGCTTCAGTGTGGCTACTTGTGATGTTGTATTTAACCAGTGAAAGAAAGGAATGTCCAGAAACAAATAAAAGTGAATTTTCTTTAACCACTTTGCTGTGTCACAGCCAGAAACTTTAACTTTTTATGAGCTACAGTTCCTTTAATATCCGCTAGGTGCCGGCAGAGAGCAACTTTGAGCCTTATGTACTCAATCCTTGATCCCTGATAACTCAATTGCATGGCAGGTAATAATATTTCTTCACTGTAAATGATGTAAACCTGTTCCATGGTTGTAACAGGCTGTTCCCAGAGACATCCTTTATCAGAATCAGAAGGAGCTTTATTGCCAAATAGTGTTTTACACATAAGAGGAATTTGCTTTGTTGATGAGGTGCTACGCGTAGACAAACATACAGTTGACATAAATAAATGTAGAAATATATAAATATGGAATGGACAATGCAAGTTATATAAGAATAATAAAAAGAATAGAGAAAAATAATACAACTTTTTGCAGAGAAATAACAACGTCACAGATATTTACATAGCATTATTCTGTGTTTGTGTTGTGCAGATGTATTGCAACAGAAGAGAATATTGTGTACATAAATATGTAAATTGACAATATAAAAATATACAACAACAAAGATTAACAACAATGTGCAATGTGCCAGGTTTGTGCATGATATGAAATGAAAGTATTTACATGTGCAGAGACATTTGTATCATTTGCAAGGGGGGAGTGTCAGTGGGTGACCCGTGCCTTGGTGATGAGGCTAGCTGCAGACGGGAAGAAGCTGTTTTTGTGGTGAGAGGTTTGGTCCTGATTGACCGCAGCCTCCTGCCAGAGGGGAGAGTCTGAAACAGTTTGTGACTGGGATAGGATAGGTCAGCTGCAATCTTTCCTGGTCGCCTCAGAGTCCTGGAGGCGTAAAGGTCCTGAAGTGATGGAAGATTGCAGCCTGCATCACCTTCTCTGCCCTTGTCCCTGGCAGTGGCAGCAGAGTACCAGATGGTGATAGAGGAGGTGAGGATGGACTCAAGGATGGAGGTGTAGAAGTGCACCATCATTGTCTTTGGCAGGCTGAACTTCTTCAGCGGCCGCAGGAAGTACATCCTCTGCTGGGCCTTTTGGTGAGGGAGGTGAGGTTCAGCTTCCACTTGAAGTCCTGGGAGATGATGCAAGGGGTCCACAGTGGTGACCAGGGAGTCACACAGGATGATGGGGGAGGGCATTCAAAGGACTTCATAACCACAGAGGTCAGGACGACGGGTCGGAAGTCGGGTATTATTAAGTGGTATGTATCAATGAGTTTTTCTCTTGCTTACACACATCTCTTACAAAAAGCCCCGTGTTTGCAACTGCGTTACCAGGGTTTACGCCTCCCACTTGAAGTGCATGTAAGACCACATGCTCTAAACACAGCACTCAATAAATGAAAAAAAGCCTTCAGCCGGAAGTTTTCCCCTAATGGCTCCTTCATAGACAGTTCAGCAACCACTTCCCAGTTCAATCTTGATCTCTGAAGCTGACTTCTGGTCAAGTTAAAACCGTTACATTCAACCATCCATCACACCAGCTGTGCAGTCATGTAAAATCCTCCCCTCAGTGACACCAGGAAAGGTAAAATCTGCTGCTGGCCCCATTATTGCTTGTTGGGTGCATACTACTGTATAACTATAGAAAGCACACATCAGAATACTACAAATCAATATGATTTACAAGTAAGTTGGATTTCAGACTTGTGGTTTTGCTGCAGTCCACTTACATGTTTGCAGACACTTGCACATCGCTGTGGTATTTCTGTTACGAGAGTTTCACTGATTTTTTCCCCTGAGAGAGCATGTAGGCCTATATAAGAAAAGTGATGCTTTGTGTTCACTGTTTGGTAAATGCCTTTGAGTTTTGCAGTGAGAGTGCAATGGATAAAATGCGCTGTCCAGAGAGGGAGAGAGCTGAGACAAGAGGTATGTAATTTGAGAATTGTACCCACATATGAGGGTAAGTAATTGACTAATATCGAAAACAACCTGCACTACATGGAGCCTTCAGCAGATGGAGCTGCAGAACAGCAGTAGCCTTCATGTCTGTTGACGGTCGAAGCAGGATTGAGAGCGGCGAGTGATTGACCTTTCTGCACCTCTAAAACAACAGGTAATACAACAGTTATTTTATAGTCTTCTTCACAGTGTGAACAACACGTGTGCTTAACACCCCTGAGTCATGTGGCTCTGCTTTCTGTTACAGACGTGATTCGTTATTGATTGTCTCCTCGCCCGCAAGTTTGTCCGGCAGCAAAAGCTTGTAAGCCTGTGTTCGTTTTTCTCCTCTTCGCATCCACAGCAACCCTTTAACCCCCACGCTCGGGAGGCGGGTGTTTCCTCGGAGCAAATGAAAGCTTTTCAAACGATAGAGTTTTCCTTTTATAATGGCTTGTATATCATTGAGTCAGTTAGGTTTCAACGTGGCGGCCCGGCATGTCTGTCTTGGATCGGTCCTCTATTGTGAAAGTGTAGGTGGTGAGTTCTGCCTGTCAAAACAGCTGGCAGGCGATCAGGACGGTCGCTTATCTTGACGGGATCATTTTCATCCAGAAATATGACTCTCGTCAAGCAATGATTCATCCAAACAATGTGCCGTGAGCAAGCCACAGGTTTGCACGTCCCTTAAATCAGCCGGCTCATTGTGTGGGAGCAGCCGAATGCACCGGGGTTAGAAGTGTTTTCTTGGTCTTAAACTCACCATGCAATAAATGTAGGTTCGTTTTCTTTGTCTTTTTTTTTTATTTTCTTTTTTAGCACTATGGTTTCTCTCGCCCCACTGTTCTTTCTGCATTGAAGGGACCTTACTCCAAGAGTTTCCTGTATTTACATGCATATGCTGAATTGTCAAACAAGTTTCTAATTATGACACTGAATATAGGCTTGACATCCCCATGAAAAGTTTGTAACTTTCTTCCTCACTGATGACCACAGCTGTCAAAGTCTATAGAAACCACTCAAACAAATCCTGCAGCATGTCAGTCATATCCTGTCAAAGTTCTGCTTCTCTGCAAAGGAGACACACATTGGTGCAGAATTCCTTTAAAAAGTTAGAACAACTTTCTATTAATTCAACTTTTATAGGATTTAGAAGTTGTAGCTTGTGATGTTGTTAATGGTTTTTAAATCAATTACAAATGCTTTATAGATGAGCAGTATCGAAAAGCAAAATTACTATGTACTTTGGAAGTAAAGGAAGGAGTAAGCTAAACTAGTCTCCTCAGTGAGATTTTTCCATAGTCTATAAACCAATGACTTATGAATATTAATCATTTAAGGTGACTTACTAAATTTAGCTTATGGCTTATCAAAAAGCGAGACACATATATAATATCTTTAATATTGAATTTTGTCACATCTAACTGCAGCATTTATGTTATTACCCTTAATAAATGACTTATTACCCCTCCAAATGAGAAACTATAAGTTAGAAACATGAGCATTTACTAATAACTCAAATATGATTCATCAGCATAAGCATGTTGTTATTAATGGCTAATAACTGATCTTTAAAGTATTGGTAAAAGATGTGTGGACCCAGCTTGTGATAAAGTGATCCCAAAAATTTTTAACAGGCAATGTTGGGCTAATTCCAGTCATAGAATTAAAACGCCGCTCCCATGGCACTGAAGGATGGCAATTCATGTGACTATCAATGGGATTGTCCCACTTTTTCTACACAAGACCAGCACAATCAAAAAGGAGACTTATGCCATCAACATCTTTTAGCAAGATGTTATAGTCACAAAAAATTCTACATATGCTAGTGTTAATTGTGTGTTAAAATCAAGGCTCAGTAACTCAGTTGTAAGGACCTTTTCCTCAAATTCGTTCAGTGATTTGATAGAAAATCTAGCTTTCACTGCCTAGATAATCACCCAATTTTCTGATACCTTCTTTTTGACCCTGCTGTGGAGGTAGAGGTCCCATATGTTGAGGTTAAAGTGACACAGTGTCCCTCTGGTCGGGGTGTATTTTAGTGAATTAGCTGGTGTTAATGCTGAACTGACAGTTAATAAGACGTGGCATCAATTAAATAGCATTCGGCTCGGGTTGCTGCTCTGCGACGCTGGACGTTTTGTGCGCCGCTGACCCCCATGACTCATGCACGCACGCACGCACGCACACACACACACACACTGTCATGGCGGGCAGCTGGAGCCTACTAAACCACTGCGCCACCCGGGACTGCTCCCCCTGTGAGGTGACACTCAATTATGGATGACCATCATTAGAAACCAGACACGCCAGGACACAGGCTTGCCCAGCCTGACACACACGCACTGTGATGGGCATGGCGATTATTCTCAGAGACACCCAAGACTATTGAAGTGCTAATGGAGTAACACCATCCATTTCATTCCATAACCACTGCACCTGTAACCCCTGTGGCCTCCAGGTGACCACCGTTATACATTGTCCATATCAGTGTTATTATTAGAAAATTAAGATCTAGTTCAAATTATGATATTATGCTAAACTAGCTACGTTTCATTCATTTGCATTTTTACTTTGTTTTTTCTGGTTTATCATACAATAATGCTGGGGTTTTCCTAGTCATTGTATCTGGAAGTTGATATTGGGGGCAGCTGCATGTTCATCCTTTTGTTTCGGCTCTTAATCCTGCATTTGTTCTATGAGAAAGCAAACACAAAGGACACATCTCTCATCAGTCATTAACACAGGCATTAAGCTGCAATATATCAAATGATGGCATAGATGGTCATACATCCACAACGTGTACACACACATCCTATGAAGGTTTCAGCTTTCAGACTGGAATCTGGGTATGTTAGTTTTCAGCGTGTTCATCATTATTGTTGATAGCAGGGTGGCTTTTGGGACCACTACTTTGGTCCAGACTGAAATATCTCAAAAGATATTGTACATATTGCCATGAAATTCTGTACAGACGTATCTGCCTTCCTTAGAATTCATTGTCTTTGGCAATGCCTCAACTTTTCAGCTCACACCATCAGCATCAACACCGTCGAAGTTTTAATTTGAGACTAAATATTTTCAAAACTAGCTGTATTTGTTCTCAGTGCTAACTAGCAAATGTTAGTATTTTAACATGCTAAACTAAGATGGTAAACATGTTAGCTCATTTCATTCAGTTTATTATGTATGGTATTTATGCACCACTAAAACACAGTTATGTATATTATTTCTGCGTTTCCTAAATATTACACATTGGAACTTTAACTTTTCAGCCCTGGAGGTTGCCGCTTGGAAAAATATTTTTGTGTGTGAATTAATACAAACACACAAAATGTTTCAACTTGAGCTAAAAGTTCAGGCTTATACAGGGACTTTATGAATCAGTTTCAAAAATGTGAAGAGACTAGAGGGAAAGGAGAGACTGGGGGCAATAGCAGAAAATATTTTTTGGTGAGTTCTGAGTTGAGTTGGGTGCTGATCTGAACACACAGGCACACTCCCACAGACACGACTACACATCCATTGCTAGGTAACTTACAGCTAACATGTGTACAATTGAAAATTCGCATCACTGTGTGAACATACCTTGGTGCAAGCGACCTCAAGTGGTGTACAGCGAGTGCACAGCCGTACTCGACTGGATTGAATACCGTGTGGATTTACAACCTCATGCCTCTGTCAAGGTGAAATAAGAAAGACAAAAATAATTTAGGACCTGTTTAAATCCTCTTTGTTTGGATTCCAACAGCATATAAGTCTGTCTGTTCTGAGACTTCTTCATTAAGTAACTAGCTCAACCCAAAATAACAAAAATCAGAAGAAACAGTTGCTGGTGGACAAGTACCAAGTAGACATGTCCAGGCATGTTTTGTGTCTTTAATAATGCCAAGAAACCAATTAAACACACACATGCGTGACTTACTTCCAGTGACTGCAGCTGGCCATCTCTAGCGTCCTACCTAATTGGGCATGACAGTGGCTGAAACTTCAATGCAACTTAACCTAGATTTTGCCATATTAGCAACGGAGAGTGGGAGGATGCCAGTAAAGCCGATCAAAGGTGAGAATGCGTCTCAGGATGGGAGAGGAGAAAAGATACAGGTCTCCGTAAGACCTTGTGAATTGCTTCCTCTGTGAAGCCAGAGACAGATGAACTCTACTGGCAACTGACACTTTACAGTATGATTGTGTTCATCAGCACAGCTGCAGAAGAAAACAACAACCTGCTGAAACCAGCATGTAGCAACAGTGTGATGTTGTGCAACCAGAGATGTTTAGGTGGAGTCCGTTCTAGGTCAAGTCCTAGTCAAGTCTCAAGATATGGGTAATTAAGCTTAAGAGGCAAATTGGGTCTTGTAGTCTTATTTATTTTTTATTATTCTGAGATTTCACCAGCTCAAAACTTGAGACTTTCAAATCTCATGTCTTGCAGAAAGTCTGAAGACATCCTTTTTCTGACTAAAGTCTGACTGGCGTCTCAAGCCTTGACCTCTGTTTGAACTCTTTGTCTCTATCACAAACTCAAACACATAAATACACACAGCACGCATTTATAGCCACACAGATCTATAGATATTTCAACCTGTGCTTGCTCTAACCCCGCTGGGCAGATATACTTTTGCCCACTGCTCTTTATAAAAGAACGGGTTCCAAGTACCACTATAAACTGTTGCGGAATTTCATGGATGAGATTACAAAGTACTGACTCATAAGCTTTATGTGTAGACTTTCACTTTGCTATTTACTTTTGATTTTGTGGTGTCGCTCACGGTATCATTGATACACATGGAAAGATGTTTTAAGTTGCCGCTTGATGTTGCTGTTACAGGCAGACGGCATAATGTTGACTGTGAACGCTGTGTTCCAGTAGCCATGGATACATTCTTATGTGCAACATGCATTATTAAACAGTTTTCCATCCTGTACCTTGTTCTTGTTTGTCCAAATCTTACGCACATGCACCATTCAGATTCACTCTGACCAAGCTCAGTTCTCAAGGAGAGGGTATTTGATTCGTTTAGTGATTTGACTTGTTTTAGCGCAGGGAACATCTCCAACATCCAAAACAAAGCTTTTTTAGTTTTTTTGGTGGGTCCCCTGCATGAGTGCTAATGTGTACTTAAAGAGTTTGTGTCACAGGATTACACTGAAATTATCTTAGTTGGTGTCTGGCAAGTGCCCTTGCTTGTATTTCTTTAGGCTTAGTGAACATGGGAAGTTGACTGTTAACCAGCCATTCTTGTTTAGTGCACTGCCATTGTGCAGTTTGAATGTGTGTGTGTTTGTCTGATACAGTATCAGAGCTTACTGGTTCATATCACTGTTAAGTAGCCAGAGATGTAACTGGAGTGGGGATGTGTCCACCTCAGTGGGTTCAATCTGTCCTTATTGGGCACTCACAGAACTTGCGCCATACCCCAACACACACACATGCACACAGAGTATCAGGTAACAATGAATCAATTATTTAGCAGCCATGAAGAGCACCACGAAGCAGCAACCAGATTCCTCCACCGCTTTGCAGCAAGCCTGAATATTAATGATCCCGAGACAGTGACATGAGGAAAGAAGAGTGCAGAGACAGAAGGCGTATGAGGGAAAAGACACTTGTCAGAGATTTGGGAGAAAGATTGTTTAAGCATGAACTTTTGGGTATAAATTAGCTTTGCAGTACTGTGACAAATCATTTAGTAAGCACATGTGACACACTCACCGTGGTCTAGTGAACAACTGGCGTTGTGCAGTGAAAAGCTAAATATCTAACAAAATGGTCAAGTAAAAGATGGAGCTTCAAACCTGTGTTGGTAGTTGTAACATGGTTCATCGATGTAATAAAAATGTGAAAATGTCATTAGAAAATATCAAAACTGTTTCCAAGTTGAGGTTACTGCAATGATTTCACCCTGGCCATTTTGGTCCTCGTCCATACCGCAAAGCACTACAAACTGTAATGTGAGACGTGTCAGCTCATCAGTTTACCAAACAAATAGTTGTGGTAGCACTAACAAAATCCTGATTAGTTGTCAGTTTAGATATGCACCTGAGTCTAAGATTATAAATGGGGAACAGACTGCTAGATAGCATCTGCTAATGGGGACCAGATTAAATTAAGTTGCTGTATACATCTTAGTGTTTTTTAAATTTAATTAAAAATTATTTTTTTTTTACATCTTTCACATGTGCATATTGGTACCGTTTTTGTGGTGCCTGTGGTGGGCATACAGTAAAATTGACAACGGAAAGACGTTCTAACGTACTGATTCTTAGCTAGCCATCAGCCAAGAAAAAATGCCAAAGCTAATGCTAGTTTCTTCTCAATATATAAGCTAGTGCTTAAATAAAATTATTTTACACAGGCACCTTAGCAGGCAATAGATATTTGCTCTCTAACAACTCATAACGTCTTATTTGTTCATTGGTTGAAGAACATATTGCCAAATGACTGCAGTTGAAAATTACACTGGCACAGAAATGTTGATCGATGTGTGCATTATATTTAAATAAATTAAATATGAACATGGTTTTCCAGTCACCTCACAACAAGGAGGTCGTGGGTTCAAATCCCGGTTGCCCCGGCCTTTCTGTGTGGAGTTTGCATGTTCTCTCCGTGTCCACGTGGGTTCTCTCCGTGTGCTCCGGCTTCTTCCCACCATCCAAAGACATGCAGACTAGGTTGATTGGTGACCCTAAATTGTCCTTAGGTGTGAGTGTGAGCAGTTTTTTGTCTATGTTTGGCCCTGCGATGGACTGTCGACCTGTCCAGGGTGTACCCCGCCTTTCGCCCGATGTCAGCTGGGATCGGCTCCAGCCCCCCCGCGACCCTGTACGCAGGATAAGCAGTTGACGATGGATGGATGGATGTTTCTGCAAATTTTGTGATGTGTTGATGTGTGAAATGAACTTTATATTGTAGTAAAAAATGGATGCAGTCACTTTAGAGGGAACTCTTAAAGCCCAGGGTTTCCTTTAGCGCCATAGGCAAATGGCAGAAAATATATATATACAGCTGATCATGATATTCCTAATTGAGCAGGAACTTTGCCACAAAGACACATAACAAGAAGTTCAGGTAGATTTGAAACTTGTTTTTACTTTGACTTTCAATGGTAGTACAAAAATGTATTTAAGAACAGTGAATACAAATAGAACCAAATGTCTGTGTGCATTCTGCACTTCACATTGTGATGGGTGGAGCTTAACATGCTGAAATTACAGAAGAAGATGGATAAGAGTAGCTAGACCAAAGCCTAGCCACCAAAGGTTGCATTAAAATAGATGAGCTTGGTCAGAAATGAAGTTTTTGGCACTGCAGCATATAAATGAAGCATACTGTATGTTGTTTAGAGTCCTGTTCGTGAGCAAGGCATGAATCAAAACTGTATAAGTAGAGAATAATAGCTTTAGCATCTTTATGTAGCTGCTGTTTTTGGACTGACCTGTTCCTCAAAATGTCTATGCACACAGTTCTCAACTGCTGCCCTTTCTGTAATCAGTATATCATACAATCAACCCTTTATTCTTCTTCTCTTTAATTCACCTTAGTGTAGCCCCTACTTCACTACAGGCTAGTATATGTAATTGCTAATCTGATTTCCAAATGTGTCTATTAACCTCAGTCCTATATTTTCTGTATTTCCATAGCACTTTTTTCTAGCCACTTTCATTGCCTCTCTATAGTGTCCTCCCATCTACATATGTATCAGTAGTCCATACTGTGTAGCTGGTTCTTCCTCTCTGCCTTCCCCTGCAGGGCTGCAGGAAGCAGCGGCAGATTCAGTTCCGCCACCCGACGCTGGAGAGATGAACGTAACTGAACTGAGTTCCTCTTTGCTCCATTCATCCCACCCCCTGCCATCCTTCTTTCTCCACCGCCTCCTCCTGCTGCTGCCGACAGATCTCTTCTCTTGCCTCTCTCATGCCTGAGGCTCTTAATGACCAAAGTATGTTGTCTCTGTGACGGGAAGGCGGGTGGTTTAGACCCGTTCACCAGGAGTCCTGGGGGCCCGGGTCGGGTCAACCCTACCCATGTCATCTTCCTGCCTCGTCCGTCTTTTAGCCCGATGTTGCGCAGGCGGGGCAAAGGGGCAGAAGGTGATGTCTGCGTCATCGCCATAGTACCCAGGAGGTCTCTGTCTGGAGAGTGTGTGGTGTTTGTGTCGGCCTCTAGGAGCATCCTAGGAGAGATGCCATTCTTCTCTGAGGAATAAAATGTCTGCAGCTTCTCCAGACGCTCGTTAATGCTCAGGTGATGAGAGCGGTCATCCTGGTGGCATTTGTCGTGGAAGCAGTCTGATCCAAGGTCAGCCGCCCCGTCTGACTGAGTCGTCCTGAGCAGGTGTGTGTGTCGGATCGGTCTTGATGTGCTGCTGTCTCTGGTTGGCTCAGAGGGTAAGGGGACTTGGCAAGGGGCAGAGTCATAGAGTTGAGATGCAGAGCTTTTGGGAGGAGAATGATGGACGAGTTCCCTGTCTCTGAACACAGACACTGGAACACACAAACACACAGATGCAGTATTGAATGTCACACACTGTCCTGTGCATGTGCCTTCTGTTTCTGCATATGCTATAAATCCTTACCTTCAGGAAACAGGGTCTCTCTGGTGTTCAACGTGATGGCGATCTCCTCATCAGTGGCCCTATCCTCGGTGGACAGAGGGGCAGGGGAGGGGGATGGAAGGCGAGGGGGTACTAAAGGGGAGGCAGAGTAAGGAAGCTGGGGTAAAGATGAAGAGGGTGGACGGTTCTCCACGTCCTCACAGTGGTCCTTTCTGTGCAGGTCCTCAGGCCTCTTCCGGTTGCTCTGACATTCAGTGGTCTGTTGGGCTCTTAGAGGCCTGCTGGACTGCTTTGAGCTTTTTTCATTGGTTGGTTCATTCTAAAAACAAGCAGTGAATAGTTGTCAGGAGGCCTGGCATGTTTTCTACTAGCACATAAGGGTAACAAAGACTGTGATCACATATCACCTGAAATAGTAAGTTGCCTGACTCTTTCCAATAAAACCACAACACTTCCTTTGCTTATACACACTTGATTGGACTATTTGCAACAAGCAAACAGGGCTACAGCATCTGGTCGAATGCATACAGGCATCTTTCTTCATTGCCATGAACAAGGGTGCTGTACCTTATTTTCTGTCCTACATACAGCTTCAGGCTCCAGGAAATACTGACTTGTGCACCAAATCTGTAATAATCTGCTGCTGAAAATAGTCCCCAACAAATGCACAGTTTCTAAAGATTTTTGTCTTCATAGGAACAAAAGGGCTTGGGGCTGAGTGCCACAGACAGAGAAGGGGAAGCCAGAAAGTACTGAGACATGGACTGTCATTGTTGGTTTTTATCTATTATGAATTTGTTGAGAGTAAAACAAACATAGAACAACAGCACTGATATATTTTAATATAATACTATTACTTTAACATCTCATAATGAATACTGTATTTGTGTTTATGATGTTACTGACAAAATTACCTGCTGCTGAGTCTTTGATTCAGTGCTATTCCTCTCTCTCCATGTATTCTTGCTGGGAATACTCCAGTCATTACTCTCTAGCTTCTGCCAAATCAAAATTTTCAGTTGTTAAAACTTCATAACAGAGCACTTGTGTATTGTGGCTATATTTATTCATTTTTATGCTATATATACTAAACTAATGGCATCAGAAAAGCTTACTTGTGTGTGTGTGTGTGTGTGTGTGTGTGTGTGTGTGTGTGTGTTCATTTCATCAAATAAACTGATATTTGCGCAGGGAGAGCACACCTCTCTGCCCTTCCACATGCCTACGTGGAAAAGCCATATAGCTGGGAGAGCACCTCCCTGCCCATCCATGTCCATTCATGGAAAGCCCGGGGCAGAGAGCAGCAAGAAACCCCACCCCACCCCGGGGTACAGAATAGAGCAGGCATTAAGAACAGAATGACATGATTAATCAGATACGGCCTGAAAGGAGGAGCTGGAGTGGTGGCGGATTACAAGCTGCTTGCAGAGGAAGCAATAAGGGCAGGCTATAGCAGTTTAAATCAGATGCCTGGAATGAATGAATCCCAATGAAGGCTAAGATAACAATCAGCTGAGCTGTCAGCTGATGTGGCTAGCTTTAAGTTGGCTGCTATCAGCTGATGTGCTGGGATTGTGAGCTGAGCTTGACTAGGTTGACTTGATGTGTGAACCTTGCTGGCCTTGGCTCCTTTCTGGCTCCTGCTAAGTTTGTTGAGCAGCAGATGATAGGAGGCCATGATGGCAGAGGGACGGTTAGTGGTGAGTGTGTGTATGATTTCAGAGAGGGAGTAGCCCAGCGTCTCTGTCATGTATGCCAGCACAGACGAGTTGAGATCCTCTGGACACAACCTGGGAAATAACAAGAGAGAGAGGGATGGGAAAACAGTTACAAAGGTAAAGTGTGAAGAGTGAAGCTAACCGAAGGGTTTTGGTTTGATTATTTTCAGCTGTGAGCAGAACAGAGCTGGAACAGTTCTTGGTTCATTCATGTGGATTTCAGAAAATGCACTATTGCCAGGAGGAGCCACACATGATTGCATTTCCACACTGCGTAAAGTGATAAGAGCCTTTTAGTCATGCTATAATATTCAAAGCTGTTACCCTACTGACCACAAAAAATTTCATTTTGTTAGAAAACTCGCAACAATTTCCTTCTTGGTTCTTTTGCCCACATTGTAATGTTTACTGCAGAACTTTCCCTCTTTGTGTCTCACTTTGCTCTCATGGTGCAAACATATACACTTACAGTAGGTTACAAATATAGTGTCAAAGAATATAATGGGCATATATTACTCACTTTTCTCTATCTTTAGATATATTTAGAAAATAATATGATAAACTGTAACTTTTTATAGTATATAAAATTGTTAAATTTGGCAAAATATAATATTTTGAGGGCTTTTTGACTTTATTTGATAGAACAGCTGAAAAGAGAGCTGAAAATGTGGGAGAGAGAGGACTTAACCTTTGTGTCTGGTGTAGCATTCTCTACCTGGTGAACTAACCAGCGCCCCTACAAAATATATTATTAAAACTATGTCACTTTATTTCAGCTGCATACGTGGAAAAGAGGTTTCACTTGCTTTAGGGTGTGTTAGTAGGCGGTGTGTTTAAGTGTAGTCATGCACTAGATCTCTACCTGTTTTTATGAGAGAGTGTGTGTAGTGGTTTCTTTGCGTATCCCTCATTGATCCATCTCTCCTCCATCGCAGCTCTGACACTGGGTCTCTTATCTGGGTCTGGCTCTAGGAGGGACAACACAAATGCCGCCGCACCTGAAGAAGGAGCAGTGTACCTTTATTTCTTTAATTTTCAGAATTTTGAATTCAGCGATTTCTGCATTTCTGAGGGTGGAAATTCTCACTGCCCAGTTAAAATTTTATAAATTGTCAGTCATCTCATATGGAGCAACTGCTGATCAACAACCATTTTGTTGTAAGAATTAAACCCAAATGCGCTTGTAAGAGGTTATGCTAAATGGTCTGTACGCTTCATATTCATCTATACTATGTCCATGCAGGGCTCTGGGTTGGTTATTGAGTAGCAGTTTTGGATCAGTGGCTTATCTGGCTAAAGGGTACATTAGCATGCAGACTGATGGAGTTTAAGATCAGATCACAAACAATGCATGTATGATTTTTGCACAAATCTTGCCTGGCCAAAATGGACAAAACTAAATGACCCAATGTTACAGAACTACTCCAGACTGCCAGACTGATGCCACTCATTGTGTCTTCACTGGAACTGTGTCCGAGAGAACAGCTTGGAGAGATGCAGGATTTCCCTTCAGAGAACCAATTTAGCCTGTCAGCCTGTGACATAGAGCTGTCCTGTGACAGCCAAGCGGGGTTGATAGTTTGACTCCTGATGGGGATTCTTGATAAGCACCACAGTCTGGAGGAGCAGATAGATTCCAACAGGATGGCTACCACATTCACATATATCTTAGCCAAGAGTACTCCATTCAGTTTGCTACTATCAGTTTCCTCGCTTTCAATGACAGAGCCAAAGCAGCTTGTCTCAATCAGGGTTAACACATTTTGTTTATCACTGATAGAATCAAATGCACCATTTGTAGCTTTTAATCTATGAGCCTGTGGAATAATAGTTTCTGAAGACAGTTTGTTTGCAATAATAAAAGTCTAAAAACAGGGTAAAGATAACATAACAAATCATACAAAGAAGTGATAAGTAATATTATTTAAATTAAAAACATGACATCACCAAAACATTGCAAAACAAACAAAAGAAAGACAAAAAATTACAAGAAAAGAAATGAATGAGCTAGCAGAATTACAAATGGTAAAAACACAGACTGATTCAGATGCAGAATAAAGTCTACAAGTTTATGTCGATGTCTCAGATGCCCATCTGTGGCAACGATACAGCCACTAATCTGATCTTGTCACAGTTTCAGGGCATCGGAGTCGGATTGGTTTTGCCCACAGTAACAGGAGCTATGTTTGTTTGTGGTGACATGGCGCCATGACAGAGTGTAATGGAGTGACTATGTGTGAGAAAGAGAGACCAAAATAAAAGAGAGAGAAACAGAGACACAAAGGCCACTATGTACTTGGTACAGAACAAGTGGAAGAAACAAGTGTAAAACACTTTCCTTCAATTCTCTGTCTCATGACAGGCCAGTGGTCTGTAGAAACAAGACTAAATCCCAGTTTGTGTTTGCAAAGAGTCATTTACAAAAGCTTAAAAAATATTACTCACTATTATCATTAATGCATATTTGGCATTTCATATTCAAATTAGTTCTCACTCAAGTGCTTACTATGAAACTAAGGGAGACTTTTTCAAAGGAAAATTCAATCAGTGTGAAGAACATCTTTCATTTGGTCTTTGATATTTAAAACTTTTGTTTTTGGTTCACAAAAATGCTTTGCTGATAAAACACATTATTGCATAATAATATGCCAAATTCTTTTTCTGTGGTTTTGTTTTGTCTAATGACATTTCTTGCTAGTATTTCCAGTATTACCTTTGCTTATGTCACTGGGGAGGCTGCCAATCTCTCCGCTGACCATTTTCTGGTGCAGCTGTTTGATGTTGAAAGGCTCAACAGTGAAGGGAAGAGTCCCTGTCAGCATGGCAAACATACTCACACCTCTGCACACACACAGACACACAAGTAAAATGTCAAGAAACACAAATATTTACAAGAGGCATACACAGAAATGCATCAAATAACACCAAAGAAAAACTGCCTCAGCTTTTCACAAATCCACACTAAGCTATGATTGAACAGGCTGGACAGCAGACCTCCTTAACAGACATACTGAGACTTTATCACTTACACGGACCAGACGTCCACTTTGGGTCCATACTTCCTGTGAGCGAGCAGCTCAGGGGCTGCATAGGCAGGACTTCCACACTGGGTGTTGAGGAGATCCAGAGACAAGGATTCAGCCTTCAGAGTGTTACTCAGGCCAAAGTCTGTGAGAAACATCATCATTTTAACAGTGGAGCACATATACAGATGCACTAGATAGCTAAGACAGGTTCTGCCATGCTGAAACACTTTGCATCAGCACTCTGTATGCTGTCTGATACAGTGGGGGAAATAAGTATTTGACCCCTTGCTGATTTTGCAGGTTTGCCCACTTACAAAGAATGCAACGATCTATAATTTTAATCATATGTACATTCTAACAGTGAAAGACAGAATCCCAAAGAAAATTCCAGAAAATCACATCATATGAATTTATAAAAATTGATAACCATCTGATGAGGAAAAACAAGTATATGACCCCCTGGACAAACAGCATGTTAATATTTTGTAGAAAAGCCATTATTGGCCAGCACAGATGTCAAACGGTTTTTATAGTTGGTGACAAGGTTTGTGCACATTTCAGCAGGGATGTTGGCCCACTCCTCCCTGCAGACAGCCTCCAAATCATTCAGGTTCCGAGGTTGTCGCCTGGCAACTCGAATTTTAAGCTCCCTCCAAAGATTTTCAATTGGATTC
>NC_060159.1:8183016-8244050 GCF_021292245.1 Micropterus dolomieu
TCTTCCATTTCCTGATAACTGCACCGACAGTTGATCTTTTCTCTCCAAGTTGCTTTCCGATTCTCTTGTAGCCCATCCCAGCCTTGTGCAGATCAACAATCTTGTCCCTGATGTCCGTAGAAAGCTCTTTGGTCTTGCCCATGGTGGTGATGTTGGATGCTGGTTGTTTGGGTGTTGACAGGTGTCTTTTATACAGGTAACGAGGTGAGGCAGGTGTATTTGATGTAGATAATTGGTTGGGATTGGGGCTGTGTCTTAAAGAAAGACTAACTGGCTTGTAGGAGCCAGAATACTTGCTGTTTGGTAGGGGGTCATATACTTGTTTTTTCTCATCAGATGGTTATCAATTTTTATAAATTCATATGATGTGATTTTCTGGAATTTTCTTTGGGATTCTGTCTTTCACTGTTAGAATGTACATATGATTAAAATTGTAGATTGTTGCATTCTTTGTAAGTGGGCAAACCTGCAAAATCAGCAAGGGGTCAAATACTTATTTCCCCCACTGTAGATGTCAGTGAAGGAATGCCAACATACCCACAATCTTTATGTTGTTATGTTCATCCAGGAGGAAGTTTTCAATCTTTAAATCTCTACAGGAGGAAAGAAGAGAGCTGTTAGGCCACAAGGAACAATATGGTTCACTGTAGTGTTTTCATGAATTCTGTCTTGCCTAAATTTCTCCTTACAGATGAGTGTTTTGGAACACTTTACACTTTAGACACTATGGTGGTTGTTAAATTGAAGAACTCTTGCGTTGTGCATTTGGGCTTACTAAGCTTTCTCTGTGTATTTATGGACAACCAGATGAGATTGGACCAGACTGGACCCACAGAAGCAAAGGAAAACCAAAGCTAAATTTAGGTTTGTGTTGAGCGCAAGCTTTAAAAACACTGGTGAAAAATAGTTTTATTTCAGTTTTTATTTCAGTTTTTTTTCTGGATGAACATTCAGTGGTAATTTGGGAGATTAGTTTTGTTGGACTTGTAAAAACCTGCACCCATCATGAGGCCAAAGTGAAGCTCTTCTTCACTTACTCGCTCCTTTGTACCAAAGTAGTATCTCTCTGTTCACCTGGAAAAGTTGCCTGACTCCCCTGAAAGTACCCCAGCCTCGCCACCAACCACGTCGCCTGCTCTAAAACTACCAAGCTAAATGAAAATCTGCGGTTCGGAGAAGGAGATCCCCCTATAAACTATAGCCTGGGAATCAGCCATGTTCCTTTCATCTGCCTTCATCTAACCAACAGACACCCAGGGTCCCGAAAATCCAGAGAACGCTGCACACACAACCCAAGAAAAGTTCAAAGACAGATGGAGGAAGAAAGAAGGAAAAAGAGCAAGAGAGAGTGAGAGCAGACATTGTCATAAAGGAGAAAATGTATGCGGTGAACCAACTGGATGTGGGTGGCATGAGGTGCATTTAAGTGCAAACTTTCCATTTATTTCCAGTTTAATCATCTCTGTGTGGGACTGTGGTGGAGAGTGAATGTGTGTGTGTGTGTGTGTGTGTGTGTGTGTGTGTGTGTGAGTGACAGAGAGAGGTGCAATAGAAGGGTTGAGAGCGACGTCGTTTAGGGACTTCATTAGGGAGGAAGTCCATGATGTTGTGATGATGTGTGAATCATGGCGCCGGCGCAGGATGATGAGGTCATTGCCTGGTAATCACATTCCCACCTTCAGAGGAGCCAAGGTCTTAAACCAAAGCCCAGCAATGTGCATATTGTGTGTGTGTGTGTGTGTGTGTGTGTGGAGGGTGTTGGGTCTCTAACGCCTACACATACTAAAATGGCACCGAAATAACACTATCAACTCCCACACTGCACTGTGCCATATACAGCCTTTCTTGCAGCTTTTCCTCCTCTGTAGGCTGTTAATGCCCTGCAAACTACCCTGTGTGATGTGTGTGCTCACAAGTGTGTATACATGTGTGTGAATGTACAAAGCCCAACCTTAACATCCACTATGCAACAAACAGCTACTGTTTGGAGGTACTGTAGGTTTGGCTCTCTTGGACAGCAACATATTGAGACAATAATATATGAGCGCCTTTGTTTTACTTTGTGGTTTTGCCAAATCTCTAATTGGGTCAAGATCAGAAACACTTTCTACATCACATGCTCTTGATGGGTTGACTGTTACACTAGCCCAGTAAGCAAGGCCATACTCGCCATTGGGAGTCCCGGTGGACTGTTGGACAATTGGGCCAATACACAACATAGTATTAAAAAAATAGACAAAAAACTGCTGTGCCTTGATGAACCACAGTGTGTGGTTACAGCGGGTGGCTGTGGCTATGTCAATCAATCACACACTCCACATCTGGACATATTGAAATGGTTGAAACATGGACCTAACCCCTAGCCCGGTTATTTGTGCTTCAAAAACCATGGAATAAAAAAAAAAAACATGCTATAAAATGCAAAGGTGGTGCTGAAAAGCAGAGGGAGAAAAAAAAGAAGTCGCTCAAGGCAGGTGCAGCAAAGTGCCTTGAAATTACAGACTTGTAATTGAGATAAGGGCAATAACAAAACAGAGGCAAAGCTCCAGTGATATGGTGAGATTGATGATTCCCAGGACATTATTTTGCCCCAGTCCGCCCCAGCCAGTAAGCATGGTTTTGGTCATTTGGATGCCAAAAGATGTCCAAACATCTAAATTAAAGCTGTGCTAGATTTGTTAGATGAGTATTTTTTTAATCATTCAACCGAAATTCTCCCCAGTTTCAACTTGAAATTCTGGTGACCTGTAAATTATTAGAGGAAAAATTCAATATTTTTGGAAATAAACTTGATGATTGATACCACTCTCATGTCTGTACGGTAAATACATAGCTAGAGCCAGCAGATGGTAAGCTTAGCATGAAGACTGAAAACAGGGGGAAACAGCTAGCCTCGCTCCGTCCAAAGGTAACACAAGCCGCCTATCAGCACCTCTAAAGCTCACTTATTGATAGTTTATATCTTGTTTCTTTGTTCCATAAAAAAGTGTAAAAATTACAGTTGCTGGATTTGTGGACAGGTGGAGAAATTTCCTGGAGTAAAGTGCCAACCAGCAGTGAGTTCAGGAAACAACAGCGAATAGCGTATTTCGTATTTTAAAATCAGTGCTTACTGGTGGAGGAAGTTCAACATTTCTGTAGACTTTTGCTTTCCTTTTTTCTACAAGTGTAGAATTATTATAATTGTCACTTAATCTACTTTTTTTATTAGTTATTATTATTCAATTATGCAATAATTAATTTATGTATAAAATGTCCAAATGAATGACAATGTGCATTACCAGGTACCAGAGAATGAAGTGTTGTCTCTAAACAGATAATTTAGTAGTAATTTCATCATCACTGAAAAATACCACAACCATATGTAAAGGAAAACACAAGCAAGCCTTTAAATGTGAGAAGTTGTAAATGGCAAACTGTTTGAAATGTATGCTTGCTAAAGCACTTAAATGATGTTTAATCAGAATGAACATCCATTACTTTGACAATGACATTATATACTCTGTATACAACTTAGAAAATAATACATTGAATTGAATTGAATACATATCAATCACAAAGGGAACTAAATAAAGAAAAGCAGTTAGAAGAAGGAGTTAGAAGACTCCTGACTTCCTGACTTCCTGACTTCCTGTGCAAAGAGTAAAAGTATCTAACCCAGTATGAGGCAGATGACTCTCACACTGCTTATTATGTGGGTGTAGTCTCACCTGTGTACAATGCCGTATTTGTGCAGGTGTTCCACAGCAGAGAGGATCTGACGAGTGTAGCGCCGCACCTCCCTCTCCTCCAGCCTCTTCCTCTCACAGATCCTGTCCATCAGGTCTCCTCCAGCACACAGCTCCATGGCCATGTAGTAGCTGTTCTCTGTCTCAAGAGTCTGTCAACCCATTATTTTGTTATTCACATGCTTATTAATTTGACAGGCGTATTCAACAGCAGTAAGTATATGATAACCTTTGATAAATTTTATCTGATTTGAGCAGGTGTGACATTGACTCCATCCATATGAATATGTGTGTTATTGTTCTACCTCCAGCAGGACGACGATGTGAGGATGTCGGACCATCTGATGAATTCGAGGTTCTCTCTTCATGTTCTTCAGCACGTATGAGTCCTGCCGTGCTTTCTTCTTGTCTATCACCTTAATGGCCACCTAAACACACACACACACACACACACACGCACACACGCACACAAACGAGTGTGCACAAATACAAATGTTGCTCCTTTTTATTAAAAGTTTGTTCCAAATTGAGGTAAATTGACGTCAGTATCATTGTAAATGAAAAGACTATGAGTTACAAATATACAGTATGTTACAATTTGTAATTAGACAGAACCAGATCAATTAATAGAATTGAAATCACAAAGTACATGCCACCTGTGGGACAAATGCACACGACACTTAAGGGCACATTGGGCATATGTACACATTCTGACATATTTCAGTGAAAGGCTTTTAGAGGAGGTCACGTAGCAAGCAATACCCCTGACTGGCTGACTACATTTGTGGATTGTATTCACCCTCTGTGTTAAAATAGTCTCAAAATGATTTGTAGACAAATACGAAGCAATTAGTAGTATCAAAATCCTGAAAACAAATGTGAAACAATCCATAAATAGAAAATGACCCACACATGCAGACAAATCATTTTGCATTCATTCAAATTGTGTTTTTCAAATTGTCACTGATTTCTGTTTGTGTCTCATGATGTGTTTGTTTGTGGATTTTGGATCTATTTGTAGATTGTATTTTGTGTTTACAAATTGGAATACATATTTGTGAGTCTGTGCATTTGCAATGATATTGACATTGATTTACCCCCATACTTCCAAATTTGGTGATCTATTAGTTTACATGTGAACAGGAACAGAACCAAACATTAACAATGGGAGATAATCAGTATAACCACAGTTATAGTTCTATTACTGCTTGCTGTTCTAGTAGTTGTGGCTACAGAGTCTTGCTCAAAGGCATTTAAACAGTTGTTGTTAAGGAAGTAGAGTTTATTGCTCATTCACGGTCTTCACTAACTCAGGCAATTTAACCAATGGCGATTCACTCAGGAGCCCCTATTTATTTATTTCTAAATGTATTTATACTCTGTGTAAAAAATATAACAATGACTATGTGTTCTGTCATTTAATTAACAATTAAAATCCAAGGGTGTGTGTTTGTACAGCTGGAACCTTCATCTCCACAGATCTTATACCTGTCGAGGGTAACAGGGGTTAAGAGGAGCAAACACCCCCGAGGATGAGTTTGGTCATTACTATGGCAACCAGGTCAGGGACTCAGTGACCGGTGAAAGAAAGTTACACATACATTTATACAGACACACACACACACGCCCTGCCTCCACTGCACAAGTGCACATCCATATAGTCCCAATTAAGATCCACAACATCAAAAATAGAAAAACTATGAAATACTTCCAAACACTAGCATGGTTGTCTCATAGCCTATTTGGAAGAGTATTCTCATGTTTTTTATATTAGGACACAAAGTTAACATCATGTACATTTTGTCTGAACATGTTTAAATATTTATATACGTAACATTAATTAGAACATAAATCATAACTTTGTAATCGTGTTTACTTGGCATTAGATTTTCTGCACTTGTGCTGCATGAATCGTTTTTTTTTTGTTTGTTTTTTTAAATACACTTCCAAATATATTGAGCTGAAGCAAATCCACTTCAGACCTCTTTAAATCTGGTGAACGTTTTTCCTGTAAAATCCCTCTCAGAGTCATGGTTATGAAATAAAGTAATTACAGATGGGTCTGACTGTGTTTTTGTACACATAACAAGAATAATAATAGGCCACTGCCTTCTTCAAATCCTAGTGACTATAATTATCAGTTACAAGTGCACAAGTTGTAACCGTGTAATCATGATCTTGTATGTGTGATCTTTTTCTTGGCCAATGTGCCACTACTCCAGCTGATGCATCATGTCACCTTACTCTTTTTCTCATATCAGGGAGAGAGCACCAACCTTTTCTCCCGTGCCGATGTGTAGCCCCTCCATCACTTTGGCAAACGATCCCTTGTTGATCATCTTCCCTACCAGATAGGATCCCACCCGTTTGGAGTGGGGGAAGCTCCGCAGCAGCTCCCTCGGGACCTTCAGTGAGGGCAGAGGCAGCCGCTCCCGGCCCGCCCCAGAGGCTTCCCAGTGGGACACGCCGCTCTCTCCCTCGCCCTCTCCCTCCGCCACCATGTCCTCCGGTGAAGGCTTCACTGCTACAGCTGGCATACCAGACAGGGCCCAGGCCCCATGTGGCCGCCTCTCACACACACACGCTCAAATCCAAAAACAGGACAGTCCGCATAGAACACACATACTAACACACACAGATGCAGAAGAAGTGAGAATGCTGCTTAAAAATCCTTCTTCAGGAGCAGGTGCGTGTCCTTGACTGCAGATTTGTTATCCTTTCACTCTAAGGTAAGTATGTCCTTTATTCCAGACTGTCTGTTGAAAGACTGATCTTTTCTTCCCTGTTGTTTTACCTTTTAACAAATACAAGTGCCTTAAAGTGTCTCTTTTTCAGTCCAGCAGTGAAGTATGCAACACTGGCGTCTCCCTCTGCCTGTTAGTGGATGATTAACTGTTGTGTTCTTAGGTCAGCTCCAGTGATGAGGAGGACATTCTACACCGTAATTACCCCCCCTTTGCACACACTAAGGTACACACAGATGCTCACAGTTACATAGTAACCATCCAAACTTTCTTACTTTACTTCCTGGGGTTCCCTTCGAAGCTGTATTTTCTAATACATTAATACCATTTCAGTGTCTAACTGACACAATCAGGTAATTTTCCTGGCTTAGCACAAAGACTGGAAATATGGCTCTGTCCTAAAAACCACACATTTTTACACATTGTATGAATTAAACAAACAACATATAATGTGTTAATTACAAACTTTACTGTACAAACATGACAGTATTGTCATTCCTTTCTCAAAGTCTCAGCAATAAAAATAAATATATTTTATATATTTTTTCCCAAAATGTAGAACTATTCCTTTAAATCTTTCATTGCGTCTTAGTAAAATGGATTTTGCCTATTATCTCATACAATAGTTAATGTGTACATTACAATGATTTTGAATGCTTATCAGTGAGCAGTCAAGTTCCCTACCTTTACTACTACCTTAATTATTGACTTCTGCAAGGTAACTATCTTTTATTTTGGCCCAGAGAGGTCAGAGGTCAGGGTCAACATCAGATCGGCACCCCTGCAGCTGACGGGGATTCAGTTTCTTTCTTAACCACCCTTCAATAGGCTGGCTTAATATAATGGCATCTGTTTATTATGGTTTCTACGATTTTACTTGAATGGTGAGTTTATATGACAACACCCATTATTAAAAAAATTAAGTAAAAACCAAACTGGAATTAAGAGGTTTTCGAGTGATATCAATTATGTCACATAATACTGGAAAGAGGGATCAGAGCCACAGAGGCATGTGCTATGACAGTGATGATCAATGGAAAGCAGCAGTGAGGTTTTGTGCTGATGAGTGACAGCCAGCATTGAAGTGTGTCTGCTTTTCTGCTACTATGTGTATTAAAATGCGTGTGTCTGGGTGTGTGTGTGCCCATCAGGGTCAGATTGCAGTGTGTTGCTGCTCGATTTTTCCTCACTCAGCTGATGAAAGGAGGGATAGAGCCCTATATCCGCCATGTAATCCAATATACTAACACACTCTCAAACACACACGCACATACAAGCTTACACAACCTTTAACTGAGCGACTGTAGTAGCCAAGTTAAGCTTGAGTGAGAGTTACCTTATTTTGTTTTAAACATGTTGATACTGTATAATTTGATTTGGCATTCAGAGCACACACACAGTTGCAGCAGCCATTTTCCTTCCTTTTGTGCACACTCAGGCGCCATTAAAATCAGTGTAATCACAATCAAAACACTTTGTTGACCACTTTTCTCCCTTTAGCTGAACTCAGGTCCAAACTGTTTAAGCCATAAGGAAAAACGACATACAAATATGAAACACACCCATACTGTACACTGGTGTCAACAGTTTCCCCTTCTGAAATGAGCTGCAAAACACAGAAGCAGTCCACCATTAGTGGTTTCACATCAGTTGAATCCAAAATGCTGTGAAAACATTAAACCAAACCCCTTGGAGAAAATCATAAATTTTCCTACACAATCAAATCTCACATCTTAATCTCTCTCATCTTCCTCATGTGTGTATGTGCTCTCATACACCAGGAGCCCTACACTTCATAAACGGGTCTTAAGGCCCTGGCGTGTCTGTGGGAGGAGGTGTTAACACACCCTCCCTAATGCCGGGGAAGGGTGTCAAGCTGTATCTGGCTCTGTATTGGACTGACACAGAGGATGAAAGAAAAAAAAGTAAGTGTGACAGAGAGATGAAGCGGTATGCAGTGTCCGTGCCCGAGAAAGTGACAGGCGAGGAATGGGAAGTGAGTGGAAAGCTAACTACTATAGAGAGAGACAGGATGAGTGAGAAGGAGAGAAACCGAGCTTCACAACTGAAAAACAAATGCGAATTAATAAGACCTCAAGAGTATTTTTATATAACCTTGGCTCTGCCATGTTTAAATGTTTTGCAGAAGCTTTTATGTGTGTGTGTGTGTGTGTGTGTGTGTGTGTGTGTGTGTGTGTGTGTGTGTTTCCATGGTTCAGAAAAGGTCATTCTCACTGCCAGAGACCACAGTCTATTTGTGTGTGTGTATGTGTGTGTGTTTTTGTGGATACACACATTTATAAGCTGTTTCTAAAAGCACTGCGATGTGTGTATGTTTGTCTTTGCATCTACACATGTGCATACATAAGCTTCATTTACATGCCCTACATCTAAGTATAATTATGTGTGTATAGTGTGTGTTTGTGTGTGTGTGTGTGTGTGTGTGAGTGAGTGTGTGTGTGTGTGCGCTGCGCTGGCACAGAGGAATGCTGGCTTGCCTGTAGGACTTGGCGACCTTCTCGGCGGTCACATTAAATGAGAAGAGAAACCCCCTTCTGCTTCCTGCCTGTAATAAATGGATCCCCAGCAACCATTAAGGCATATTTTAACACCAAATAACTCCCCCAAACCACACTAGAACAGATGCAGCCCCCACCCTCTCACCATCTCACTCACTCTCTCTGTCTTCTACTGATTCTTTCCTTTCTCCATCCACCCTATTGCTTTTTACAAAAAAAGAGCAAGAAGAAGCTAAATATTAAAATAAGATCTTTTTGGTGCCACAGCATGATGTACTTCACAGTCATACTTTGTTGCCTGTTAGAGTATTTAATGAGAGTTATAACTCTTGACGGTCTCAGTGAATGAGCAGCACTGACTCTCTTAAAATTTACATTTTCTTACTCCTTCGCCAAATGCTTTAATGGAGACATTTGAGCTTTGTTGTTGCAAATACAGCTTTTCAGAAAATGCATCTAACAAACTATTCAGAGTTGTTTAATGCAGAGGTTTCCAGCATTCCTACATTTACAATGTCATTGCAGTCAGGATTTCTGTGCCATTGTGCTTACTTTCGGAATTAAAATAAAAATACATATAGACTCACATAGATTTCACTGAACTGTACAGCGGACATACTTCAGTTAAAAAACCAACATAATATAGTAGGGGACAGGACAGGGAGCAATGAGGGAAAATGCAGTGAATTCAATGTAATTACAGCAAAAATAATCTATAATAAGGCTTATATGATTATAGGGTTTGTTATTATAGGGTTTAACCACTGTTAAATGTGACTGACAGAATATCTCTAGGAGTGAATACTGCTGCCAACGGACACACTGCCCATGTACCAGGAAGTAAAGTGGCGTTTTCCTGAATGAATTAAAAGAAAAAATGTCTAACTGCAATTCCCACATAAGACACATAAGACTCATAAGACAGTGAGTGACAAAAATAAAAGTTTCTGGGCATTATGAACTAATTCATACACACAGTAGACGTACAGTTAAAAGCGTGTGTAATCTTGCATCAGAATATGTAATGCATTACTCCTCATGATATAAGAAGAGAAGGGGGCCACACAGTAGATATCCATGACTAAAAGCAAGTTTATCAGTTAGATTTAGAATTTTAAAAAAAAATAGAGTGCTTACAAGCCATCTACTGCTGTATGACTGTCTTTGCATATAATAACTTTCCCTTGATTAAGTAGCTACGAATGTGTTGTGAAACATTTACAGTAGTTTTTCACAGTTCTTGATAGTATTTTGTGGAAAGCTCGTAAGAACCACTGGCTTGCATGTTAAAATGGCATTGAGCTGGTTTTGAACCTGCAAGTCTTGTTGTCCAGCATGAAAACCTAGAAAATGAGATTTTGCATTGTACTGCTTATGACAATATGACATTGTCCAGCCCAGACAGACATTGGTATCACGGTTGCTCTCTCTGGCGTCCACCTCTGTTAGGGCATCAGAGCTGCTGTCCCTGTCTGCCCTCCAGTGGACATAACTGACTGATGCAAGGGCACTGCGCTTAAACCCAACAGCTCGACTAAAGGAAAGAAATGGATCAGCAGTTGAATAGAAAAGAGGTTATTGTCTGTCCATTTCTCCTCTCTTTGCTCTGTCTTTCTTCTATGTGGCTTTGAAGAACCCACATGTCTCCAGTTATAAACAGCAAAAACATGCATTAACTCTGAGGCAACAGTTTCAGAAAGACTTTGGTGTCAGTCCCTCATCATAAAGGCTTCTTTCTAGACTGTCCAAGGAAATGAGGCAGAAATCAAAATCAACTCTTACACTTATACTCAATAGACCAGAACACAGTGCTTTTACAATCTGTCCTGCTCTCTTACTTTACAATGCCCCGCTCTCACCACCTGCATACGTAACCCACAGCTGAGAGAAACAAGTGTGTAACACGTTAACACTCGTTGTGCAGGGGTTGTTGTTGTCAAAAGGGATTTGGGGAAATGTAGGAAATAATTAGCCGAAGTCAACAATGCAGCTTGAGGGAAAGTGAGTCACGTCATCCCAACATGACTCCTGCCGAGGAGGAAATTGCACAGATTGATGTTGTGTAACAGCGTGATACATGGATGGACCTGTAGGAGAATTAGGAAGTCGGGGAAACAGCTGAAAATGACAAAGACCACTGACAACGGTCAGAGTGGAGGGAAAAAGTGCTAGTGCTATGTTCAAATGCTTTTAATTAGCTGATATTAAAAAAGAATGTTTCTTCCCAGGACTGGACCTTGCTTGTGATGATGTCACTGTCTGCTCCTGCTCCTGAGGGTTAGCTGGCTGTCAATCCCTGGTGACTTCATCCGTGGCCGCAGCCTCCTGGACGTGTCATCGTCTCTCAGTGACACCCCCCATCACTTCACCGTGTCATCATCACTCAGAGCCTGCATGTTGCTGTGGTTTAAACCCCTCGTGTTCTGTGGTCTCCGCTTCACTGATGCTGATTGGAAACGGTTCTACATGGTTTCTAAACAGACAAACAACACACTGCAAGCTAAGACTTTAAGCTGCGTCTCCTCCACATCATATACTGTGAAAGCAGAACACGGACCAAAACCACTTCTGCCCACAGAAACATTTCAGTGAGATCAGGTTGCTTCAGCACTCTTTTAAACAGTTAGGGGAAGTGTGTTTTGTGAAAACATCATGTGCCAAGAAAAACTGAAATAAAGAAAGGGCAAAAAAATTCAATAACACTAGTAGCATGCTTTGATTTAAGGCTGTCTTAAATTCTTAACTTAAGTCTAGACACAGTGTGGCGATTTTAATGTTGCAGTATCAGATATACTTGTCTGCAGCATCACTTTTTCCAAAGCTTCGAATGCAAAAGAGCTGTGGTTGAAACATGTTGAGATAGCATGGATCGAAGAAAATCCCAACAAGGTATCTTTTTGAAACAGCAGTAGTAATCAGGGTCGTAGCTATGGTTTTAGAAATGCCAAAGTCATTTGGCCACCCTGCCACCACACCTAAGAGTGAAACTCCAAAAATGCGTTTAGATGACATTTGTTCATTGAATTGTTTAATAAAATTATTTAACATAAACTCCTTCTCTGATGGTTAAAATCTTCATATTCCCACAACAATAGATAGCTAACCGATATGTAATAACTAAAGCTGTCCATCTTATCTAACTTGGGCTTTTTGTTTGAAGTTTCACTGGCTGTGAAGTCCTTTTGTACTGCCTGAAAGTTCCCTGTGTGCACAGTATTGTAGATGAAATACACACACACACACACACACACACACACACACACACACACGCACACACACACACACACAATACACAATACACATATCCATAAAAAATGTCTTTCCCAGAGCTTCAGTCCATCGCACTCTGCTAATCCCACACAATCCTGACCAAGCCTGAAATGGGAGTTTGTGTCACGGGTGGTTTAGAGGTTTTCTACTGTCAACAAAACACTGACGAGAGAGGGAGAGAGAGGGAGAGAGAGAGAGAGAGAGAGAGAGAGAGAGAGAGAGAGAGACAAAATTACAGAAAGAAAGGGATAAAAAATAGTCCACCCCTTTGAGCTGAGAGGTTGAAAACAGAGTGTTGTAACACTAAAAAGTGCACTCCCACTGTCACTAATGTGGACCGTGTGTGTCTGTGCCTGAGCGCATGTGTGCAGATGTGCATCAACATGTGGTTGCGCAGGCACACGTGAGTCTGCGCGTGTGTATGCGCAGTTGTGCGTTTGTGTGTGTGTGCTCGCGCTGCCTGCTGCGCCGCTCCCAAATTGAAATGTGAAAGAAACGTGTTGGAAGGTGATGACAAGAGTGAAGTGAACCAGTCGTTTCCTGAAGGCCCAGGCCAGATGTGTCGCACACAGAGCCTCAGAAATCTGCAGCACATTTCTGTTTAATAACCGGGGGGGGTGGGCGCAGGAACTGTGGGTGTGCATGTGTGTTTTTACCTGTGTGCACAACAGTGTGTGTGTCACATGTTTGTGTTTGCTGGAGGAATGTGTGTGTATGCGTGTGTGTTTGTGTGTGTGTGTGGGCTGGATGGGATGTGTGGTTTCTTACTTTAATTTTTCAGACTGCAGCGCTGCAGTTAGTGAAGGAAGGAGAGGAGGACCGAGACGACAGAGAGAAAGAAGCCTGACAGACTGATGGCCACACCTCCGATCACCACTCAGGACACACACACACACACACACACGCACACACACACACACACTGGGTCAATTCCATACTGTACTCAGCTACTGACCACAATGCCCACCACTTCCTTCAGGAGCAAGCCCTGGCGCCTAGAATAACAAAGAAAATATTCAGCTCCATACTGTCTGATGTCTTAGTATTTCCAACCCTTCTGTTCTCATATACACATGATTCATGGACTATAACTTAGAAATACAATCAGATCCTTTCCACTGATCCTTCTGCTGGTTAAATAAAGCTTTTTGAGAAGTAGCTGCAGGAGGAAATAATGCATGGGTGTTGCAGATTCTGCTATGGCCAGTATTCTGTGGGTACAGAATTATTTTGCCTTTTTGCAAAGCTGCAGTGGACCGAATCCAAAACAAATTTCCCTTTGAGGACAATAAAGTATATCTTATCTTATCTATACAGTATAGCATATTTATAGGGCAGTAGGACAGTAAATTTACTATAAAGGCCCAATTTAAGTTGGATGTAGGATGAAGTCGTCTTAAAAGCAGTCTTAAAAGCATAATGAAACAATCCAGTCAGATGGAAAACACATACGTAATTATTTGTTTGGTTTTGTTTTCATTCCATCCTTTTTTAACTGCATATACAAACAGCCATACGATTGACAGCTGTGATTTAAAAAACTGTAACTTCCACTGAGAGCAGGGATTACTTAAACAGCATATGTCATTACAAGATCAGATTTGCATATTCTCCAACACACACGTGAGCAAATATAATCTTGATGACTTTTTTTACCCAGATGATGAATGGATGCTTATTTAAAGGAGCAGTTCAATAATTTGGGAAATAAATTTTGGAAATACATTACTTACTTTGTTTCTGAGAGTTCAATGAGAAAATCCTCACCCCTCTCAAGACTGTGTGTTCAAACCAGGAACAAGGCTGTTTTTTAAACTTTGGATAGAGCAAAGCTAGCAGCCTTCCTGTGAATCCAGTCGTTGTGCTGTGTTGTGATAAATTAAGCACTTTAGACACAGAGGGTCAAATCAAATTAAGTCACTTGTCACATAAACAGTCATACAACATATTCGAAATTCATTCACTGCATTTAACCCATTGCCCTGAGACCAACGCCAGATCTAAGCCAGACTGAAGAAATTAACCTGGGGGAAACCGAAGCACCCAGAGGAAACCCACACAAACTCCACACTGTCGCTTCACAGCGAGTGAGCACTAACCTCTAAGCCACCGGGCCGTAGTATCCATCTCCACGTGTAAGCAGCAATTCTGACCAAAAACCGCCCTTAAAAAAAAAGTCCAGTTTGAGTAACACATAAATGCATTTAAAGGCTTATTAGACGCTAAAACACTGCACATCTGAACACTCACAGATAGGATTTCACAACTCTGGAACTCACAGCAGTTATGTGATGGCCTAAATCTGAAATTAAAAGACAGAAGTACCCTGAAACCAAAGCTAGTTTGAGTGCTGCTAACCAGGCCAAATTGGAAGTCCACAGTCCCAAAACCTAGCCAATTCTGGCAACCATAAACTGTAAGGGCCACAACTAGCTCACAGTTGGTCTTTTGGTACCAGAACATAGCCACGTGGGCCGACACTCAGCCACAGCAGGACCAACACAGCTGGGGTTGGCTCGTGTCACCAGTTGCTCCATGTGAACGCAATATTTTCTAAACCAGAAATGGTTCCACAATCAGCTGCAGCAGGACAGTGTGAATGGCGACGTTGTGTGTGCTGGAAGAAGAAGTGGTGCAGTTTGTTTGGGCAGGAGGAAGCTGCTATTTACACAAAAGGTGTTGGACCAGCACACATTTAACTGCTTTGGCTTGTGCATGTCTGTGTGAGTGTGTAATGAGAGTGTTTAGCTGTGTAAGCCCGTGTGTGTGAACATAATCGCCCATGATATACAACATCATGGCCGTTTCTTAATAGCGGTGTTTTAAGAACAGTCATTAATGCAGCTTGTAAAATATTTCCAACACCACGCCAAACACCCACTTCAATTTCACCTCCCTCTTTCTCTCTCAATCCAGCTCTCTCCACCTCTCTCTTTCCCTCACCTCATTTGTGGGAGAATTTATTTAACTCATTAAAAACAATTCTCTGAATATCCCCAGCTGAGTGACCAGGCTTCCGTTTTTTTCTTCTCCTCCCTCATTCTTCCTCCCTGTTCCCTTTCACTGGCTTTTTCCCCCTCTCTTCTCTTAAACTAACCTGTATAATGTTGTCAGAACTGCTTGAGAATGAAGTGCTAAGTGTTGCTTTTTATGGGGAGGAAACAGACTGGAACAGCGGGTGTGTGTTTTCTGATGCCTCCTAGACACACACGCACATATATACATATATACACACACACACACACACACACACCTCAGAGTGTGTATGTTATGAATTACAACCTGTTCATTGATGAGATAGCCCTGAAGCTTTAAGCTAGTAGATCATTAGCGTTTGTGAATATGTGTTGCATTTTGGTACGTGTCTGTGTGTGTGTGTGTGTGTGTGTGTGTGTGTGTTTAGGGTTGACAATGTCATTAAGGCACCTTGGTGAAAATCTGTTCTCAATTGTTGTGGTGATTTCTGCTGTTTTAATTTGGACAGTAAAGGCGCTGCCAGTTCTGCCCGCCGTGATGCCGTGACCACTTAGCAATGTTAACTCCATTCCCATGCTCACAAACCCCTGCGCTCCAAACACACATACACACACTTTGTTTTATCGTATCGTGTCCATAAAAAGCTTGGCCCATAATTTGTTTTCCAAAACTGTGATGTGTCATGAGTGAGGGGTCTTTGTTTAAAGGGTGTGAATAATGTGCAGAAAATTACCCAGACTGTCTTTCAAAGTATTGTAAAGCGAAACCCGATGCCCTTCTTCTTCTCTGTTTCTGCATTATGGCTTTTTTAGCAACAATAAAACATGGAGGCACAGTAGAACTGGACACAAATAAAAATATGCAGCTATCTAAAAACTCTTCAGAGCACAGAAAGACTTAATTCATAAACGCATTTTTATAAAAATGAGTTTTTAGTAGAGATATAAAAGGATGTCACTGAGGAAGAAAAACTACTTTTAACAGGAGGGCTGTTCCAGAGTTTGGGGACCTGGACAGCAAATGCACATCCTTTAGTTTTAAGTTTGGACCATGGAATTGCTAGGAAAGTGTTGTTGCAGGATCTGAAGTTGGGTGCCAGTAAGTCAGACCATAGAGGGTTTAAAAGTAATGAGTAAAATCAATTCTTAGGTCAACTGGAAGCCAATGCAAAGAGGATTAAATAGAGGTTTTGTGATCTCTCTCCTTTGTTTTCGTTAAGGTGTGAGCTAACAGGTAAACTTAAAGTTACAGGAATCAGTTTGAAATAGATGAAATTGTGAATAACTTTCTACAAGCCAAAGAATTATTGAAACATTAAGTTAATTTAAATAAGACTATCCTAATTTATTAACAACATAGTCAAAAAATAGATAACTACTACATCTCTGGCAATATACTTAATGAAATGTGCCAGGTTATAAAAACTATTACATTCTATTAGTTTTCAACCTGTAAATTAAACAAAACAGTGGTGCTTTTTATTTGTGCATTTATGTGTTTTTTTCTGCATCATTTGCACATATGTATTTTGATCATTTGAGTCATCTGTTCAAATGACCTCTGTTCTGTAAGGGCTTGAATTCGATCAGTACTTTTTTGCCTCCCTCCCTCCCTCCAGGCCCTCTGCTGTCCCAGCTGACAGCTGGCTACGAGCACCTCTGACTCTGCCGGAGGATGAGATAAGCTAAAACATGATTGGATGGAACTAAAACAATTCCTGAGGGGAAACTGCGCAGTTTCATCATAAAGAGACATGAGCACTGCTAAGCAAAATGTCGCAATAAAATTTAAATAGAAGAAATGGAGATTAGTCAAATCCACTTATTATTAAATGTATTAAAGCCAGAGCAAGCTTATTGTCATCAATAAACTGCAAACAGGGTACTCTTGTTTGCCAACCCCGGGATTAAGGATGCAGGATGTTTCTTTTCCTTATGGTTTGCTTTTAAATTGATTTCCATGGTCTAAAAAAAGCTGCTCATACATCATTTTGGAACATTAGTAGGCTGTAATGGTAGTGCTGCTACTGCTGCTGTTGGTGGAACAGTGAGGTGTCCTGGGATTCAAACGGAAACCAGATGGATGCTTGGATGGCACTGAGTTCCTTCACCTCAACCAAAAGGAAATGGAATTATAGGCGATTATTCACGCTGCTCGCAGCTTAAAATCTCAGCCTACAGGTCTATGATATCTTTGTTTTGACTTGCTTATGGAAACGTGCCTTTGTTTCTGTGTGAATGTGATTAGGTATGTGGGGTGTTGGCCGTTACAGAGAGCTAATAAAGTCTGTTCCCTTTCATTAGTGTGTGTGTTAAAATGGCCAGGCAAAATCAGTTTGTTTGTGGGTGTTAAAGTGTAGCTGAGTTTGACTGTGTTTGTGTTAACTGGGTAATATTTTGTGTGTCGAGACAGCATGCACTTGAGTGCCTGTGTGTGTGTATGTGTGTGTGTGTATGTGTGTGTGAGTGCGTATTCAATAAGCATGTGTTACGTTGTTAATAGCACACCTCGTTGGCCAGGCAAAATTAGGTCGTTAAACTGGTGTACAACTATGCTTGTGTACTCTGATTTCACAAAGACAGGTCTATATTTGAGTGCAAGAGTAGTGTGTGTGTGTTTCTGTGTGAGGATTGTTTCACCTTAGCACAGCTGTGTAGCATGTGAGATGTTAGCATGATACGTTGGCAACTACCCTACATCCATTTTGTTCTCCTCTTTGCCACACTAACTGCAGCCAGTAGTGCCCATAGTTACCAATTATGGCGCAGTCTTGGTTGAATTGCACTTAGGTTAAATCCATTTCTGATGAATCCACAGGTCAAGGTAAATTAAAACTATGTTTTCATATAAATTGATTCCACTTAGTTTGATGCAAACATATCTTCTCATAAAGAGTTAAACCTGCTATAAATTATTTGGCCACTGGCAACAAGCTGTAAACACAACAAACACTGACATATTATCACCTTATAAAGTTGATATGGTAAACGTGCCTGCTGGGTCTGGAAACAATGTTGATGAGAGTAGTGAGAGTGAACAAAAAGAGCTGCCCTAAAACCAAAACAATGAGCTGAAAGACGCTAATGTGCTCCGTAAAGCGGAGGGTAACTGCAGAGACGGGTGATAATTCTCTACAGGGTCACCCCTTTTCGCATTACACATAGTCATTTGACCCACTGCTAAGATCAACATTTTTATAAAACAGCAGCTTTAGCTGACATGTTCTAAACATGGAGTCCGTAGTAGCAGGTATTTGAAGGGCGGGACTAGTTCCTCCGATTCTGCCTATCACTATAGGAGCCCAGATGATGATGTGTTCACACAGCTGCAATCTCAGATGTGGCTGTTTTAGCACTTCCTAACTGCACACCTCACAACGGGATGCACTTTATTGCAACACACACATGAATGAGCACCCCTCCCAGTCATGCATGGCACCTTTGTAGTTTCTCACAGCTCGGTTCCCTGGAATCAAAAAAAAATCTAACCTGGATACATGTGACACGCTTCAAACATTCACCCTTTTAAACCAGAGAAGGGAGATGGAAAAAGAGAAAGTCTCGATCACTTTTAGTTTAACCAACTCTGAACTGTGTGCTCTTTAGCCCTTCATTATGCGGGCTAATTATGTCACAGGAAGAAAGTTAGAAGAGGGGAGAAAAAAAAAGGATGAGGGGGATGACAGGGCTGCTGCATACTTTTTAAAGTCAAGTTTAGTACTTCTTAAAGACCTTAACAAATAAACAAATAATACCACATAATAGACACGCAACAGAGCTACTCAAGGTCAGTCAATCATTTGTTCTGTTTACTTAAACTCCTGGTACATTTAAGGCATGACACCAGAAGGTAGTTGTGAAGAACCTGGAACTAGGTTGTATGAGGCGTGACTTAGGTCAAGTCAACTGTTTTAGTGGACGATGTTCACTCTTTAGAAAGGGTTTGAGCCAGCTGCTACTTAATTTTTACAGTGAAAATTCAGTTTATTATAGACTATTCTGAACCTCACTATTACCATCCATGGCCAACATTCAGTTGCAAGATGCTGAACAGTCCAGTATCTACATTCAGAAGATGAAACAAATTAAAGGGCCGGTTCACCAGTCCCAACACAATTGCATGTCATACTTAGGTAGAATGTAGTTCTCAGGGGAAAAAACTGTGGACAGTGAAGTTTGTTAATTATCTGGAGTAGCTAAAACATTTTTGTTGAGTTTTTCAAATATAATCTTTAAATGCACCCCGCAAATCAAATCCAATACACAAACAATTGATTGTTTGTTGTGGGATGGTGGCGTAGGTCTAACTCCAATCTTTGGCAGATCAGTCCAGAACCACCTGCATGACCAGGTAGCGGTTCTTCTTCTTTTCGGTTTTGCTTTGTATCGCTGTAACATCTGCCCAATTAAAGGATAGATTTTCATAATTGCAGGCGAAGCTCATGCTACTCCAGAACAAAGTCAACCTTTTTAGATGTGTGCTGGGTTAAGATGCTGGTGCACCAAGTATTAAAGCTACAATCATGAGTCAAGCTTTTACCATCTGTTAATGAAGGCGGATGAAGTTTGCCTTTAATTTAGTGCAACTTTTATGTCTGCCTTTAATGACTTGTACACCATGTGAGCCAATGTCATATGTTAGCTTGGGTCTTTCCCATGGTGCTTGCCTGCCCGTCTTCCAGTGCTAATGTGCTAATCTGCTGTTTAGTCCAACCAGATGGCCCCCCCTCACCCCCCACACACACACTGAGGGAAGATGGGGGAGAATGGGGAGGAGGGAGGAGAGGAAGTTACCTGCAGAGATCTCCCCTCATTAAAAATCCCTCTGCCGAAATCACACACCCCACACTCAGCCCCTCCCTTCCCTGTCTCTTCTTCCTCCATCCCTTCATTTTTGCAGGATAACCGAGCAAGCTTTTATTAGACAATGACAGGCTCAGACACTCAAACTCTGCTTCACTCTTCTCTCTCTGTCTCCCTTTCACACTCTTTGTGCAGCTATTTACTTCCCTCCAATTACTCATTCAAATCCATCGAGAGCTCACGTCTGACAGTTAGAGTCGTCATACTTTGGCATCCACATCACAGGCCTGTTGGCATATGTGCTGCTTTCACATAAAACTAACACATTCCTTGCCGTGGATGAGTATCAAATGAGAGCTAGAGATGAAAGCAAGCAAGATCTGAGAGCTAGATTGATATATATGTGTAGAAACACAATATGTTAAAAAAAAAAATACACATGAAACCCAATCAGGGAGACCACACTTACTCCATCCATCATTCACACACATGCATACATGCACATGCTAACAGCTCTTGCAGATGCCCTCTGAACGTTTATCAAGTTCAGTCCATCATGCATGAGCGCATTCAACAAGCAAAGGGAGGTGCAGGGCCGGAGGCAGGAGGAAAGAGGGATGTAGGGGAGGAGAAGAGGAAAGATGGGGGGGGGGCACTGTTTAAAAGCCCTGATTAAAATTGTTATGCTTTATTATTCTGCTCTTTAAGTGAGCTGCTGACAAAAAATGAATTTAAAGAAAAAGAGGAGATGGGCAGGAGGAGTGTAATGCTGCGAGGCAGGGCTGATTCTGAACAGACTGTTTAACAACGGAAACTCTGCTGAGACAAAACTCCACGAAGCTTGTTGAGAAATCCCCTCATATCACCAAAGGAAAAGACAGAGGGAGAAATGAGCTGCTGCAAACCTTCATATCAAAATTTGAACTCAAGGAGAAACATGTGACCAAGGTTGACGGTGGCCATCTCGCACACGCAAGCACAAACAGGCTCCATCTTTCATCACAAGACAATGATCTCTTTTCCTGGACTGTCTACACACTCACACACTCAAAGCCACAACCACAGCACTAAAAATGGGTCCTTGTCATAGTCTATTAGGAGTAAATTTGCTGTGTCCACAGAGTTGTTTCTCTCTTTCCCATTTCAGCCCCTTTTCTTGTTTTGATTGCTCACTGGATTTGGTCCTCTCACCGCCTCATAGTATTTGGGAGGATTTGGCCGCTGCCATCAGCCACACAGCAGCCCAATCAACAAATGAGACCTGTTTTCCAAAGGAGCCAGTGAGTGTTCTCCAGCAATCCTTCTTCTCCAGTCTGTCGAGATATGTAAACTTTTTACGTGTCTACACCTTTTCCGCCTACTTTTTTGCGTCTTGTTTCTTACTCTAAAACTACCATCCGATAAATGTAAAGTAAATGTGTGAATGTGCGTTTTGCAAATAGGCCCAGTCAAATGCCAAATACCAGTTCCAATGATTGGCAGAAACATGCAACCCTCTAACCAGACAGAACATTGATGTTGGGACAATTCTGCAAGACTACTTCGAATAAGAACACATTTCAATGTCCAGCAGTAAAATTTTTAAGGAACTGTTTTGTATATTTCCCAAAATAAGTATATTTTTTGCTAGATGAGAAGATACCTCGTTCATGTCTGTACAGTAAATATGAAGCTACTGCTTAGTAGCCAGTTAGCTTAGATTAGCACAAAGACGGAAAGCAGGGGGAAAACATATGCACTTATGCACAAGTATGGAAAGATGCGTTTTGATTTGCTACATAAATAAAACTGTACACTATGAACTCCTATGGAATTTCTGGGAATAGAGGTTTGTTCTTTGCCTGTATTTTAATTTTATTAAATAACTGGGTAAGCTGTTACTACTATAGCTTTTGTTTCAAGAGGAGTATGCAGTTTGCTTTGGAAATTGATATTATCAGCAATATGTCATGATTTCTCTAGGTGACCATCACATATTCTCCCTTTCATTGTTGCCTTCAAAATTACCAAACAACTACGTCTTGTTTCTCACAATACCACTCAATATGTGTTAAAGATATTCCAACAAAAGAAAGTCATTCTCACTCACCACCAGCTCAGTTGTGTTGCAGACTGGCCCACGGGGGAAAGCGTCCTGACTGGTCTCTGTTGCTAAGTTTTGGAGCTGAGTGCTTCATAAAGTCAAGGTTTCCAAAACATTTTCAAATCTGGACCCATATAAAAACATTGTGTTTCATACTGCTGAGCCAAGGCTGATGAAAACACATTAAAACTCAGCAGAAAAAAGGCATGGCCTATTTCAGGTTAAGAATCTGAGCTGTAGCTCATTGGTCTGACTATGGCCCCAGCTTCAAAAGAAAGCTCAATATAATATATTACATCAACGCAAAGAAGCATATATCAGCCCTACCTATCTTTCTGTCTATCTTTGCACTATTCTGTTCAAACAGGCTTGTGTGGAGCATTTGTTTTTGACTCAAATTCATGTGGACAGCCACAGAAAGCTTTCGTAATCCTCCAGAGTACAACAGGCCTCTACACTCTTGATATAAGAAATAATTACAGTATCTGTTACTACAAGCCATTAAGGGAACAAAGGTAAATGAGTAAAGTGAATCAGGGAAGAGATGGCGGGATAAAAGACAAAAGTGAAACAGACAAATGTAGGTGAGGGCAGACATGAAAAGACTTGGAAAGATTATAAAGAGTACGGCTAGAATATTATTAGCGTGTTGGCAATTATGCCTGGCATATTTGTCACAAATATCCCATGTCCTTTGAGGCTCCAACACTCATAATGTACTTTTGCCAGGCTGGTAAACATTCATCCCTGTGCAGCCCAAGAGACTGCCTGTTGTAATTATCTGCTCTGCTCAGAGCCTATTATGAAAGGGAAACAAACTGTCACATACACCATTAACTGTTCCTATGACCCCCAGGAATACAGGGGTGTTTCTAATAAACTATTAATTTTGTTTACATAGCCACTGAGTCAAAGGGCATGGACACTGATGGTCCCTGACAGTAATGCCTGCTGCTAATCGGTGTATGTCTAACCAAAGGACTTTTTCTTGGCTCAGTGGTGCTAGGAACCTCTGAAACTGGGTTTTCATGGCACCACACAGTCAGGACAAATTTAGGCAAAGAACATTTGAATCTGAGGCTTTATGTTGTGGCTTTGTGTAATGATTCACTTGCAAGAGAAGCAGTGTGTGTGTGTGTATATATATGTATACTGTATATATGTATATGTATGTGTATTGTCACACACAGGCACTACTTCTGCTTAACCTCCTTATTCCATCAAACACACCTTATACACCTCATTTTGATCAATGTGGCTGAGAATGAATACAGCTGGGCTTCATCACTTAGGTGACAAGAAAAATTCATTTGTGAATAATATACAGATGGCATAGAACAGCATGATAGACTGGCGCTATCATGCATCCAAAGTTATTAAGATCCATCTGTCATGGGCTGGAATTACAAAATATAGTGCATTTAACGTGATTTAAATGCTTACTACTTGTAAATAGTGTTAACCTGTATTTGTAGTACACATGTAGACAGAAGAAAAACAGTTGATGTACAGTCATAGCATACTCTTCCATCTCAGTTTGATTAAAGCAACATTGTGTAAGATTTGGTGTTCCCCACAGGAGTTTATTTCACTGCTGTTGTGAAAAAAATGCCAGCTGTAAGCATGCATTTGTTTTGATTACATTAACTTATGATCAGAAACTAGCAACTTTGCGAACATAGCCAAACATCATACAAGTAGGACAACACAACATATAGCAATTTTTCTTACTAGTCCAACAGAGAGAATGCCAGCTCAGCATCTTGCAGCCACAAAGCTCTCATCTCTTGTAAGGACACTCTCTCTTTCTCTTCTTAGCTTCCTCCTTCAGTGTCTTCTTCTGTCCATTTGCCTCTGCCATTAGCTAACATTATGTCCATAGAGGCTGCTGAGCCTTGTTATGTTGCCTGCTCACCCAGCCCCGGTAGGACACTAGCACGACTCTCCACCAACTGTTATTTTATGGTAGAAATGTTCTATAATGTTGCTTGAAGCATGTGCGGCAAGCTAGCCAACAAAGCTAGACAGCAACTGACACAAGAGCACTGACAGTAATGTTACTGATGTCCAAGTATGCTAATAAGTTATTACTTACTAGTCCAACAGCAAGAAGGCCATCTGTCCTGCATCTTTTCAGCTCTTTTAGTGCATGCCAACGAGTAAAAGCCAGTGCGACACTCACTCTTGTCCAGTCAACCTCTCCAACAACGTCTTTGTTTGTCTCTTTGCAGCCTCTGCCATGATATCCTGCTTAGAATACCAGGCTAGCTTCTTCCAAAGAACTTACATTGTACATTATATACTTTTTGCTTCTTCTTATATCTAACTTGCTGAAGAGTCCTGTTTCCGGATTTCAATGTTACAAAGCGCAGTGGCAGGCAGTGTCAATGACAGAGAACTAATGAAACACAGGGTAGGAAGGTAAAACTTGGAAGGAAGCAAATACGGACTACATTTTTATATCTTTGGGGGGTTTTGTGCTGTTTGAATCATGAGGTATGGTACATTTTAAAGCTGCATTCATTTTAGGAGAGAGGTCGGGTTGGTATCAGGTACAGATCAGTGCTCCTGGAGCTGGGGAAGGTGGTGTTCTCAGACTGAAGTAAATCTTACTAATAACTAGACACTCTCCTTCCATGTGTTAAAAAATCATCTCCCAGAAACGTTATCTCATCGCCACGCAACTAGACAACAGGCAAACAAACACAGATCACCTCGGTGTGGTGGCATGATGTCAGCAGGTGTGGTCAGTGCCGTCCAGCTGCATCCTCCTCTGCGGGGTATGAGAAACATCCTCACTGCCTCATTAACAAATCATAAAAGCTTCACTTGGGCCTGCGTATGTTGTGTTTGGTCAGTTCATGTGATACATGAAAGACTTGGCCAGCTGATGGTGAGTACAGTTACACAGACAAACGCACTAACTGTGTCAAAATGTGTAGTTTTCCTGAGTAATTAGTGGGCTTGAGTGAAGGACTGCCAGTATCTCAGCTGGTGTGCGGATAAAATAAAGTCAACAACTCTAAGTTTTCTAAAATATATTTCACTGATGAATGCACAGATGGGACAATAAACAGAGTACTGGCCCGTCTGTGCACTGAGAGGATTGATAAAGGGATAGATTGATAGATGATGAAAGAATGGATGGGCAGATTGAAAATAAGGCAGAAAAGCCAGTCTTATTCTCTGCTCTATTCCATAATCCTGTACTACTACAGAATATAGCAGGAATGTAATAATAATATTCCACTCTATAAACATCAGTCCAAACCATATACCTAGTAAATTCTTCAGCTTTAATATCACTTTTCTGTCGGTACATGCAAACCATTTATTTGCCGCCTTCTCCATCCACAATCTGTTAGAAGCAGTCAACATCTTTGGAGTTTATTTGGAGCCACAATCACACGTGGCAGTTTTGCAGGGATGAAAAATATCCCCCAGCCCTTAATATATAGTGAAACCCTACAGTTGTGAATTCAGAAACTGTATAAAAACGCATATACGCACGCTTACGTGTGCGTGTGCGACTAGCCTATAATATGTTTGGACAGAGCAGGATGCCAGGCAGTGCCTGTTAAAGGCTCTAATGTGGCGGTGGTTTCATGGTGGTTGGCACAGATCAGCAGGAAGAGGGCAAAGAGCGGGATATAAAAAAAGAGGGAGGGATGGGGGGAGAGGGAGAGAGAGGGGGGAGTCTGGAAGAGGGAGGGAAAGAGCAAGCTACAGAAAAAGGGTTATAGTTACAGACGCACACCACAGGCATCAAACAATGTAGGATATATGAATCCTCTTTCTTTCTCTTGTTTCACGCTTTGTGTGTCCTCACTTCATCCTTCTCTTTCTCTATCCTTCCCTCTCTCTCTCTCTCTCTCTCTCTCTCTCTGGGTGAACAGCCCATTCACAGTGTGGTCCTGGGGTGATCAGAGTGGACCCTGCCCTCTTTCGCTCTACACTCGTTTTCTCCCCCCGTCTTTCATCCCGTCTTTTCTTTTTCTTTTGCCTTTGGTGAGAGAGGGGGGGGAATCAAAACAGTCATACTTCCCCAAAACTCATCTTTTATTAATCAGACCTCAGCAGTGTGTCAGGGGGGAAGAGTGACGCACAAGTGTTTGTGAGTTAAATGGGCCTGGTGAACACACACACACACACACACACACACACAAGTAAAGAGCATGAACATGCAACTGACCACTGACAAATGCCTTAGGGTGTTTCATATTTCCTCTGCTGCAAAACAGGCCATCGCAAAATACACCAGTGTGCTCAGTTTGTGCCTGAGTATGTGTCAAAGAAAGAGAAAGAGAGAGAAAGAGGAAAAGAAATTAGCGAGACTGATGACTTGACTGCACCACACGACCTCCTTCTTCATGTCATTCATAAAGCCTCTCGCACTCTCTCTTCTTTTTTCTATCTCCCTTACACACTTGCAGACACACACACACACACACACACACACACACACACACCGGCTCACAGGCGGAGAGGAGCGGATATTCTGGGTGGTGTTATTCCAGGTGTGGAGTCGTTGAGGTCTCCATGCTGTGACCCTGTTATCCTGGGAAGAGGGAGAGTATTAGAGGCATGCCGGGAGAGGAAGAGACTCTATATCAAAACCACATTTTGCCCCGAAGCTGTATCACTACAGCTATATGGCTACAAATAAAGACATGTGCACACACACACATATATATATAACTATGTCCATGTGACATGCACATGTGCACCAATGTGAAGGCAATTGCGTTTATGTACAAAACCTACATATGAAAGTGTAATTATGGTGAAAGTGAGAGATAAAAGAAAAAACTTAACAAACTTTAGCTATCCATACCATCTGAAACGTGTTTTGGAGGGAATGTCAAACATATAGCTTATGATGAATAATACGTTATCTGAAGCATTGTGTATAATTCAGAATAGGGTTGTTTTAGTTTGCTATTTGCATTTCAGGGGTGCAAACAACAAGAATTAAGCACTGAGGCATTGTTTTCCATAACTTTCCATTTATCTACTGTACATTGTCTCCACTTGTCAATGTGGTGCTAAATTTCTCTTATTATCACAAGTCCTAAATTCCTCCTCTTCCTCTTCTAGGTATGACCACATCACACTGATCCTAACTTCCCTACACTTTTAGATATCCCTATCCCTGAGTAATTTAGCAGATCTTTTATGCCTGATGTTCCTTCCCGCTTCCTGAGATCCTCGGATGCGTTGTTCCTGGTTGTTCCTAGGTCCAGATTGATAGTCAGAGGTGAGAGAGAATTTGCAGTTAGGGGTCTGAGACTGTGGGATGATCTGCCTGAAGAGATTAGGGCCGCAAACTCTGTATCAACTTTGAAATTACTATTAAAATTTTTTTTTATTAATTTAATGTATGCATTTTAGTACACATGGGAAAGGTTTGCCCTCAGGGCTTTCTACCAGTGGGCCTTTCTGCCATGGAGCCCGGGGGACAAACTTCTCCCATATGCTATTTTATTTTATTTTATTCTCTTTGTGTTTTATACTGTGTTTAGTTTTATGGCTATTAGTTTGTTACATCTTTGTTTGTTTGTTTTATTCTCTTTTTGTTTAAAATATACTCTATTTTCATTGTAAAGGACTTTGTAAATTTGTAAATGTGTTTTGAAAGGTGCTATGCCACAAAAGTTTATTATTCTGTGTTTTCTCTGACTTTGCTTGTTAGCAGTAGCAGCTATTTCTGTCCTGTTCCGGTTTGGTTTGGTTTGGTTTTGTTTCGATTTCAATCAGTTATTTCATCCATATGTATTAATCCATAATTTTTTAATAAACAGTACATTATAGATGGTTGGACATTTGAAATGTTAATTGCCAATGGACATAATAATGAATAATGAAATCATCTATGTTTTTGCGGAACAAGAACACTGAGTCTAATTGGCTGTCCCGGCTCTGAGAATACATGTGATTAATCATGTGATCACTTGAGAGCGCCTCTTAAAACCTACTATTACTCCTCACAATAAGTAGGGGTGAGCTGCTTGATTAATTTCTTCTTATTGCTTGTTTGAAAAAAATGGGTCCTGCTCAAAACCTTTCAGTCTTCGTATTTGTGCATAAAAGTGCACTGTATTATGCCAGGAACATAGAAAACACATGAAAATAATGAACAGTTACTAACGTACAACTGACCACTGACAAGGGGCCTGTGGTGTTTCATATTGAGCGTGTGTGTGTGTGTGTGTGTGTGTGTGCATAATGCTTCCTAAAAGCTTTGATGTCCTGAATCTCATTCAGAGTTTGTCCTTTCTCTCCACAATTAAAACTGTGTCATTACGACCAATTAGATCCTCTGAAAGGCTTAAAAATAGTAGCGGGCACTGGCGAGAAAACACCAAAGCTTTTTTTTGTAACGATGTAATAAAATTTTGTATATACATATGCATGTTTTGTGCCCGCTTTAACGCCGACATTTCTTAAATATAGTAATAAAACAGCATTCCTTAAATCTGCGCTAAATGCTAGTTAGCACTGGGCTGAACGTTGAATGGAGGCAGGGCGGAGAGGCAGGCTTACCGAACGCCTTCACCGCCAATTCTCATTTTTAACAACTTTGTTCTTTGATTAAAAAATGCCTAAATGGTTCCAGTTGAGCCAGAGAAAGAGAAAAGAAATAAAACTCCAACTTCTAAGAGATGAAAATAACCGTTGTTCTCCAGTTTTAAGAGGCACGTGTGCTGGGGTTGGCCTGAGACGTCAGTTACGAGCTGCAGATGTTTGTATGGTTTTTTATGATTGTTGTTATTTTCAAATTGCGGCGTTTCCGTGATGAGCTTTGCACTCGTTAGTTTGTGTGTGTGTGTTTGCATGCGTGGGCGACTAAGCGAGGAACATCCAAAGGAAAAGTCTGGAGTACTTTGAGCTTAATTAACTATAGTTCTAATCTGCGTGCTTTTTAGCAGCTCATTACGCAGCCTAATCACAGGAAACTATAGAGGTGATTACACACAATGATAGACTACCCACACATGCACACTCAGACACACACCTATGAATTCAAGAATTCCCTGGCAGCGAACAATAGGGGGCCATCAAAACCTCTGCATACACAATCCTTCCTTCTAATGACCTCATTCACACACACACACACACACAAACAAACACACACCATTCAGATCAAATCTTCATGTGGTTTCATGGGTTATGAGAGGAGAAAATGTTTTCACCTCTTCTTCACTAGATGGAGAAGGCCATAAAAACAGCACCTGCTTGCTTGTTCTCTCCCCATCCTGACTGCCCCTCCTCTCAGCCTGTGTTTGAAGGGAGAAAAAAATGAGGCACTGAGGTAATGAGATGAGCTGTTTTGTTGCTGCGTAACAGCAGAAAACACATTAGGCTTGCACTTTAGCCCACTCTCATCCAAAGCACCTTAAAACGATCGGGCAGGTAAGGGTTTGGCACCATGCTCAAGGATACAGGCTGGAGTCAAAGCCGCCACAGCTTTAACCGGCAGGCCACACTGCCACCAAATTAACCCGACATATTTAAATCTTCCAGGTGAAGGCGATGAGGTGATGAGAATAGCAGGTTACCTTGGCAGCACTGAGAACACAAAGTTTTTTTATTTTGGACCAAGCAGACACAATGGACCTGTTTTACAGTGTTCACTGCCAGCAAATGAATAGTTTACTTCCACAAATCATGACTTAGTTTTGTTATTAATAACCTCATGTCAGCCAGATCAGTCTCCTGCTGACTCAAGTAAACTGGAGCCAGTCCTGCAGAGCTGTTGACCTCTGTTGACCTGATTTTTAATTTAAAGTCAATTACATGCAGCTACATAACCATTCTACATATCATCACGAAGGACTCCTTGCATCATTATCCTGCCTGCCTTTAACAAGGCATCCCTGGATAGTGTAGTTAAGTTCAATCTAAAAACCGTTTAGCCCCCACCTCACGTTGGCAGCAAATGCTACTTTTATTAGTTTGCCAAAAATCCATGAAAATGTGCTTATATCGCCCACAGAAGCGCCTTCACCTTTTTACCAAGAGAGTCATTTGTGTTACAACCAGAGACAATGTGTTTTTGTAGACATTTTTAAACCAGAATACGAAATAAATCTCTCCTGATAATAACACCTAAGCAACCTCTGGCTCCCTCTTTTTACCTTGAAAAAAATCACGCCTGGTTTCTAACTTGTCTTAATAACTCTACAGTCCATCTCCACAATACAGTGTTTCCGAGTACCAGAAATGTAAAATGTTTAACCTTGAAACAAGCATCAAACTGCACGTATGATGAGCCAACAAATAAGCTTGTCATTTGGACCTCCAAATAAGCCTGCCCTTGCCTACTGCTACAGGAATCATTCTGTTTCCACTGTGGAGGCAAAGGCTTTCTAAAAAGAGAAAAAGATCCAGCTGAAGTCTAGGGCTTCAGAGGATGTTCAATATGCCAGTGCTTCCAGACATTAAACACTGGTTCAGTCATTGTGCAATAGTTTGGAAATACTATCCTGGATTCTCAACAGCTTGAATCCAAACGCTTGAGCTCCAGACCGTCCCAGTGCAGCAGATTATTAGATATACAGCCATGGCCTGTGAAGATTAGGACTGAATACCAAAACGTAACTGCATCTCACCAAAGTTTATCTTCCTATTGTCCGTATCACTCACTTCCTTTTCACTTTTGTCTCCTGCCTTCTCTGCAACCCTCTCTCTCTCTCTTTCAAATGCACAGACCTTTTCTCCACATACTGGATATGCTGTTCAGAAATCCCCTCAAACATACTGTATCACTAACAACACCAGAACATACAGAACAGTGTGAAGGTCTTTTCACTGCCTATTCAATTGAACAAGGTCCTCCCTTCTCAACCCATAACCCAAATGAAAAACAGTATTCACAACAGTTAAAAATGACAGTAAATACCAGAATCATTACATCTGTTGATCACTGTGAGGAACAATAATGTTTCATTCTCTTTAAACATTTAATGTTTCTCCAAAAAATGAGAAAACGATAAAATGTAGGACGGGCTGTATTTGCCTGTTTGCTTTCTTTTGAAATAACTGAGATGTTTCAAACCGCCAGTTTGTGTCTCAGAAAATGTGTCTCTGAGCTTTACTGTGGCTGCTGCATAAAGTGATCGCATTAGCACACACGTGTGATTTTAAAAAAGTTAATGTCCAGCAAGTTTAGGTGTAAATTACTTCAAATCTAATGGATTAAAAATTATTACACATGGACTGCATACTAATTGCAATTTCTCCTTGCCTTTATTTCTCACCATTGTCCCAGTTTTGACAGTTTTGTTAAACCCTAATACTTTTGGCATTGATAGGACTTATTTATGGACAGTGAAAGAATTGTCCTAAATGTATTTCAGTTTGGTCTCATCAAAATAACGATGTGATAGGCTGTGTAGTGAAGACTTGGCCTAGCTCAGCAAAGCATTTTTGATCTGTGAATAAAAGGATGAATACAACACCAGTCCAGCAGTTTCAGGCTGTAACTCAGAGTTGCACAAAGCTTTAGTCATCTGTGTGTCTCTCTTTCTGTCTGTCTATGTGTGTCTCTGTGTGTGCATATGTGCTTGTGTGTATGAGACTAGTTATTGCAGCCAGAGCAGGAGTTCAACTTGAATAACATCCGAGGCGCACAGAGGCCTGAATAAACGGCGTCACGACCAGAACCGGCTCGTAAAAAAATTCAATAAATGTCATACATCCATCAATTTCTATCAAGCGCGTCAGTAAATACCACGTTTTCAATGGAAGGTTAACTTTATGAAAGAGAGCAGGGGTCACTTCACTCGGATGACGAGTGACTCTGGGCCAGCATAAGCAGGATATGCTCGCAGGGGCCCCTGCCGTTTGCTTTGCAGTATTGGCACAACTGCAGATAGCATGGGGTTCAAGTTATGACTCTCCCAATGGAGCCATACAGAGGATCCGGCAGTTCTTGTCTGGGATTCGGCCCCCCAGGACGGGCAGCAAGGATGGTGGGGGTCCCCTGAATCTGCGGGAAGGCAGATGGCTGGATGCTGCATTTCTCTGTGTGTTTATCACTGTCTCTGTTGGCCGTTTGACTCTTTCCTCCAATCAGTTGAAGGACTAAACCACCTTGTCCTCAGGAAAGATTAAAATGACACATTACAAAACTTTGGAAGGGTACCACTTCTGAAACCTTTAAAAAGCACTTTTAGGTCTGCTGTACTGTATGTAGACTCTCTCTCACACACACACATAACAGAGAGAGAGAGACCCACACTAGTGCACTCTGCCACTTCCGCCATAAAAGCCCTGGCAGTGATCCACATGCCCATTAGCACGCGCTAAATAACTGTTAACAATGTATTACCCAGACTCCCCTGCTCCGGCACTTCTACCCAACCCTGCATCCCTTCAAAGCTCACAGGTAGCCTAAATTATGTCAAAGGTTTTTAATAAACAGCCTATTCGGTGCGCAGTGGGTCACGCCTTTGAGTGACAAAATGTAGTTTTAAAACGACACGTGAGTAAACGGCCCGGGCTCTGATTGGCTAAATTACGCCCACAGCCACTAAACATGCACATGCATGCGATCGTATAATTTGAGGCTAACTCGCAAGCAAGTGCTAGTTACCGTTTGAAGTTGTGTCGCCTGAACAACCTATTGCTAGACAAAATTATAAAAATGTAGTCTAGCAGGCGATATTTTCATTGGACTCAATAAATATTAGCCTATCTGTTAAACGTCAATTCGTTTTTAATAAATTTAGTTAGAGTTAATTATCCACTTAAGTGTTCAATATCACACAAAATGGTGTTTTAAGACTACGTAGTAATAAATCGAAACAACAGCCCGAGCCAATTACAGTGGAGCAGCAGCACACGCTCAGTTTCATGAATGGAAGGGGAGCCTGCTGTGGGCAACCTGTGATTTACACTTGTTTAACAAAAACAGCCTATCTTAGATTTTCCATACATGGATAAAGGCTGCCGGCTAATGCTTAGCTTACACCCCACGTTCAGTAGTTTATCCAGTCTAGTTCAGGCGCTGACAGACTGAGACGCTAAACAGAACTGATGCAGCAGAACTAGTAGCCTATGGTCTTACTCACGCAGCCTGAACGAAATGAATACACATAGGCCTAGGCCTACAAAAAAAAAAAAAAAGAAATAAAACACATTTAATGCCCAAGATTTTTTTTTCCAGTTACTGATGTGCAAAACGCACCTAGTTTCATTACAAAGGATATAGCTTCCAGACTGGTAAATCCATATAGGATTCTACAGAAATGATCGGCGACAGAGAGCTTCCCACTACTTTTAGAGCAATGCGACTACAGAGGAAGACTGCGAATCCTTAAACCCACTAAAAAATGACCTTATATATTTTCAAAGGTCCAAATAAATTTAGTCCACAATCCCACATTAAGCAACCTCAGAATGCTTTCCGTCATCTTGGCCATAGGTCTCCAGGAGTTACTTTGTTTCTAGATGTTAGACACCCGACAGGTTGTCCACAATAGCTTTATGTGCAGTCATACCTCTGGTGAACACACATGTTTTAGTGAGTCAACGGTATTTTCTTTGTCACTGTATTCTGCAGCCATATCCCTGTACAGTTGTGCTGTGCGACTTTATAATCCTTCTGAGAACCTAAATTTGACTATTTAGCCTATAGGTTATTAAACCGTATTAAAGAATTGTACACCAGCGGCAGATGGCACAGCGATCGTCTCGGAGCAAGGACTAGTGCACCTGCTAACGAAAGAAAAAAATTTAAACAAAATTAAAAGGCCTATGTGATTTTATTACACAAACCTCAGGTTGGCTATCTATAAATCTGGACAAGACATCGTTGCAACGAAAATGTTTTTCTTGTGAGAACCTATTGAAGCCAATGGTTCAAATGATTGTAATGAAACTGCGTCAAGTAACAGTTGTTCGATTAAAGTGGTGGGCCTAATTAGATCCAGAGTCCTGGGTATTCTGGTAATGATCCATTATTCCTAAGGCACGAGAGCTTCATGTTTATGAAAGAGGACAGAATTATAGAAAATAATATAATAATAGGCTACATTGTGAGACAATAATAATAATAATGATAATTATTATTATTTTTATTATTATTATTATTTTTAATTGTATAACTATGGTTAATAGCTTACTTTAATTGCCTGTTTTGAAACTCTAATATTAAATTTAACACCAGTTATAAATTCTGCTTAAACATTTATAAAAATAAAATACAAGCTATTTAGCTAAAATATTATTAAACATAAGGATTTGGTTTATATAGGTGCTTGTAAAACAGAATTTGCTAATAGGAAACAAATCACTAAAGTTGTGCTATTACTAAATCTGTCTTTTGATTGTAGGCACAGGCCACACATATGAGAGAAAGCATTTCTGTTGTAAAAGTTTAGAGGCAGTTTATGCAAATGCAAAGATAAGTCATGCAGCTGTACGTCGAATCGAAACTAACATATTTTTCAAACAGAACGTAACCTATTTAATTCTCACGGAGCTATAAAGAAATATAACGTTGTTCAATGCCCACGGGAAGTGAAACTCAAGGCTTTTGATCTGATAAACCACATGGATATGAGCACAGACCTTCCCCTTCACGTCCACTCATTTGTACTGATATTGTGCCAATAAACGATGACGACGTGTTGTTTATTTAACCGACAAGCCGCAAGAGGCCTTGAGCTTTGCAATGATTTTAGCGGAGGAAACATCAATAAAGCAAATAAGGAACTTTAAAAAAACAATTAAATCCTTATGTCAATAATGGCATTTCACACCTCGAATGCAATAATTCCGTCAAACAATTTAAAAGTTGCTAAGCAGCACATTGGCAGAATAATTAAGGCATCGGTTGGTCCATTAAGAAAGAAATATGCGTGTTCGGCTGTGTGCTCATTAGAATGTGTATACTTACTCTTAACAGGTCAGGAATTACAAGAAATCAACTGTCAGTTTGAGAAACCCGCACGCGCGCGCACACAGACCTCACTGCCTTGTTTATTTATAGCTGCAGGCTCTCCCCCTCCATATGTTATTGCCCCCACACGCACCCACCCTAACACGCATTCCCCGCGTGACCACACGCTCAATTACGCAGCCTTGAAAGTGTGAAAGATTATTTCTAAACGTGCGAGAGAATCCAACTCATCTCTCAGCTCACATCAGCTGCTGTAGCATCTTGCATCATAACTTAATCATGGCTATGGCCTACTCCATATCCACTTTATTTATTGACTCAAGTAGACGTTGGAATATGTTATTACTTAATTTTCAAACCAATAACTATAACTAGCACTGAAGGACTGAAATGATAATTAATTCTAATTAAATTGACATATTTTAAGATACTTCTTTAATTTTAATAATCTGTAATAATAATAGGTTAATATGTATACTTACATTTATGTATAGGCTAAGACTTGGTTAGGCTATGTTTAAACAATGCATTAGCCTATAAGAGGTTGTGATAAACAACTATATATGCAGTTACAGCTTCTCAGGGGATTGTAACATTTGTGTTGTGTGCAGTGAAACAAAGACAGAAATTAGTTTGGACATTGAAATCAATGATATTGTTACTAATATTTCATAAAGGTATACCCTAACAACCTCATAATGTTAACATTAATTTGGTTTATTAAATACAGCTTCTCAGATTGACTTGAATGTTTCTGTTCACACACACATTTCATTGAATTCAGATTTTTTAAAGATGCCTTTTGAAGGGCACAAAAAGGAAAATATACATTTTGAACTTATTTTATTTTTATAGGCCTAGTACAGGTATTGATCGTTTATTGTAACTATTATCACATCACGAAACCCAATTTCAGACATTTCCTTTGGGGAACAAGTGCTGTAACAAATGCTTATTTCCACAAGTGGCCACCGTGCAGCAGGTAGGCTTCTAATGACCAGATATGCAAAGCATGTCGGGCCGGTGTGTGAAAATGCAGCAATGCCCCAGAGAGACGCTCCTCGCGCTCCTTCGCCTGCAGACATTCAATCACCAGCTTTACTTTTACCACATAAGGCGGCACGAGCGGCCCCCACAGCGGGCGGGACCAGGGAAAAGTTCCGGGGGGCTGTGATTACTCGTGATTGGTTGCCCTGCGTTGTGATTGACAGGTTCTCTTCTCCGACTCTCCTCTAAGCTCTGGTTGTTGACACTCTCCAAAAGTCCGCACGGCTCTCACGGATAACGGAGACATTACCACAGTTCCTTTGGGCTCTCTCCGTTTCTTCTGCTGTCCGGCTCTAGGGCGGACAAACCAGTCGCACCGAGAGCACCGGACTGTCATCGTGGAATCCCTTTTTTGGCGACTGTCTGTGTTTTGAACTTTTCTTGCTCCGTGCAAACTCGTGACGCCGTCTCCTTCCTCTGTCCCGAGACCGAGAGAAATGGCAGAGAAGCGGCGGTCCCCGTGCGCGCTCAGTGTCAAGGCGCATGCATTCTCGGTAGAGGCGCTGATCGGAGCCGAAAAGAGACGCAGGACGGCCCGAGAGGATGCCGTGTCCCCCGGCTACGAGGACGGAACTGACGCTTCTGATCTAACCGGGAGCCCGGGGCCGCGGGCAGACAGAGCGTCCACCAGCGACCGGGGCAGTGAGGCAGAATGTGCAAGTGACGGATCCCGTAAGTAACAAAGAAAGCCTACAAGGCAAATAGTAATAGCGTAATAACATGACCTATAATAACAATGATTGCATAAAATATGCTCTTGAAAAGGCAACATTACCAAATTAGTATGATATCCTACTAGCCTACTATAAAGGTGAAAATGTTACACCACAGCCTACTTTCTTTTTGCAGTAGAATTGTTTGCAGAGCTTTTTACTGATTGTCGTATGTAGCAATTATTAATTATGCGCTTTTAATATCCTCTTTTTTTTAAGGAAAAAAAAAACTCTTCGCTATTCGCTGAAATTTCTTTTTTTTAATATAATAAGCAGCACACTTCTTTTCACCAGAGTTATGCATGCTTTCTTCTGCTTATTGCCGAGGAAAATTCAGTAATATGATGCAAAATATGCAGATTATAAAGCAAAACGGCCAATAGGCTTCGGTCAGAGCCACACAGTGGATATTATGTGAGATCATATCATGGCCCTGGTCTAGTAAATATGAGCGGTGTGAGTGTGACTAATGTGAGACGCTTTATGAGTTGTGTTGCAATCATAAACACGCCAATTAGCAGCGTATAAAGGCAGGGCAACTGCCGCGGAAAGGATGCTTAGAGGTCTGCAGAAAGCGTACACCGACTTGTCCTGACAAATTAGGATTTCAGTCTGCTACAAGTTTAAAATGCATTTGGCTGATGATTTCTTTTTGTTAGTATGGCTTGTTAGGCCCATGTCTAATGTCCATAAATTCCCACCACCTGGCAAGGCCCGTGTTTAATAGCAAAAATAACAACAGCGATGAGGCACATAAACACTCCTCGAAAAATATCCTCAATATTAAAACATAGATTTAAACTCATGTACTCCATAATGAAAATCATTATATATTCGGATTTGAATTGGAGTTCAGTAATGAGTGTAGGCCTGCAGTAAACTTGCCATATAACCATACTATTCATACAAATCCCGAGCTTTCTGTGTACCACCAGTATTCAAGAATTTAATGAATTAAATCATAATGCATTTTTAGGTCACTGAAATGAAAATAACTTGCAGTGTGTAAAATGTGTAACCTTTTCGTGGGATTCTGCACGTTTTCATCATTACAATATTCACAGGGATAATTGCAGTAATAATAATTCATATTCATGTAAAATGCAAAACGTGCTTTACACAGTAACGGTCTTGGTATCATGTAATAGGGAGTTCGTTGCTGTAACGTTTGTGTGCTGTTGAAATGAAGGCTATTGTTTGTATTCAGCATTTAGTCTTATGAGTCACAGGACAAAAAGCCTAGAAAAGTAACAGCTTATAAGTGGATACTGCTTGACTTGGATGTGTGTGCTACTATTAAAACGTGATAATCTTGCCTCTTTCCGGTGCAGCAGAGAGCGAGGACGCACTGCTGGAGAGCCCGCAGCCCGCAGCTCTGTGCACGGCGCCGGTAACCGGCTCCGGAGAAGAGACCCGCGTGGACCTGCAGGGATCAGACCTGTGGAAACGGTTCCACGAGATTGGCACGGAAATGATCATAACCAAGGCTGGACGGTAAAACAGAGTTCAAATGGAAATGGAGCGCCTAATGTTAGGGAGGAAAAAATGACGCGCTGAGAGTTTGCTAAATAAAGAATGAGAGTTTGCTAAATAAAGAATTATACATTATACTACACAATATAGGCTAGGGAAAGGAAGATATGTCTACAGCCTATGGAAACATGCATAAACTATTAAATACGAAAGATTTAATAACGAGATAAGAGCAAATCAGCTACAAAAGAAGGCTTTGAACTAGATAATTATGGAAGTAGGCAGAATTGATAATAATATAGGCCTATATTATTATTATTTTTATTAAGATGTTGATGATGATGATGATGTAGATGATTGTTATCAAATAATACTGACTTGGTGTTGCAAACTCATGTAGCATTTAATTGAGCTGAAATCTCCAATGCAGATGATTTATTTGGTTTTCCTGTCAGGCGGATGTTCCCCGCAATGCGTGTCAAGATTTCGGGCTTGGACCCACATCAGCAGTATTACATTGCCATGGATATAATCCCCGTGGACAACAAACGATATAGGTAAGACACACATGCACACTCCGCAACCGTATGCAAAAAAAGACTTTATGAAACATTTTGATCCATTTATTAATTTTAAAACGACATTTTACAAAAGTACTAAGACTAGATGATAGGAATACCAAAGCTAATAGGGTGCAACGATTGCATCAGTGGCCTATAACCTAAGAGGCATGTTTTACAGAAACGGGAATATTACACTAGGCCTAATTTTCGTCAACATGTAATCTCGATTTAGACTCTATACAATGTTCCTGGGATAACTCAATATTTTTCAGTTGTGCAACCCATTTCTGTCTCCACAAACGGCGCTTGGCACCGGTGTTTTGTCACGGCGGTTTTACCTTCCCTTTTGGAAGAGGCCTTTTGGATGCCTCACCTCTCCACCCTGGAAGGTCAAACCAACAAATGTCGTTATGATGCAGAATAAAACAGCGTGGTATTGCAACGGCGTCAATGCAGCCAAGTCTTTGCACGCAATACACTGTAGGTCTATCATTTCAAACTTTCAGAACCCGTTTATATGTGAACACATTGTTAGCGGCGCGGCAGAGTGATGAGTGACATCCAAGAGGACATGTTATTCGGCATTTAGTACAGTGAAATGTTGGGCTCATATACACACTGAAGAGCTGCAGGCGAGCGCGATGTGGAGGAAGGAGAGTCTGCAGGTTTTTAACCAAACGCTTAACAGCAGGTGATGAACACACTTTCAACCAGATGAGGAACTAATTAGGTGCTGTGTTTCTAGCTGAAGGCCATTAGACTTATATAGCCTACGATATGTATTTACATTGTTTGAAGCTAGGATATTTAAGTTAGGTTAACTAAAATAGTAAAAAAAAAAAATGCTTTAGGGCTGCTTGAAAAGCAAACCAACATTTGACTTTGCAGGCTCTTTGTTTAACAAATTCATATAAGATCATGCAAGAAATATGTGTTAGATCCTTTTAGTTGATAACAAATATTTTATATAGCCTATGCTTTACAAAAGCTCCAATGTGCATAATCTCCTGCCAGTTGAAAGCTGGCCAACCAGATTACAATGCTGAGCTGAATGATAAATACAGTTTTGATGGAATTATTTTATAATAAAAATAAAATAAATTCCTATAATAATTCCTTTGACTGAAATTCAATCATCTCTCTCTCTCTCTCTCTCTCTCTCTCTCTCTCTCTCTCTCTCTCTCTCTCTCTTAAAAAAAGGTCTCCATAGGCCTATCACTTATGTGGGATTGTTGCTGATCATTGGTGACAAAATCACCGTTTTTTTTTTCCTGGCCATTTCACACAATTGTGCATGTAAAATTGGCTGGATTGCAGGATGAAAAAACAATTAATTTACTACATTGTGTTTGTGGAATTTGAAGATACGTGTACCACAGTTCCAAGTGGATGGTAGCAGGGAATGCGGACTCCCCTGTGCCGCCCAGAGTGTACATCCACCCGGACTCCCCGGCCTCAGGAGAGACGTGGATGCGTCAGGTGGTCAGCTTTGACAAACTTAAACTGACCAACAACGAATTGGATGACCAGGGACATGTAAGTGCCACAACTAAGACTGTCTGGAAAAATATTTCTGTAATGTTATTATATGTCTGTGATACTCATGGGTGTATTTACCTGATTGGGGCCTCTTCAACAGTATTTTATCTCTGTTATAAAAGGACTATATAATTAAATACTCTGATTTTAGATATTTGTTTTGTGATTTAAACCTAATTAAAAAGTTAGATTTTACAAGAGAATAAACGCCTGCAGCATTTTGTAATAATTACTTATAGGAGTACAACTACAATCTAAAAAAAAGACAATTCTGTTCGCAAGCTCTATAATTCCCTTCAAGTTGGGGGCCTCTGACATGACATATTGATGTTTGTGTGTTGCGTGTCTTTGTTCACATGTGTGCACATTTATTATCCAGCAATCGTGTGTTATAGCTGTGAATAACATGACATTTCTGTAATGTAATTTAAGCCTGAAAGAAAAATGTTTCCCTCCCTGTTCAGATCATTCTGCACTCCATGCACAAGTACCAGCCACGGGTCCATGTAATCCGTAAGGAGTGTGGAGAGGAGTTATCCCCAGTGAGAGCCATCCCTGCTGGGGAAGGCACCCGCACCTTCTCCTTCCCTGAGACTGTGTTCACCACCGTCACAGCATATCAGAATCAACAGGTAGCACAGCTGACCTCCACACAACTGCATCCACTCTAAAACTAACACCACTGAATGAACCAAACTTGCTGAAATAGCCATAGGAAGAAACCCACATGTTTCCAGCATGCAGGAGCTACACTAACTGCCATGTTGCCTACAGATACAGTTGTTTGTTTTGTAGTTTTGTACTGTTTGTAGTTACTAGCTTGTGATGACTGAGGGTTTAAGGGTTTAAAACAAATTTCTGCAGGTCATATGGAGCATATCATCAGCAATGAGTAACAAACAGAACAGGACTATACGATGTAAAAAAGTAAAACAGTTTCAATAATTTCTGTGTTATAAGAATTTTATGTTTTGCACCTCTGTCTGGTCTGTATGTGTATGTCTATGCATGTGTGTGTGTTTTGCAAAATGGAGAGAGAGTGGGCGAAAGGTCCTGTGGTTTAGAGTGTTTAGGCAGTTCAACCAAGGAAACGCTGATTTTTTAACTTGAACATTTCTACATTGTTTGAGTGTCCCATATTTTCTGGATTTTGCCCACCAAATTTCAAAAGCAATGTATTCAACAAAGAAAAGCTACTGGGTTTTTTTCCCCTGGATTTTTGCACTGGACCAATCAATGTGAGCTTTGAAGTACGATGTTAGATGGGGTTGGTTGAGTTAGAACACGGTGGCGATGCCTATAAAAGTCCCTTTTGGATGTGGGTCACAGAGCTGGACCTTAAACACCACCCACTGCCTGGGCAGCCCCATGGCAGCCATGCAAACATTAACGAACATGCACACGCACACAACACACACATACTCAAGTATGTACACACACAAGTACATACATGCATTCCCACATACATTCAATGCATACAAGCAGCACAATTGTCAGCTAACTATGCACATGAACATGTATTTATAGATCTCACTGAAGAAGAGAATCATATTGGCTAGAAAAAATATTCCACTATACAGTACATGCTATCATGGACTTTATAATCACCATCATTTTAGGAAATAATTAGAGTCTTATTTTACTTTTCAGATTACAAGGCTGAAAATTGACAGAAACCCATTTGCCAAAGGCTTCAGAGACTCTGGCAGAAACCGGTGAGTTCATTTCAACCACAGAGATTTTCACATTATCTAGTGCATTAGGGGTAATGTGGGATGCATGACTGCATTATATTCTGGCTTGGTTGTGGTTTTTGTCACGGCTATTTCAGTCAGATTTTATGGGGAGCAAAGCTATGTATTTATTTATTTATTTCTAATGGAAAATGTGCAACAGCCTCTCATTAAATCTGTTCTTAATGGCAGTAAAGAAATTGACTAAACTGACAAAACGTGGCACATATTATAATTTCACCAAATTAATCAGCAATGCATTTTCATTTAAATGTGCTAACTTTAAAGGCACATTAATCACGCACTTGCATAGTTACAGGCACATGCTTTGAGAGGGAAAAATCTAACCTTGGCTGCTAACCTAAATGGAGCGTCAGATTCCAGCCAGCCACGGGAACATAAACATCAACAGCAAAATAATAAAAGTCAAGAGTGTCCTGAAGAAAATCTGTATAAACACATTTCTAAACATATATAAACACAGCATTAAAACAACACAGCAGTAAAACTCCAACAGTCTCCAAACAGCCACTCCCCTGAGGCCTCACAGAAATCATTAGACAGGAGGGGGAAAGAGGAGGCGAAGGAACGTGCGAGACAGAAAATTTGAGAGGGAGGAAGGTAGAGAATGGCAAACTGGATAACCCTGACAGCTGACCCTATAAAAGTTAAACTCAGGAAGGCCGAAAAAAAAAACCTCCCCTTAAATATTACAGGAAGAGTTAAGCAGTTTGCTAAATAAACTTCTGCTCTGATAGGCTGCTTTGGAGCACACAGAACCGCTCCGGGCAGCTTGTCTAAATTATCACCGTGGCTACAACCCCGCAGGGGGGAGGACTTTTATCCTCACGCTAACGAGGGGTAACAGAGCACTCGCATTACCCCGCCACAGCAACCCTCTGCCCCACCTAGAGGAGGAGGGAGACGCAGATTGGGGGGAAGGGGAGTCCCACCTCATAAATCCTTGCTGCGGCTTCCTGCTCCTGCGTCCTGATTCGCCCGTAAAAGCCGTGTGAAAGCAATTACCTCTGAGCACCCGGCTGGCAGCAGCCAATCGCAACGTGGCGTTTATGCCCCTCATTACCTGCGGTCTCCATGGAGACGGCAAGAGAGGCCCCACGGGCAACGAAGATGGCCACCAGGTGGTTGGCGTAAAGTACAACCCAGTGAGCCATGCTGGGAGAGAGCAGCTGCAGCGGCATCAATGACTTTTGTGAGGATTTATCAGCCATGCTGATGTATGTGTGTTAACGTGTGCATTTATGTACGTTTTGCAGGATGGGTCTGGAGGCTTTGGTGGAGTCTTATGCATTCTGGCGTCCATCTCTGCGATCACTCACATTTGAGGACATCCCTGGCATGGCCAAGCAAGGTAAAGTTAGGAGGAGTTTTCGGATACCTAGTTGTTTTAGACATACAAACCAACAACCAAAGTTTGTTTCTGTAGGTATACCAGGAGCTCATGGAGGGGTCGGACCATCACCTCACCTGCTCTCCACATCCCCGTGCTCCTCACCTTTCCAGGTTTGCCCTCTCAGCCCACCTGACTACACCTGCAGCCGACCCACACACCCTCTCCATCGTTATAGCACACCGCCGGAGCCGTTCCCTCCTCCTAGAGGTCCATCGGCGTATGAAAGCGAAGGATTCTGTTCCCTGCCTCTCCCAGCTTCTCAACTTGGCTATCTATCCAACCCCACCCCTCAGGGTTACGCTGGGCTTCGCCTCCACACACCGCCCTACAGCCTGTACGGTTACACATTCCCTCCCTCACCACGCCTCGCTGCCAGCCCTGATAAAATGGCCGCCGCTGTCACTGCCAATCATCAGAGTCCCTTCCTTGGCTCGTCTCCCAGCGGGACTCTAACGGACAGTCTGGGTGTGCTCAGTGGGGGACAGCAGGGCTTCTTGTTTGACTCTCGGACTTTAGGACTGGCAGGTAGCCAGCCGGGTGGTGGGGCCTCGCAGGTCACTGCCCACATGGGCTGAATTTGACTCATGAAAACAAAATGGCACCCTGGGATGGGTGTAAGTTCCTTTTGGTTCAGAACATTCTACGAATTAATCATCCATATGCTGAACAAGCATCAGGCTGAATTGTGGACAAACGCAGAGGAGTGTCAGATCAAGTTTCTGTGAGCATGAAGAGCTTATCAGAGTTTCTGTAACTAAAGGGAATATTTTACCAGGTTCTTATCTTTCAAGTATGTTCTCTAGGACATGCATGTGCAGCTGCACTGGTCACTAAAGGGAGAAACTCCTTGCTGCTTTGGATAAGGAGTCCAAACGATGAAACCCAGTGACTGAACCGGAACTGAATATGGATTGGGCAGAAACTGGGCTGGCCCAGACACTCAAAGCAGGCACTTCAACCCCTGGCAGGAGGCCCTGAAGTCTATTATACTCACACAGCATTCTACATTGCCTCCTTGATCTGGCCTACTTTGGATGGAGCTACTGAACACCACTTTTAAACTTGTTTTTATGGGATATATCGACTAAAACCCTTATATCAATTAAATTCTTTGTCATTACATGCCTGACAGTGTTTTGCAATCAAGTCTTTGGAATGACAAACATGAAGCTAAAGTCCATCTAGTAATATGCACTACAGACAGGGCCTTTTCACTGCTCTTTTCACACAAACCTTTACACATCACACCAGGAGCCTGTTGCATATTCACATGATGACATCATGACCATGATAAGACCCATGAGACATATCCCAGTGATAGTTTTGGACTCACAAGTTTAAAGCTGTTGGAGAATGATGGATGATGGACTGATCTACATATTCTACATCTGGTTTGACCAACGTTTGCTTGGTGCCACTGTTTGGACATCATGGTGAAGTACATCTTTCCTTTGGTGACACAGACTTAACTGCGCATGATGTCTCTGTATATAGCGGGGAGAAGGCGGACGGGAGGAGAGATGTGTATATAAAGGGCTGTGTGACCCTTCGCACTTAAAACCCCAATGCACCTGCTTCTGCTCATTAGACTGGGTCAGGTAACAGCCAACCCTGAACTTGACCGAAAAGCTTTTCTTTGCAAACATGCGCTATTTCAGCACGCCCTTTGGCCAAGGACATTAACATGTTTTGTGACCTTTTTGAGCCAAATAAAATATATCTGTTCATGTCACAATGTTAATATTTAATCAATAACTTACTAATTTAACTGATTTTGTATTGTTTATTAAGGCAATTGTCAATGCACGTGTGTGAGCTTTTTCTTTCCACTAAAACTATTGCAATGATTACAATACAATATCTCCTTGTTAAACAAGGAGTGGAGGACTGTATGCTAATGTTTTCTCACTCATGTGCTAGTGGAATTGTGATAAAGCAGTCAAAGACTGGGGTTGTTCCACAGGCTTTGGATTCCAGAGAAATTAAAAATACCACCAAAGGACACAGCGAGAAAGAACAACTCTAAGGTTCACGTATACACCCACACACCAACACACACAAACGCACACACACGCACAAGCAAATAACACAGTGTATTTATTGTGTAATGACCATGCAAACTAATACCTACAACCCTGCTGAATTGGACTAATCACAGGAGGTGGGTATGAAGTGAATGTGGATGTGGGTGTGAGGGTGCAGATATGTGTGTGTGTGTGTGTGTGTGTGTGTGTGTGTGTGTGTGTGGTAACAGGTGGTTGAGTTGTCAGCGAGTATGTGACCTCACAGTTTCAAAGTTCATGAGAATTGACCCCCCCACCTCTAAAGTCATACTACTCTGCTGAAAGCATAAGCCAAGATTTTTCAGAAAGATGTTTGCTGTCACTGAAGCTTAGTAACGTGAACCAATTTTTACACCTGAACAAGCACATGAACTAAAGACTCCAAGAAACCAAGACACAACACAGAAACATATTTCTTCTGTGCTTCGTACCCAGAATACATTTTGAAAAGAAAATAAGACGAGTTCTACACACTTTTAATAGCTACATTTCTTGTAATAGCTAGTACTAAAGAACAATTTGAAACAGAAGACAACATAAACTTTAGCAGCCTCCCAAAACGATACTGTATTTTATCTTTATATCATGATGGAGCAATAAAAAGACTTTTTAGAAAATGACTGGATTAGATAATGGATAGGTCTGAGAATTAACTCAAATTCCTGAAAACACTTTCTTTGTCTGCACAGACTGAACTCTCAAGGTGACCATTTTGAACATACACTGCACCGGGAACTCTACCCAGAATATAGGCATTTAATGTAGGCCTATATGTGAGCCTACAAATCCCATTATCTCAATACAGACGGGCCCAAAATAATCACATAACATAAGCAATCTTGAAGCTTAGACTGGTTACAGTATACTAGATCCTGATACTGTAGCCAGCTCTCATTATTTAGTTACAGGAAATCTACCCTACAATGTGACCCCTTGTACTTTCTGAGGTTTTTCTGAGAGCAAATGTTTAAGCTGGGAATTTGAATTTAGAACAATTTGATAGGTCACAACCATTGTACTTTTTCACCTTTCTAAAGTATTCATCCCAAAAATTGCTGACTCTCTGCTGCTGTCACCCATTTCCTCCTCAGCTCCCCCACCTCCCCCCTCAGATGTCTCCTGTCACTCTGAAGGTGAGAGGTGCTGATGAGAGGAGCACATGTGAGGGGGGGAGAGGGGACGAAAAGGGGGAGGACAGCTTATTTTAGAACCCAGGAATGATTGGCTTGTTGTTTCTGAGTGACAGGGGACGGGACCCCTGCCCGGTGCATCCGTACCACACACACACAGAAGCACAAACTGCAAACACAGACAGAAATACGCACATTTATACACAATGCTAGCTAAATCTTCTTCACCCTGTCAGTTCCTTTTGCAAACTTTCCTAGGAGTTCTGATTCGGGGCGGGTTACATGGAATCAGTTTGAAGCTGCAAAATGTCTGAGGCACACACACTCATATTTTCACACAGACACACTTCTGCATGGTGTCTGTGTTCTAGTGGTTCTCGGCTGAGGTGGGGACATTAACACTTGTGTACGACCAGGTGCTGACGTGACAGATCTGTCACGCTATCTGCCTGGAGGAGCATGAGCAGTGTGCGTGTGCGTGTGTTTAAGATTTATCAGTAGCTCAGGGCTTTTTTCCCTCTTGTTTTAGAAATCCCAACCGGAAGACTTGATTCAGAAATAAAATATCACAAAGGCAAAGGGACAAGACCATCTTCATATAATTTTTCTCATCGGAAGTTATGTACAGGTAGAAACTTTGGCATGTCAGGACATGTCAGGAGGTGTATTCATCCATACACATTTCATGTCAACCCATCACAAAACATGAAAATTCATACCAGATATAATGGTCTTTAGTCTAGAGCAAAGTGCCGAAAAGACAGGCCAAAAAACCAATGGCACCAACTTTTGGCCCCACCCTAGCAAAGCAATAAAAATACAACAGACATGCAACAAGTGCAGTCACTCCAAACAATTTCCCCAAGAATTACGTTCATATGCAAGATTAAATACATTTTGTGGGAGGCATTATGCCACAGGGATAAAATATTAATCAATCAACATATATGAGAAAACATTTATGTTAAAAAAAACCTGTAAAACATTAACTAATAATGTTTTTATTTTTATTTTCCAGCGTGTAGGAAAGGGATTGGGGAACTAAACCACCTTGTTTAAGGTTAAACACCATTGAGATGGCAACCACAGTTTGGTTTATCGTAATAAAGATAGGCAACTAAAGCAGTTGGATTAGACAAATACCTTCATCGCAGTAGTGGTAAAAAGTGAGCACTGTATGGGCCTCCAATTTTGAAGTCTGTACTAAATGAACATCAAACTTCTTCCAGCACTGGAACTAAATGTTGTCAGTAGATTGCTATAGATTTGCATTGACTGAGCTGTGTTTTGTGTTTCCATGCACAAAAAGAAAATAACAGATAATATATGTAGACTTAATATTGATGAAAATAATACTTGAAAAGACATTGCTTTAACCACAAAAGCCTTTTTGTTTTTTCTTTTAATGTGTCATCACAACAAATTTCGCAGTAATACAAATCACCGTGTTTAATGTATCATCTTTACTTGTAATATCTATTATTACCTAGAGCAGACTACTTTGATGTACTGTTAACATTAGCCACACATAAATACACACTTCGCAGTACTGCCAAAGTATCTCATCAGACACTGAATATCCCCAAAGCTCCGAGGCATCAAATCTAAGCCAAGAGACATCAGTCTTCATTTTAGAGTGTGTTTGCATGTGTGGGTATGCATTTATGCCAGCTCAGGCATACTAATATAGACATACACTATAAAAGTGAAGGGTGAATGAGAGAGAGCAAACTAAAGAGAATATTCTGGGTCTACAGGTTCTTTGGGTTTATAGATTATATAACTGTGTGTTGTCATAACAACACTAAACATGATATTGGTCAGCCAGTCCTTAGCATTAAATGAGCTAGGACTGCAGATATGTTTTGCCTGCTTGCAATGCTAAAATATGAAGCATTTTCCACTTGTTCCTTGATGCTGAATACTTCACCTCTCCCCTTTCCAGTCACAGTGTTTACACAAACAGTTACAGGTTAGCTCATGAACTGAACTAACCAACACCAACTCAAGTGCAGGACTCGTGCTTGAATGATCATGCTGTACACAGGAGACTTTTTGAATCATTGGTGATAGAAACTGATTGATGTTTTCATTGGAGACATATTTTAACAAAGTGGATTAAATTAGTGTGGATTGCATTAAATATGAGCAATACTCAATGAAAGCAGAAGAAAGAATAGTACTTTGTGAAAGCTGTTCACTGGGACTGCCTTAAAATGTTTCCCATGAGCAGTATGATGGTCTCTGGCATCCTCAAACAGTGAGTCTTGGCAAAAGTGGAATTAACCTACTTACCATATCTTTCCTCTACACCCGCTGCCTTTTTTCCCCTCAGGGAACTGGCTACTCTGAGCATCCAACACAGAAGTTAGCATTAGCATAAAGGCCACTTATGTGGTTTTAGCATCCTGTGTGATTGAAGTGTGCATTAACATATGGGCCGGCGACGTGACCACGTGGTTGAGCGTGCTCAGAGGGGAGTTGCGGCCTGCTGTACGTGACTGATCATATGTACTGGGGAGTCCACAGGTGAGGTCATGTTGGGCAGGAGCACAGAATAAGGTTTGGCACAGAAACTTGTAACTCTCAGAAGCAAAAAAAAATAAAAATAGAGGTCTGTTTGTATCTGATGAGCAGCATGTTGGAATTACAAATGGCAGTTTAGACAAACTCAAGGACTCTCAAAGGTTTCCCAAACAGGAATTTTGTAATAATCTTAAAATATGTGTCAACACTTGAGTCAGTTGGATTTCAGTTAAAGATGTCCTATTAGAATTCAGGGTAAGTTTTAGGGGTCATATTAAGCTTGTGTGTTGCAGTGTTTAAGGAGCCAAAGATTTATGGAGGAGAGAGGACAGGACTGAATATTGGAGCAAAGAGGCTCTCATGCTGCTGTTCCAGGAAGGGCACCTGTGCTCCGGGGGGCTTCAGCTGGTGACAAGAGGAGGGTGGCTGCGCTGATGAGGTTGCAGGCTCAACTCAGCTAGGTCTGCGTGACCTGTTAATGGCCTAGCGGGTATTTGATGACAGATGCAAGAATCTGAGGCTCAGGGTGTCCTTTACAGACCTTAAATCTTTGTCATCAAATCTCCCCCCTGCTAAGCTGATTTATGGTCAGCTCCACAGGGAATGTTTCTCAGTCTCCCCTTATAGATTCCATGAACTCTGATCTATGAGGTGAGTAAAATACTTATAACACAATATTTTCCTGTAATCTTTCCATGTCAACAAAAAGGACATGAGCATCTCTTACGGCACTCCCTCCAAATATGCGGTGATATGCACACACACTCGGGAATACACACGTACACCTCATGGTTAGTATATAACACTACGTGTCTATGTGAGACACTGAGATGGTCTGATAGACTGAATGTCGAGCCAAAATGAAAGGACAGGCTCTGAGATGTCTTGTAAATGTCTATCGGTTCTTTAACCATGTGATCTGTGGCAGTGTCCATTATGAGTTCTCAAGCCAACACATAACCAAATGCAGGACAGTTATTCACAGCTGCCTTAGGCAGACAGTTTTAAGGGCCGAGGACTTTTTTGGGAGCTTAAATTAACACTTGACCTAAGCACCTGCTAAACAGTGGCACCAAACAAAAACTAGAATGCACAAATTGTATGTTAACATTAAACAATTGCATAAGGTTTTAAAATGTGAAATTGACCCAATGTGACATCAAACTGAATGATTATTTAATTACAAGACAAATCCCAGAGCTGCTAAGTAGGCCCCAAATAATAGCTCTTGTAAGACTATAACAGCACCCATGGTGGGTTTAGCATTTTCACATAGAGGGCCAAAGTGAAACCTAGGTTTTAGGTTCTTTTCTAGACATAAGTGAACTTAATTCAAAATCATAGTGACGTTTGTAATAATGCAATCAATTTCTCTAGACAGGGTAGTAAAAAAAAACAGTATGATATCTATTGTATATGTCTGTTTTTAGGCTCTTAACAAACTATTTAATTACCTGGCCCTCAGCCCAGAATTTTGAAGTGGGGCTGTATAAGGTCAGTGTATTACCTGCAGTAGATAGTCAGCGTGTCCCCAGTTTGGTGAAACAGAGAGCTTTTCTGGCACGGAAGCTATGCAGTGAAAGGGTCAGCAGCAAACATGTTTTAGCCAGTCTATATCACTTCAGGTGTACTCTATATTTAGAATATTTTCAGCACTTTACCTTGCTGTCAGACAGCCATTTCTTTATACTGTGTGTGCTTATAGGTGGAAATATGTAAGCTCTGCAGTTGAACAAAATGTAGTTCTGAATAAAATGACTGACAACAGCCTGTGACATTGGCCCTTTATTCAATAGCCCTTCACTGAAATAAAATTAATTTGAGTGCAATGTTTTAAATAAACAATCTATGTGCCCACAGAGCCAGTGGACCATCTGCATGGGTGCAGAAGTGTCATATGATGGTCATCGATTCAAGTCTTGATGTTTTAATATATTTTCACTTTAAGGCCAATTGCAAACCTAATGCACACTTGCATACGTGTGTGTTTAAATACCATTGCACAAAGTTATGGTTAACATTGCGCTTTTGCTGCAATTTAGCAACATCACAACATTCAAAATGGCAAATATTCTCTCTCCAATAAAGTACAATTTACATCACAAAATTAAAAATACCAGTTTGAGAGTGAAGACCAGCAACTTAACGTTTAGTTGCCGAAATAATGTATTTGATTTGAGTACAAGATATAAGACACTAGAACTACTGGTCAGCAGTGCGCTGGTTACTGATCAACAGCAGACGCTGCCGGAGGTGACTGACAGGGTCATGCTTGCGTGTGCGTGGGTGTGTTTGTATGTGTATATCTTCTTTGTGTGTTTGCTTCCATGTAACAAAAATAGAGCCCTTTCCTGGGCCCCAGCTCTGACATGCTGCTACTAATAGGGAAGGTGCGTGTGAGTGTCCATATGTATAAGTGTGTGGATGTAGCCCTTGCCTGACCGTGGCCCTGTCCAGGTCTTAGCATGCTCATTTATAGCCAAGCAGCCCATCAATCTTAATAGAGGAGAGAAGTGCAAAGAGCCGATGAAATGCCAGACATGATCACTATTCACTCAATGGGGGTGAAGAGAGAAGAGCAAGCGGAAGGGAAAGATGAGAGGAGGGGAGACGGAGGAGGCAGGGTGAGGGAGCACAGAGGGAGTGAAAGTGAGGAGGGAGGGAGCGGGGGAAGAAGGATGGGGTGAGAAAGAGAGAGGTCGCAAGTTGTTTATCCCTGTAGGTGATAATAATGACCTGATCCTCTCTCTCTTCTGTCTGTGTCTGGCTGCTTGAGTAATGAGCACTGCAGAATAGGCCGAGGTGAGAGCCACATAAGAGCAGGCTGTCTATTTGTCTCTCTCTCTCACACTTGTACATACTTACACATGCACACTCTAATATTTGGCTTCTGTGAGTATCTTCTTGTAATCAAGGTCCTTAAAGTGTGTAACAATTTGGCAGATGTCACATGTCGAGCGTTAGATCACACTGTCCTCTGTGTACGTGGTGTGGCCACCCTGCGGCCTGGCCTGGAATGGGCTGCTGCGCATGAGTGTGTGTGTCAGTGGGTGTAGGACGTCTGCTGAGAGGTGGGGGGTGGTGAGAGGATATTTGGCAATGTGCTGCGAGACTGTGCTGACACAGGACACTGCATCTTCATACAACAACAAAGCTGTCACTCTCCCAGGCACGAGGTGCAAGGGGGATTGAGTAAGTCAATATTTACAGATTGACACCGTCCATGTTTACTGGCTAATGTCATAATGCCATTAGGGAAATAATGCAAGTAGGGCAGAGCTCATAAATAAAACAGTAACTTTGAGTATAGCAAAAGAAAAATGCTCTCAGTCAAAGCTAAGATACAGCTACAGCTACAGTGTGTACTGTATGTACACGTATAAATATTATTTTCATTACAGTAATAGACTCCACCTGTGGTCTATTTCACACTTGTGTGAACATTGCTGGCTCCAAATGGCTATATCACTCAGGTTGGATCTTCATCCTGTAAGCGCTTTATTAAATAATCAGTATTGGAAATGTAGGGGTAATGATTTGGGGCTGTTATTTCTTCGCACTGTGCATGTAGAGTGCCATTTCCCAAGGGGTAGCTGCTTAATGGAAAAACAGACTCAATGAAAACACGTCCTGGAAATGATCACCTGACATAAACAGATCTGAGAAACTTAAAATTGGGATGAATGACATTATTTAATAACTAGAGGTTTAAAAATATGTTTGTATCTTTTGCAGAAGAAATGATACTTAAAGGATAGGCTCACATCTTTACAAGTGTGTACTCACGTGCCCATAAATAAATTAAAACTGCTGTTGCTGGACACTGTAATCATTCCTTCTGTTCAAACTGGCTGTGAAAACATCCCTTACAATTCCAATGTAAGAAATGGAGGACACAATTATTGCGTAAAACCAGCCCTCGTTTTATATAATGTGTCCTAAACTTTAGCCAAAGCTAACACCAGGCTGCAGGAGCCTGACTTAGAAATCTTCCAAAATGCAGGACTTATAGTCTTATGGTTGAGAGTTTGATTCTCACTGAACACCAACTTTTATTTCCATTTTTTTTTTCATAATCCTCGTCAACAAAGTTCTTATGAAGAGACTGTTTCACATGCTCACAATAAAGCATGTGCTGGACTGTGTGCATCCCGGCGATTGGTCCACATCCATCAACCTATGGACTTTTCAGTTCCCCATCATTCCAAGGCAGAGGAAATTCTTGTGCTTCTCATTCAGGTGAATCCATTTAATGTTACACATTTCCTGACGTTTTTTTTCAGAATCTTTGAAATAGCCGTTGGGAAATGTGTGATTGGATTCTCCTGAATCTCTTCATGACAACTTTGCCAAAGAGGATAATAAAAAAAACACTAATCATCACACAATCCTTGGGGTTGTGAGTCCTCTGCTCTCCCAACTGAACTAACCAGTGACACTGATAAATTTCCTTAAATTATCCTAAAGAAACGCACCTGCCCACCCATGTGTTCAGCTAGGATTTTATTTATTGTGATCTCAAGATATTGAGATCACAATAAAATGATCCCGTTATCGCAGGAAAACGGAGTAAAATAAAAAAATTTAATCGATGGCCGCTTAGGGCTTCCATATGTAACTCTGGAAGATACCAACAGTATTTGTCTAACTCCCAAGACTGCTGAAGCCTCATACTAAAGCTTTAACTGACGTTTGTGCATTTTTGCACATAATAAGAACGGTGGATTTTGGTCCTGATCTCTTACACTGGAATCACTTCAGCAACGGATCTCTGAGGAGGAACAACTAATTAATTTAAATATTTTACACATTCATATGCATATGTTATGCAAAACAGCGGTATTATTTGCAGTAATCAAATTTCTCGTAAGGAGCTTAGCTCTACTTTTACTTATCTTACTTTAATGTCAAATCTTGCTTTACTGTGCAATGAAAACTATAACACTGAATCAAGAAAGAGGAAGATGTCATTACATCTTTAATTTAGAAATTCATAAAGTTTTATAAACCCAGCGAGCCCAGATAAAACTACACGTTTTAATTGCTTAAAAAAGAAGACCTGATTTATCATATTATTGCTTCTGATGTGTTCACTTGTTGGTCTATTCAGCAAGATAAATCAAGCACACATCAAAGCAGTTCAAATGTTTAAAACCCTATTCATGTTTTGTATATTTTGCCTGCCGGTCTGAAACCAGGACCACAGAGGGCAGTGCGGTGAGGTGAACCTGGGAAAGCCAGCAACAGCTGTGAGAAACCATCAGATCTGCCATTCCTCACACTTCAACGGCCAACAAGAAAGCGATTTATGACGGCCGGAGAGGGAGAGAAAGAGACACAGAGAAAGAAGGACAGAGAAAAAAGGACGGACATGGGAGAAGGAGACATAAACAGAGAGACAGAAAATGAAAGAATTAAATAAACAGAGAAAGGAGCAAAGACAGAGGAGCTGAAAGGATATGTGATAGAGCAAGCGAAATAAAAGAGGAAGGAAAGCTAAACAGACAGAGATAAAGGAGAAAGAGAGTGACAGAAAGAGAGACTAAGAACAAGATGGCTGACTCGGATAGAGTAAAGGACAGTGGCGGTCTGGTGTTTGGACTCACAGATGAAGAGAATATATGAGAATAACTCACCTACACACTGTATAGCATGTATTTCATTACACATATACACTATACATATATGTGAATGAATGATCACACAGAGAGATCACATACATGAGGTGTGCACGCAGACAAACACACAAAACCTGAGACTCTACACACAACACAACAGCTCCAAGGCCATGCCTTATACAGAGAGCGATCAGACAAGCAGGACAGCTGAGCGAATAGCAGCACAGTGCTCCAGCCAAAAGGCCGGGCAGGCGGCCTAATGATAGGCTTAGACACTAGGATATAACAGCATCTTTCTTTATGCTTTGACTTAAGAGATTGTTGTGGCAAACTACAGCAAGGTCAAAAGGTCAGGTAAACTACAAAATGATGCTCCAAGAGCCCTCCACCAGCGCAGGTGTGGTTGACCTTATGTCCTCCAGGTGAGGACAATTTCCCCTCCACACTGATCCAACCTGCTGCTCCAAGAAATGAAACATGTTTCCTTCTACAGCTCCCCTCCCCACCCCCACTTCCACACACACATTTCCTCCTGCTGCGTTCTCGATTTCTGTCTGCTTGCCTTGTCTGCGGTGGGTTGGTGGTGTGGAAAGCTTCGTTTATTTGGTCTTTTAATACAAGCTGACCCCTGTCCCCTTGTGTGTGTGCGTGTGTGTGTGTGCACAGGTCCAGAGAGCACTCTCCCATGACAACTACGTCAACGACCCAGAGACAGTGTCGACAGAAGACCACACCACACGTGGAGAACACACACATTAACTCAATACACACACATGCATACATACATGCACACAAATAAACTTTAACACACACACACACACACACACACATATCCAACAAAAACGTAAAGAACATAGAAGAATATATATCTGTGTGTGTGTGTGTGTTTATGTGTGTTTTGGTCTTGAGGAAATCTTCAGCATGTGTTAGAAGAATCCCCGGGGCTCTCACTCAACTCTGATTGGCTGGCCGGCTTGCTGTGTTTGTTTCCACAGCGACAGAGCTGTCACTGCCCCCTACCACCCAGGTAGAGCTGTCAATCACACTGGCTCCCGGCCAACCACACGCAGGCCTCACCGCAAACCAATCACAACAGGTTTCTAGCGAATTAGCAATCCCGTGATAATATCAATCATGATAGTGAGAAATTACTGTATCATTGAGTTTTCAAAACAAAGTTAGAATGTCTTACTAAAAACACAAGAAAACATTTATGGAGCTTCTGCTTCATGTTGGAAACCACTCTGGTTTCTAATTGGATTTAGAGAAAGTCATTAAGCCTCATTTTAAAAGATGAAATATTTCTGTTCTAAGATTCAGAACAGACATTGTTTAATCACAACTTGGCCTTAGCCTAAAGAAAAGTGGCCCTATCCAGCCCTTTAATCACAACCTTGCATTTGGTGCTGTTCCTTCTGCATTTCGTCATACCTTAAATCACATCATCCGCTCCTTATTGCCCCTCTTATTTATTACACAAATACTCCAGAGGGTGTGTTACCACACAATTTTAATCCATCTTCAAAAGCTGGCTTCATTTAAGTTTCTGTTTTGTCCTCCTGTCTCAAAATGAAGAATCTCAAACCAAACAATAGTCAGTTTACTGTGACATTAAATATGAGGGTTGTTGATGTGTCGATAGTCAAAGACAGGATTTGAAATAATACCTTCAATTGAGATATAACAGGGCTACTATTAAGTGTATTGTGTTTCCATTATGAGGAATCACATTTGCCACAGAGACAATGGTCTATGAGCCAGTTTTAGCAGTTTTAAACAGATTTAGAAAAACATGATGTGTGTCACTATGTTGGGTAATGAATTCGATTCCACTGTAAGTGTTTTTTTGTACTATATCTAAAGACTGCATTTATATAGCACTTTCATCCAAAGCCCTTTACAATTTGCCTCTCACTCAAACTCTCACTCACACACTCACTCACGCAGCGATGGCAGCAAGTTATCTAGCACCAGTTTGTGTCTCTCATGTATGTAGGACGTTTGGGTCACAGAGGTAACCACTGGTTTTTCTTCTGGATGAAAAAATATCCCGTCCACTGTACAATAACAAAAAAGAGATTTTTGACCTGTTTCCCATGTTGCTAGTCAGTGAATGTGATAATGGCGTTATGTTTGTATGTATTTAGGCATCATTGTGAGTGAGTTTACTTTGCTGTGTGTGTGTGTGTGTGTGTGTGTGTGTGTGTGTGTGCGTTAATCCCTGTCCTTGCTCAGCAGTCACACACACTGCTGTACACACACAGATCAGTTTGTCCCCTGTGGGCTACAGTAGCTCCCTCAGTGAGCCCGTGGCTCTGCACAGCTGAATACAGTAAAGCCTTTTCACTGTATCGCTGATCAATAATAGTGATCAGAGGCCAATCATCAATAATGTTCCATCTGCTACCACTTGGCCTGAGCAAATACATACACGCACTTAGGCCTAGGACACAAACCCACAACTGAATAGCCTTTAAAAGGGCTTGACAGCCGACACTTAAAGCTGGTCTGTGAATTAAATTACTATTTTCAAAATATGAGGAGGGTCGTTTTAAACATAAAGGAATGGAACTAACACATAATAGGCACAATACCCTCCCTCCAACCCACACACGCATGCAGGTCTACAGTACAAACCCATCATTAATGCGTTGAGCCGGATGTTGCTGTGACCTTTCTCTTTTTAGGCCTGACCCCAGCAGATGACCCTGGAGAGGGATTAGTCTCTGATACGCCTAATTAACCCCAAAGCACACTGCTCAGGCTGGAACAGCAGCTACTCACCCACACTACAACACCCTGCCCCTGCTCTATTTATACTGTCTTTCCTTCTTCTTTTTGTTTGGTTGGGGCTCAGTGGGAACTTCCTTCAGTTTTCATTAGTCTTCTCAGAAAGAAAAATGGCTTATAAGGAGCACACATTTTTCTGAGCAACGCAGGTTTTTGTCCAAAACCTGCAAAATCTTCTTAAGCCCATTTACCAAAGGTTTTCCAGACTTTGACTCATCAACTAATATTTCTCCAGCCCTAGCTAACCCCTGTGTAATCCCTACGAAACCTAAACAAGTGTATTTTGACTGTGGGGTTTGCAGAAAGGAAGCAGACTGGATTTCCAAGGGAATTTAAAACCGATAAAAAACAGCCACATCGAAACCTACGGAAATGAGCCTGTTAAGATAACACGCATGCACAGCAGCCCTGAGGTTAAAACACCCAGTAAATTACTGCTCAGATGAATCAAATGATATGTAAATGAATCTGTAATGATTCATTTAAAGTCTGGATATCATGAGGACAGCTGCTGTTATAGCAAGAATGAAAGGATGATCAATGCAGTTTACAGCCAAAAGCAACTCTTACAATATCTCGTGCAATGGCCATATTTTGCTGAAGACATCTAGAAGAATAGATGGATAAAATTCCAAATGTAGAAGCTGTAATTCCTGTTCTTGTTCAATTTGTTCATGTGCATTAAGGCGTCCCTGTGTTTCAGCTAAAGTGCTTGTAGGATGATTGAACACCGCACGCTCTTAATTTTGTCATCAACTTTGGTTCAGAAAGATCCACTAAGCCTGCTGACACCTCGAGTAAAGATTCAGATGTCCTCATTTGAAATTTGTCTTCTTACTTAGTGACACTTGTTAAGATAAACACAGCTGTGTTCATAATCACAGTTGCACGCATACAGATACAGTACAGTATGTAAGGTATCCTGGGGTTGGGTTAAGATGACGCAACTCGACACCCGACGACAAAACAGTTGCACAGAACCAGACACTCTATTTAGAAGGTTATCAAGCAACAAGCTTTGATTTTCAAATGCAACTTAAAGACAGATAACCATGAACAAATGCACACACGTGCATAAACCTGCAACGTTTCAATGGGAGCAAGCCTCCACAGCAACACACAGGAAACCAACCATGTCCTCCGTGTCATACTCAGTGTGCGAGTATGTTCTTTATCTGTTCACAGAGATTTGTGGGTACCTCCCTACAGCTGCAACTTTTCCTGGCTGAGTCATTTAGATAACTCAGTGGTTATGAGTGCATGTCTTTGTGTCCATTATTGTATAGAAAGCATATGTATGAGTGTGTGTTTGTGTTAACCTTCTACCTAGGCCAGTATCAGTGCTACGCAAGTGTGAAGGTGTGAAGGAAATGAAATAAACTGCCTCCCAACACTTAAGCATGTGTGTGTGTGTGTGTGTGTGTGTGTGTGTGTGTGTGTGTGTGTGTGTGTGTGTGACCTCGTGTGCCTGTGAAAGTGGGTGTGTGTGAGAAAATTGTACACACACACTATCTGATACTTCAACTCTTACACTATCACATTACGTATGATTTTAGTCACACAGTTCCATCGTTTGTGTGTGATTGTTCTCTCTATTTTTAATTCTGTGACATCTGTGGCTCATTGCCGCAGTGTTTCGCTTTTTCAAGATTTCACATCAAACTTTTGACATCTTTTCAACATCCTTTTTAAGGGGGAAAGTCACTCATGTGAGGACAGGGGAGAGGGTCCGCGGTAGGGGAAGGCAGAGAGGACAGAGGGAGGTAACTGGTTATTACAGGCATCCAGAGAGCAGGACAGATGGTTAGACACTGGTCAGAGTTACGCAGCGAAAGGCTGTAAAAGAGCTATGGGAAAACCATGTGTGAACGCATACACACACTCACACAGATGCACACATACTGTATTTACACATTTGTGCAATCATGTGCACACGGACCATGGATGATAACAGGAAAGGGTCTGAAGCAAAAGGAGAAACAGACATTCAGTAAAAGTACAATTTGGGATTGTTCACACATTCCTGCTTGCTTTGTACCTTATTCCACAACAGACATATTACATATTACACAACAATTTTAATCAAACAAATTCCAGCCTGCTATAAACTAGCTAAGCATACCAAATGTCCCTCAAAAAACCTACAGTTTATTACAGATAGGATTTTATTTTTGTAGCTCTGGCCTTGATTTCATTTGGTCATAATAAAAATCTACTTACCAAGTTAATTATTTACATCTCTGACCTCAACTAAAGAATAGATCCATCAGGGAAAAGAAAGAAATCAGACAGCTTGTAAACAAATCCACTAGGTTAGTCTAACTTTTTTGGAGGAGAAAATGACAGCAAACAGAAAAACTATTACCCAAACTGTTAGTTTAAAATATCCATCACAGTTTACAGACTGATCCTGGTTCAACTTTGGCAATCCCATACTTGCCATTGGATTATATGCAACATTACAAAAATGTTCACTTTCACTTTTACCTCCAAATAAATTGGTAGCAAAACTGTCAGCTTATTTGCAACCTGCATGATTGTCTGAGCGCTTGTGTTTCTGCTCCATTGCTACGTTGCATGAGTAGAATGTGAGATGTGACTAGAAATTATCAGAAACAATAGAAGCAATGGCCAGAGCAACAAAAATAAAACCTTGTAATTGTAATAAAACATTTTTCTTTGCATTCAACAGCAAATGAAGATTCTGTCAGTCTTGTGCACCATTTCATTCGCTTTTTTTCTAAAATCTGCCGTTGGTATCTTTGGAATTGAAGCACTTGTTAAATAATTACAGCTCGTGTAAGTTTGAATGATGCTTGTCCATACAACATGTTTGTATTGATGCTAATACTAAAGGCTGCATGGAGCTGAATGGCTAAACCCCAATCCAAGTCTACAGCAAAAAAAACAGCAGACAGGTGATATCACGTGGGAATAAACGACAAAGCTTATAAGATCATGTAAAGGGCAATATAACTCCAAGTAGCATCAACAACCTCTTTTCCCCAGCTTTGCTGTCAGCACCCTCAGGATCCGGGTGACACATTAGTTCACTGGAACCAGACACAGGCGCCAAGGAAGAGTCTAATCTGCGTACACATCTCTCTCTCTCTCTCTCTGTTTCTCTGTTTTGGTCTGTCCCACTTTTTGTGTCTTTCTCTTTGCATCCCTCTGGTTTCTCGCTACTCACGCCCAATCTTACACTTACACCTGCAGTGAGGCGAGACTATCCGAGTCGTGATCTTTTTTGGAGGCAGTAGCATAGATGAGACTGCCTGGGAGAAAAACACTTCATCTGTTTCATCTGTAACCTGTTGCTGTGTGATGGTCACTGTTGGTTTCTGGTTCTGTTCTGTTTAGACATGTATGCAACCTGTGTGTGTGTGTGTGTGTGTG
>NC_060159.1:8244150-8298480 GCF_021292245.1 Micropterus dolomieu
TGTGTGTGTGTGTGTGTGTGTGTGTGTGTGTGTGTGTGTGTGTGTGTGTGTGTGTGACCTCGTGTGCCTGTGAAAGTGGGTGTGTGTGAGAAAATTGTACACACACACTATCTGATACTTCAACTCTTACACTATCACATTACGTATGATTTTAGTCACACAGTTCCATCGTTTGTGTGTGATTGTTCTCTCTATTTTTAATTCTGTGACATCTGTGGCTCATTGCCGCAGTGTTTCGCTTTTTCAAGATTTCACATCAAACTTTTGACATCTTTTCAACATCCTTTTTAAGGGGGAAAGTCACTCATGTGAGGACAGGGGAGAGGGTCCGCGGTAGGGGAAGGCAGAGAGGACAGAGGGAGGTAACTGGTTATTACAGGCATCCAGAGAGCAGGACAGATGGTTAGACACTGGTCAGAGTTACGCAGCGAAAGGCTGTAAAAGAGCTATGGGAAAACCATGTGTGAACGCATACACACACTCACACAGATGCACACATACTGTATTTACACATTTGTGCAATCATGTGCACACGGACCATGGATGATAACAGGAAAGGGTCTGAAGCAAAAGGAGAAACAGACATTCAGTAAAAGTACAATTTGGGATTGTTCACACATTCCTGCTTGCTTTGTACCTTATTCCACAACAGACATATTACATATTACACAACAATTTTAATCAAACAAATTCCAGCCTGCTATAAACTAGCTAAGCATACCAAATGTCCCTCAAAAAACCTACAGTTTATTACAGATAGGATTTTATTTTTGTAGCTCTGGCCTTGATTTCATTTGGTCATAATAAAAATCTACTTACCAAGTTAATTATTTACATCTCTGACCTCAACTAAAGAATAGATCCATCAGGGAAAAGAAAGAAATCAGACAGCTTGTAAACAAATCCACTAGGTTAGTCTAACTTTTTTGGAGGAGAAAATGACAGCAAACAGAAAAACTATTACCCAAACTGTTAGTTTAAAATATCCATCACAGTTTACAGACTGATCCTGGTTCAACTTTGGCAATCCCATACTTGCCATTGGATTATATGCAACATTACAAAAATGTTCACTTTCACTTTTACCTCCAAATAAATTGGTAGCAAAACTGTCAGCTTATTTGCAACCTGTATGATTGTCTGAGCGCTTGTGTTTCTGCTCCATTGCTACGTTGCATGAGTAGAATGTGAGATGTGACTAGAAATTATCAGAAACAATAGAAGCAATGGCCAGAGCAACAAAAATAAAACCTTGTAATTGTAATAAAACATTTTTCTTTGCATTCAACAGCAAATGAAGATTCTGTCAGTCTTGTGCACCATTTCATTCGCTTTTTTTCTAAAATCTGCCGTTGGTATCTTTGGAATTGAAGCACTTGTTAAATAATTACAGCTCGTGTAAGTTTGAATGATGCTTGTCCATACAACATGTTTGTATTGATGCTAATACTAAAGGCTGCATGGAGCTGAATGGCTAAACCCCAATCCAAGTCTACAGCAAAAAAAACAGCAGACAGGTGATATCACGTGGGAATAAACGACAAAGCTTATAAGATCATGTAAAGGGCAATATAACTCCAAGTAGCATCAACAACCTCTTTTCCCCAGCTTTGCTGTCAGCACCCTCAGGATCCGGGTGACACATTAGTTCACTGGAACCAGACACAGGCGCCAAGGAAGAGTCTAATCTGCGTACACATCTCTCTCTCTCTCTCTCTGTTTCTCTGTTTTGGTCTGTCCCACTTTTTGTGTCTTTCTCTTTGCATCCCTCTGGTTTCTCGCTACTCACGCCCAATCTTACACTTACACCTGCAGTGAGGCGAGACTATCCGAGTCGTGATCTTTTTTGGAGGCAGTAGCATAGATGAGACTGCCTGGGAGAAAAACACTTCATCTGTTTCATCTGTAACCTGTTGCTGTGTGATGGTCACTGTTGGTTTCTGGTTCTGTTCTGTTTAGACATGTATGCAACCTGTGTGTGTGTGTGTGTGTGTGTGTGTGTGTGTGTGTTTACAGTTGTGATAGTCTGCTTGGTGCCCATCGTGTTAGCATCTGGGCATACTAAACTGCTCTGCACTGCTGAAAACAACTTATCTCTCTGATATTATGCAGGTTGTATCTACAATCTATGCAGCTGAGGTTACTCTTAGGTCAGGATGTAAGCTTTGATCAACTATACTGCGTGAAACTTTGGTTACTGTGCTGAAATAAAAATTAAAACAATGACGAAAGCTGGGATTGGGGTGAAAGTTAACTAAAAGTTGAGGAATTTAAAGGCAACTTGATTGACCAAACAATAATACTTTTACAAACTGAATCCTTAATTTTGTGGCTTTTTATAATTATTTCATATTCCAAAATTGTTAAATAACAGCATAAAATTGATTAACATGGAGGCAATGTGTCCTCTTTCCTTTTTTACATCTAAATGTAATCTGTAAAATAATTAGAATTTATGTAATATCTATAAACAGATATCTGCATATGAATGCAGAATCTGTAGGAAAGGTACACAATTTGAGTATTAAAACTTTCTGGTTTCCATTTGTAGTTTGTTTGTAATCCCAGTAGTATTGACCAGTACTACTCTGACAACGATTTAATTTTTTATCAACCTCGGAACCTTAGTTCGTCTTTGCCACTGGTTTCTAATATTGCTAATCAGACTGTAAAAAAGGCCCGCACACAAAAGAGGAACTCTTGGATAACAGCCCAATCATTTATCCGGATATCCACTGGCTACACCGAAACATTGGTCCCCAGAGGTTCTGAGATTGGAATGTATGTAGATCTTCATAATAAAATGCGTGTAATGAAAGTAGCAAATAATGCCAAACGGCAATCAGAACAGGGTGATGTTGGACAATAACTAAAATAGCTATGATTCTGTATGACCTTGTGTTTATTCACGTTTAACCTTTTCACCAAAATTAGCGATTTGTATTTGTATATTTGTATGTATTTGCAAGCAGGTACAAACCATTTACATTGTCAGTACACAATTCACCTTTTGTTTTTCTGATGCGCCACGTCCAACGTCACAAATGAACAGGAAGATTTAATTAGTTTACGGTAGAAAGCAGCACGGAGTTCCAGTCACCTATGTTACACTGGTTGCAAAGTAGCCCATAGACTGTAAAAATAAGGTGTAGCCACAGTGTTTCTGTTTTCACAGCACATCCGCCTGAGTGCCGATCGGTATCCTTTCACACTGAAGACAAAAGCCAGATGTTAGCAGATGTTAGTGGGTTTTTTGTCCAGTGTAAAAGGGGCTTTAGTATTATTTTCCTCCTTGACTGTACTACTTTGAGTTTCAGTTGCCTAACCTTGACCATACCTCAACCATTACCTAACCTTAAACACACTGTAGTCGCCATATCATTCTGTGTAATACAGTGTTCTCCGATATTGTTCTTGAAATGTACATATCATCTATACAAAAGCCATCATTAGAATCAAAGCAGCACTATTGGAGAAGAAACATGTTGATCTCATTTGGTGAAGAAATGATCTATATAGTACCTGTCTTGATTTTAATTCATTGGTGACAACATCCCATAAATTACCTTTCTTTGTTTGAATGGCAAAGAAGAGGACAATATGAGAGAGGGCGAGTGCGTTCTGTTCCCACGACCAGGAGACGCTGCTGGGAGGACACGGCATTGGGATGCCAATGTAGCATGAGCTCCTATCCAACTCAGACCATACTACTGACAGTCGCACATGCATATGTGTGTGTGTGTGTGTGCACGTGTGTCTGTGTTTATGGCATCATCCCCCAGTGCTGCTGTTACCCACACCTTCCCATCCGTTTTAGATCCATGACCAAATAAACACCATTCACACTCCAACTCAGTCCACACACACCCACACACACATTCACGCACACTGTAATTGAAATAAAACGGAGAGTGAGACGAGGTTATGACCTGTGGGTTCTGGTGATGCGCTATTAACCCTTCTCAACCAAAAGAGTTACGGTCTCTCTCACTCTCACTTTCTCTCTCACATTCCCACCATCTATCATACATCTTTTCACATGATTTCACATCTCCAACCTGTCATCAATGTATATTTAGCATCTAATGAAAATATGTCTCCTTCTGTGTGTGGATTGTTGCTGTATTTCTTATGAACCATACAATTCACCCTTTTCACTTGTGTGTATAACTGCAGGGCTGCGTAGAATGATACCAGCGTGCAGGGTTCAAAGTAACAGAAACACAGGTGAAAGCTCTGGCTGCTGTACAGAAGAGATGCTATTGTTATGACTGTGCAATGTGAACACTTACTATGCTAGTCCTTTCAGAACACAATATCCACAAAGAAAGGCTATATTTCAAGAGCTATCCAGCAGTATGGCTAAAAGCTAAAATCTCAATGGGCACGATTCAGGATCTCAAGCTATTTTTCTCCTGCACAAATACAACATGACAAAATAAAAACTGATACATCAATAACTATAAGGCTCATGTGTGCAATACAGTTTAGCAAGAATAACAAAACAATGCACTACTTGCAAGGCTGCCCTCATAACAGCAAAGTAGAGTACAGTTAGGGCATAAACCAAGCCCCCAGGAAGTGTGCCAGTCTTTGATGCCAATTTCACATTGGGCCAAACTGTGTAATTACAACTTTTGTGTCAGTCAGGTGATGCACACACTGGCCCCAAAAGATATTTCCCCATAGATTTACATTGTGACAAAAGTGGCTGTAAAATAGTGGATATAATTTTTGAGTGTCACAATGTTTGTGTCACAATTATGCATTCATCCGGGTAATTTCTTTACAGCTGGAACTGGCTTTTTTTGGGGGGAGCTTCATGCACCACTAAGCAACATTTATAGGGAATGAATGGGGCCCAGTAAGTTCTCGTAATACATCCATGGTATAAACTAAAAGGCTAACTAACTTCTCCCTTGACTTAACCTCCCATAATAAGAGTTAATATCAAATCAACAAACACAAACTATCCACTGCTCAGGTTCAGAAATTGAGGGCAAAGCGCCATCTTGAAGGGCGCCTAGACGATAGTTTCTGAAACAGAACTGATGTCCCGAGGTCGCCTTACACTCCCTCCTCCCTCTTTCTCTCCTCCTCATGTGTTTTCTCTCAGCGCAAATCTAAATTCCTTGTGAACGCCTTCCATCACATGCCTGATGATCCGTGCACAGCACCCTCCCTGACGAGGCTGTTTCATCAGTCCTCCAATACACACAGACACTCACACACAAACACACACAGTGTAGTGTGTTCCTGGCCTTGACCTTTGACCTCATCTCTCATAATTCTAATGTGTTTAGATCCCACACACATTGGCCTCTGAGCGCTTACAGATAAATCCAGTGGACTTTTACTAACACAAACAGGAGAAGCACACATACACATGCAAACTGTTTGTACGTATGCATGTGAGTGTGTCTTTCTACTTGACTGTTCATTCCTATCTGCACATGACTGGGACTTTTTGTTTACTGTATATCCTAGGAGACAATTTATGCAGTTGTGTGATGATGATAGAAGTGATGTTAGCACACTGTTGGTGTGTGTGTGGCCGTAACGTTCTCCCCTCTGAGAGTTGTATTCAATCTAGGAGCATTGGCTACAACTCCCTTGACTGCTGTAGGCATCACGCTCTGTAACACCGCAGAGGCCCCCGAGAATTGTCAGAAGAGAAGAGATTGAGAAGGAGCTGGTATTGCTGGTAACAGGCACACATTACCAGAAATCTCCAGATCCCACTCTTTCTTAAGGTTGGGGTCCCATTCAAGGTTAGCTAGTGCTGACTGGTTACAATGACAGTCGAATGTCAGGTAGCTAATTTTTATTAATTCCTTAAATAACTTGACCAAAGGCCAAAATGAAACTTTTGCCTGGTTAATGTGCCAACTAGAAACTGGTGTCAAATGTGGGTTTTTGAGGTCTCAAGACCAAGACAATGGTGAACATATTGTGAAACAATCTGCTGATTACGTACAGTCAATATAGCTTTTTGGCTGTATGAAACACTTTCTTTGTGTTTCTCATTTTAAATGTCAATATTGCCTGACAACAGAAACAGAGAAATATGTAAATAAGAACAACTACATGGTGAATTCCGCTGCCTTAAAACACAGCACACAGAGCAGAAGATGACAGAACAGACGTTTAACTTTTAGGTTTCATGTTTGATGGTGGACCAAAGGACACACAACACAAAAGTCTTTATTTACAAAATGTGCTGGTGTAGCGGAGGCTGTTGACACAGACGTGAGCAAGGGGCAGGCAGGTTAGCAATGGCGTGGTCTGGTTCTGGTTGGCAATGGCAGTCGGTACTCGACGTAGAGAGGTGTAGGCACAGGAGTTCTGAGCTACAGGGGAAAACAACAGCAATTACTCAAAACATATGCAACCATCAAAACTAGCTTCACAAGAGAACACTGAAGACAAGAATGGCCTGAGGCTCTCTACCACATGTGGTTAGGAGTAATCTGGTGACAAGTCATGGGAAACCCGGAGTATTTGAGTTGAGAGTGGATGACTTGATAGAAAACTGGTGTGTAGCTCTGCCAGGTGCCGAGGTAAGTCATGCCCTAAGCACACACACACACACACACACAAACACACACACACACACACACACACACACACACACACACACACACATCCACACAAACAAAAAGGGAGGGGAAACAAGGGAGAAACAATAAAACAGACCCAGATCGCAGCACTGGCTGTGACATTAATGTGCTGGCTTCTCCCTCTCTCTGTCTCACCCCATCTCACTAACTAAAACACAAGTCAGAAACAAAGGAAATGTATGATTCAAAATTAACTTTAAGTAAATTGCCAATAAATGCAGGGATTTATTTTGATTGAAGTGAATTCTTTTTTTTCAAACCAGCTCTGGATACAGCTCTGAATCCTGAACCTGAGTGGAGTCAATAAGGGATTTCAAAGGTTCAGTTATGATAAGTGGATTCAGTGGTGGATTCTGATTCACTGAAACACTTTGAAATTTCAATTTACCCTTCCTCCACATGTTCCAACTTTCAATATCTTTTGTCATCTCCTTACATGAGCTGAGGAGGAGAGGGAACAAACACAACAAACTTTTTTTTCAAACTGATGATACAGCAACTTGTCAAGATCCAATTATGCTCTTTGTACTGCGGCAACACACATTATCCAAGCTTGTGGAGAACGACGGTCTTTAAGTTACAAGGTCAGAAATCTAAAATTACACTCCAGTTTATTCCAAACGGTAAGCGCCCGGCCACAGATGTCTGTGTTAACCTCATGCTGCAGTCTGAGGACATGCACTGTCTTACCTCAAATCCAATTACAACAACAGAGACGAGTGGTTAGTGTGTGTTGCGTGCATGTGGGCTGCATGGATGGATAAATACATTACAAAAAGTGTGTACGTCTGTGTGTGTGTTTGCATCAGTTGTCTCTCTTCCTATATGAGCAGAGCATGTCTAAACGGGGCTGTTTAAGCCTTGTAAACACTAAACATAGTGGGTTGTGACCAGCGTGCTGCCACGCTGCTTGTGATTAGCAGGTTACAGCAGAGTGATCAGAGAGAGCCAGGCGAGCGGAAACCAGAGAATGTGTTTTATGTGGACCTTATTTTAGCATATATTTCCCAGAATTAGCTCCACCGTGGCAGGGCTACTTTCAGACGTGGGGATGTAAACGCTAAATATAACGTAGCAAACATCCAACAGATGCAAAGACAGAAACTAATAAAATGCTATGGCTTTTTTGCCAAGTTAGCACATAAACGTGCATTGCATGTGGAGCACATACATATCCACCCAAAAGACGCACACATGGAGCAGATGCTGTGTGGGCAAATATAGCTGGGCTATATGCGTTGCCTGTAAACTTTTCTTTGAAAAGAAAGTCTGAGAAAGCTCTGAAAAGATTAACATCATAAACACGAACAGAATGCCTGAAATGCAAGCATGTGTAGACATTTCTTTATGTGTCTCTGTGACAGCGCAGGCCAAAAATCCATTTGGACCAAAGGCCTGAGGTGTCTCATTATCAAGTTCAGAGAGCAAATGTCTTTGAGCACAGCACTTCCTAGCATACAGAGGTGCTAACTGAGGTGGCGTGGCGGGATCAAAAGAGGTCTAGTCCAAGCAGTCCATTAACGCCATAAACAACCATAGAGGCACACACACACAAGTTCCCTCTTACCCCCGGGTCAGCCTTCTTTGTGCTCTTGTTGCCCTGTTGTCCACGTCTGTCAACAGCCTCCCTTACACACACACACACACACATACTGGAACCGGCTCACACGAGCAGTCAAAATAAAGTTATCTCGAGGTACACAGCATTACCACAAAGACATGGAGTGGAGGGAGACAGAACGAGACAGAGGGAGGTGTTATCTGTGGTCATCAGCTAGAGAGAGAAGGTGTTGAAAGGCGAAATCCCCAAATCCCAGACATCTGTATCTGAAAGAGCAGGAAACGCTCATAGACACAAGTGAAAACTAACACCCCCGTAACCAATACACCACCATCAGGCATATTAGGGCTCCAAAAAAGAACTCTCCATGTAATTACAAGTTGGGGCAGATGTAATGTGTGTGTTGCAACAGTGGTCGGCGAGGCGTGGAGGTGACGCAGTACAATCTGGATCACTGATCTAAACACGCACACATACATAAGCGCACTGCCCTGCACTCTCATAGCATTCAGATATCACTGAGACTTGTTATTCGGGAATGTGTGTGTGTGTGTGTAGGAGTCTGGCCAGGCTGCAAGTGACTTGTATAAAGCCATCAGAGGTTGAGGCAGGAAAGGCCAAATCACTTACATATTGTGAAGATAGCGAAGGAAAGAAAAAAAAGAGGAAATGAGTGGAAAGGGTCTAACAAGAGCTGTGTGTCAGCCTGTGAGTGTGTCGGATGGGTGACAGCGCACTGGCAACACCTCCAGAATTAACACCTTATTATTCAGTCATACATCTGTGTGTGTGTGTGTGTGTGTGTGTGTGTGTGTGTGTGTGTTTCATGTTTTTATATCCAGGTGGGGACTTTAATCTGAATGCAGACTATCCAACGGGGACTTTGAGGTCCCCACAGGTACAGACTGCTTTTTGAGGGTTAATACTTGGTTTTTGGGTTCAGGTTACAATTGGTTAGAGTAAGGGTGAATGTTAGGCATATAGTTGTGATGGTCAAGGTTAGGGCGCGCACAATGCGCATAGGCCTGTGTCTCCTTTAGAGGCAGGATTATGAGGCAGACAGAGAAGGAGGTGTGGATGTATGTGAGGCTGGCTGGGTAAAACATAGGCCATTACACATTTAAAAAAATATTTGAGAACATTCTTTTCATGCATTACAACTTTTCTAACAGATATCTAGCCTGAATATTTAAAAGCATTATGTTTTTACGTATGATAAAAGCAAGAAAGACATAACAATGTATCTGTGACTCAGCTGCTAAACAATCAACACTGTTTTTAATGCTGCTGTTCTAACGCTGGCATTTACGTTAGGTTTGCTATTTACAGGTAGCATCTCAACAATCACGAACGAAACCTCGCCAGCAGAGGTCAGATTCACCACTGGAACACACTTCAGCTTTCATCTACTGACCTCCTATGAAGGTTAATAATAATAAATATCTCATGATGGATGGCTGTTGAGTACTGGTGTTGTTTTTTCCTTAAGAAAAAAAAAATTATTGTCTAAGTACCTCAGGATGTTTTGCTTATCCACACAAGACATGCAAGGCTCAACTATGTGCAATGCTTGTGCAATGTTCCCTTCACATCATCCACCTCAAACATGCAGATTACGTTCCACATGATGTTTTACCATTTACAGTCAGCTTTATGATGCATGATAACAAAAACACAGGAATCGTACATAATTTAATGAAACCTTTCCTTCATGGCATGCGGGGGCACATGAGAAGGGCTAATGCATTCTTTATGGGGCACAGCGACTCTGCATGGTTAGTGACCGGTCCAGGAAACCGGAGATGGACCGTGGGCTCTCCCTCCACCCCAAAAAAAACTTCCTCTCCGAGGCGAGTTTGCTCTGGTATACATTTGCTGGACAAGTAACTAACTGGATTGATCATTTCATTAATCATCACACTCAGTAGAGTCTAAAACTGTCTAGAAAGTTTGAATAAGAGGTTATGATACTGACCTCCTGCCACTTCCTCTCACCCTAAAAGTCATTCATAACAGCATCTCAACGGTTCCCTCACTTTAACTCCTTTCCTCCCCCTCTTCTCTCAGACTCCCCCATTCCCTACCTCCCTCTTTCTATCTATCTCTCTCCTTCCACCTCCCTATCACCTCTCTCTGCTCCTCCCCCTGCTACAAGAGCTGTGTGTATCACCCCAACCTTCATAAGCGGAGAAGATAAGTGATAAGTGCGTACTTATGTGTGTGTTCATGTTTATGTGTATAATTAATGAGCTTGCGGGGGTGAGGACATTCCGTCAGACGGCTGTCTCCATGCACAATCAGTAGTTACCTCAGAAACACGCAGAAAAGAACCAGATTTTCAATAAAACACTCACACAAAGTTGGACAGAGGCAGACAAGCTGCCACCCTACTTATTCCAACATTTATCCTATCTCTGACCTTTTAATTACACACAATTACAGAGACAAATACACACATTTATCTTCTTCATGGCTGTCCTCGGTCCGATATCACAAAGTGTATCCTGAGTCCTAGCTATCTACAGTTATTACCCCTCACTTCTGGGATTGCTCTCTCTCTCTCTCTCTCTCTCTCTCTCTCTCTCTCTCTCTCTCTCTCTCTCTCTCTCTCTTTGTAGTCAGTTGGCTCTGTCCAGTTGCTGTCCAGTCGGCGAGGCAGTGATTATTTATCACCCGGCGGTAAAATGGAGGGGACTTGCCGGGCCTTATTAGTGAGATTTACAGTGTGCAGGAAAGGCTCTTAAGGGGGAAACTCTCCTATAAGCACCATCAGCTGTTCATCAGATAACACCCACATGACTGGACCAGTACGTGGTCCATGCATGAGAACTCAAACACGCACATAAACACACACACACTCAAAGGTAAAGCGGAAACATGCCAATTTCCCATTGGCTTTGAAACATGGACCGGAGTGACCTTACACTGTCTGTAGTGGTATTTGAGAGTGTGACTTAAATATTTTGGCCTTTTCCTCGCATGAGCCCTCCCTCCATGGATGCTAATCTTACTAAACTAACAATCAAATATTAGCTGATTTATTTTAGGAAACCACTCTTTTGTATTGCATTACAGCTTTATTATAAAGTTCGTAGTAAGAGATCCTTAAAGGCATACTATGCGATTCTAATAACATTTTTTGTTAAATTCGGAGAATATTTCCTCACGGTTCGCCAGCGATTCATTTTTGTAATTTGTTTTCCTACAAAGCTCTGGGTCTGTAAATGGAACACAAAGAAAGTTGCTTGGTCCGAGCCACACAACTTTGTTCCAGACAATCAGCAACAGGTGGCGGTAGCGTTCGTGCATGGAGCAGTGGGAGAGACAAAGTGGTAAACACCAGTACATGCAGGACTCATTACTGGGCTCTAGGCGCTGTCCAGAAGTAGAGACGGCCGAGAAACAGCCAAAGAGGAAAAAGACTGAAGAGTCCAAATTGTGCAAAAAGTTATATGACCATGCAAGGGGAAGACCTGTGTTAACCTCGGTGAGGCTTTCAATGCTGGAGAAATCTCTGAGATTTAAAAGGAATGAAAACTGATGCAGAGGTTGCTCTGTTTCTGCTCAAGTTGAGCAACTTTACCTTTGCTGCATCACACAAACAATAGATCAGAACTGTCTTGTCCATTTGTTTTCATGTTTGTGATGGCTGATTCAAACTGGTTAGCTTTGCTAGCTTAAAACTTTTGTTTTTTGTTGGGTTTTATGACAACAAAGACCTAAATATACAAGTTCTGACATGACAGTGGGATTATTTGTGTTGACTCATAATACGAAATGCTATACTAAGTAGCCTATTATTACCGGAGATGTTTCATTCCTTGTACACTTTGCATCTGGGAGAAACCTTCCGCAAAAACACATGCTACCTTATTGAGTCTAATGTGCCCTCGGCCAGCAGACTGTGGATTCTGCCATATTTCAGTAGAGTAGTAATGGTCGGCAATTTGCGTCCATGAATTTGGGGTGTGGAGCTTCTGAGGGAGCACTGAAGGGAGGGGTGTATTTGTTTGGCAGTCGAGTTCAAATAGCAACAGTCTCTGCAGAATCGCTTAGTATCCCATTAATTAGTATTAACTGTGTCTATCTAGCTGACCTAAAAAAGCTTGAACAGATCACGTTTCCTGTTTCAGCGTGTTACATGCTAGCCAATATTTTTACAGTTGAATTAATATTACAATTTTGGTTGCGTTCCCATTTAAATCAAGTCAGTAGAAGACTGTAGAAGGTGGAACACTGATTATGGCCTGCACCCAACCTCACCTCCAAACACACAAACAGCCTTTGCTGTCCCATGCTAATGTGCTGGGATTAGCGACGCTCGCCACCGTCACACCTGGCGAAGCCCCTCGAACCAATCTTACACAGTGTGAGTGTTAAAGTTAAATGTGTGCTTGTCATATCTCGTGTCGCTAAGCGGTAGGCCTGCAAGCTCTTATCTGAGCTCTAAGTGCCGGAGAGGGTGAGAAAAGACGAACTCTGCCATGTGTCTCTGTCACAGCCTCGGGGTTCGGGATCTGGTTTGATAGCAGCCAACAGCATCATTTGTCACTTACTACATGCGTAAGTGTTGTTTGACACACAGATACTACAGATACAATCAACATTTATGCACTGGTGTTTTCCCACACATGTCACAGCCACTGCCATTTCCGCAGGTATCTTACTTGTGTAAATCATATTTTTTTTTATATTGGGCACACAATCTCTAAGATCTCACTGGCGTTCAGAGTCTTTACAGTCACTACAGTCATTTGGTGCAAGAAATGACCCAAACCCATGCCATTCTGCCAAAACTGTAAGCAGATAATAGGTTGCAATGCTTAAGAAGCAGAGTTTCATGATTTTGATTGCCTTATAATGTTACCCAAAGTCTTGCAATCTCTTTGGCAACATGTATTTTCTTGGCAAAATTAGTTTAATGAAATACTGAAAAGCTCTGCAGCAGCCGTTGTGGTTTCAGGCCAACAGATCAACCAGGCACAAAGCCCTTCCAGGACCTTAAGTTTTAACATTGTAGCTGTGATGTTATATGTATGAGCCCACTAAACAGATCTTGCGGAGCACTTTCACTATCATCCATAATGCAAAAGCTTCTTCCTTCCTCCCGGCCAGCGGCGGTTGTGGGCTGGACGCTCCTGACGACGAACGCCCTTCCTCAGAAGCCAAAGAGACTAGTTTGTTTTCTTGGCCTCTGTGACGGGTACAACAAAAGCGTTTTTATGTGAGTCAGTGGGTGCTTATGTCTCTTTGTATTTGCGTGTGGGTGTTTATGTGTGTGTGTGAATATGATAACTATGAGAATGGTTATTTTAGATTCAGTTCCTCTTCTCCTCTGAGGCTGTCAAAGAGACAGCGAGGCAGGATGAAAGACTACAGAGGGAAAACAGCAGAGGAAGAGTGAATGTGTGTGTGTGTGTGTGTGTGAATACTGTGTGTATTTACATGGCAAAAGTTCATTTCTGCTCTTTGAAGTGGGGAGTATCAGTGTCTTATGAAAACACACTGAGGAAAGGGCAGCTGACTGTGTGTATGTGTGTGTGTGTGTGTGTGTGTTCATGGTGCGAGGGAGAGAAAAACAGAAAAACAGAAAAAGAGAAAGAAATGAAACCATTAATAACTTTTTTATCACAGAGTCCCTCATCTCCTTCTCATCCTCCCTTCATCCTTCTTCTGCCTCTCTCAATCTCTCCCATCAGGCTTTCTTTCACTACTTGTCTCATAGCAGCAGAATGATGGGGCTTCATGACTCCAGCCCTCATAAATTTGATAATGAGTCTCTTCATTAGTGATACTAACTCCTAACCCCATCTCCTTGTTCACGTGTGTGTGTGTGTCTTACTGTGTGTGTGTTTCCCCTGTCGTCACCCTTGTCTCCCATGGAGACAAAAGGGGCAAGTCTCCTCAGAAAGGGAAAAGATTACATTTAAAGAAAACAGGAAAAGAGAGCAGAATATAAATGAGAAAATGATAAGACACAAAAAGATGAGTAAGGAGCAAGAAAGGGAAGTATCCACATTAGAAAAAAGACATCAGGGAAAGGCTTCATGTTCAAAGACTGAATTATAAGGAGCGCTGGGCAACAGTTCTGGATGTTGAATGTTCTGTTACATGTGCCAGACAAAACAGAGCTTTAACATGTTTAAGCCATCCGTCCTGCTGCTTATATTAAAATACTACAGTTATGACACAATAGTGGTTCAGCCTAGCTCTTGAAAGCTTTAACACATCCTATGTTTATTGGTTACCTAAGAAAGATTCAGTGCACAGAAGTTGTATTCAGAGAGTATTCAGATTGGATTAAATTTTTTTAAATTATTTTAATGTTGTTAATAGACTGTGACAGCAAGGCATTAGATAGGTAAGCAGTAGCCAAGCTAGTGGCTGTATGGCTATGTCTGTCAGTCATTCAGTCAGTCAGCCGGTCTACCAAACTGAAATATCGCAACAGCTATTAAATGGATTGCCATGAATGGTTCATGGTTACCAGAGCATACATCCTACTGACTTCTGTTTTCCTGGCCTTTCTTAGCCCCATGAGGTTGATATTTGTTGTTTTAATTTTAATGTATCAACAACTATTTCATAACTACTGTCATTAGGTCAAAATTTGGTGCTAATTAGCAAGTGTTAGCATGCTAACACACTAAAATAAGATGGTGAACATGGAAAACATTATATCTGCTTAGCATCAACTTAGCATTGTCATTTTGAGAATGTTAGCATCCTGAGGTTAGCATTTAGCTCAAGCACCGCTGTGTACAGAGCCTCTGGCATGGATGTATACTGTTGTTGTTTCTTTGTAAATGAAACATTTTGCAAGTAGTTATCAATATTTGAAGGATTGGAATTCACTAAGTTGATGATAGTGGATGTGTGCTATTTCATTGAAGTTTGGTCATTACAGCTGTGCATAAGATTTTTTGGCATTTCTTTCAAATCCCATATCTTTATTTCTATCTTTTTTCCATTTACATATAAACCAAATGGCTTCACTGATCAAAAACAGAACAATGGGATAGTTAGCAGGAGGAGAAACAGCAATAAATTAGTAAACCAAATAAATAAGAGGACTCATTCAAGCTACCATTGATAACTTATTGTATGTAATTTTTTGTTTGAAAAAAAACACATTTTGTCTGGATCAAGGGAGTACTGTATTTTATAAATTTTATATTTTCAAGTTTTTCATCTTTCGTAAATCTAGTGATGAAGCCACAAGACAATCATCTGTCTGGGTAGTTAAGCAAAAACTTGCTTTGGTTTGTGGTCTTTCTGAAATAATATTCACATTTTGAGTCCCACCACAGTTACTCCATCAGTTTAATATATCTTGTACTGTTGTAGCAGATTTGTGTTGCAGTCAGGCATTTCACCAAACAGTCAACTGTCTGTCACACTTTACCCTTTACCCTTCACCCCAGGACCTCCACGTCATCCACAAAGATTGCCCATAAACATTTTGACAGGCAGCATGTGAGCCCTCAGATGATGATACCATAAGATCCCATATTCTTACCTTTTTCCATTAATAGACACAAAGACACACTCCTGTACAACTACACACAATATGTGCGTACAGGTTTTTACTAACTTTAAGATGTCTCGTAATCATTTTTATTGGAAGTGAGAGAGGGGTGGAGAAAGAGAGTCAGATAGAGCCAGAGGGAGACAGACAGATGGAGACACAGAAGTGGGGATCTCGCTCCATCGCCACCACGTCTGAAGGAGCTGGTATCTCCAGATAAAATAATCTGGTTATTCTCAGCAACACCGGGAGGAGGCATGCCTTTTACATGGCTTGTCCCTGCCAGTATGTGATTGCGTGCGCACGCGCGCATGTGTGTGTGTGTGTGTGTGTGTGTGTGAATTACATCCACAGGGAAAAGATACAGTACATTATGACACGTTACTACTCTTATTGGAAACCTGGATGGAAGAAAACACAAGACTGAGCATGAGAGGTGCTGCCATTAAGTGCCTGTGTGCCCTGGAATTCTCACATACATATGGCCATCAACTCAAACTTATGAATGTTGTCATGCCCTGTACCTACATTGTCTCATGTTAATCTTACATGTAATTCAGGACTGTACAGTCTTACATGTCAGTCAGGACTGTACAGTTCTTTACTGTAGACCAGACCAGTATCATGTGGTGAACTGATACTTGCACTTTCTTGGATTGTTGGTTTAAAAAGGGTTTTGTGTAAAAGCATCACATGATTTATGATATTATCAAATACAATATGCTTAATGCCTTCTAATTTGTATGGCATAATCTAGAGAAAAAAACCTCTCTGATTCATATTGTTTTTCTTTTTTGGTTAACCTCCTGTGGGCCTGGGCAACTATCACTGCAACTCAAATGTTTGTGAAAAAAACTGTGTATCTGACTCACATCTACTTTATTTAATAAAGAAAAGTCTTGAATGTGTAGTATTTTTGTGGGATATGAAAAGTGTTTTTTGGCTTTTACCTATCTTTCTACTGTACTTTCTTTTGCCCTCAGTAGCATAACCTTTAACTCTATTGATGTAGGACTAATAGCTGCTTCTGTCTACTGTGTACACTTGGGGTTAAACACAAAGCTGCTATTTCACAAAAAAGATTTGTAATCATATTTATAACACAGTTGGGTGGAAGTGGAGGAATTAATTTTCTGTGTTAAATTGTTTTTTACTACTATTTATACTTTTCAACATTATGTTCTAACAACATACCTCCATCCATCCACTGTCAACTGCTTATCCTGCGTACAGGGTCGCGGGGGGGCTGGAGCCAATCCCAGCTGATATCGGGCGCAAGGTGGGGTACACCCTGGACAGGTCGCCAGTCCATCGCAGGGCCACACATAGACGAACAACCACTCACGCTCACATTCACACCTAAGGGCAATTTTAGGGTAACCAATCAACCTAGCCTGCATGTTTTTGGACGGTGGGAGGAAGCCGGAGCACCCGGAGAGAACCAACGCTGACACGGGGAGAACATGCAAACTCCACACAGGGGCAACCGGGGTTTGAACCCACGACCTTCTTGCTGTGAGGCGACAGTGCTAACCACCGTAACATACCTAAATTAGTTAAACAAAGAAGCATGAAAGCTAAAAAAAAAATAAGCATACAGTACATTTTAATGGTCTGGGTGGAAATGAATAGTGGAAATAGAATGTGAGGTTCGACAGTGGAAGAATACCGAAAAATGAATGGAAGGTTCATCTGAAGTGTCTTTTTTAATGGAGGTTGTCTATGCAGTCTAGATGAAAATAACATTACTTTGTTGCATCAGAAAACAAATCTGTTCAGAGCGCATTACCTGTTCATATCTGACTATTGTATTCTTACTTGTTTACATCCCTAGTGTATACAACATGTACTCCATATTTGTTTGTACTGAAAGAAGGAACCCTTCTCTGTTTGTCTTCCAGAGGTTTTCCCCTTTTTTCCAACATGGTTTGTGTGTGTGTATGTGTGTGTGTGTAGATTTTCCTTACATGAATCAAAGGTCAAAAGACGTGTTGTATATGTATGAACTGTAAAGCCCTCTAAGGGAGATTTGTGATTTTGTAAATATAACTTACTTTTCCAGACAAAACTTTCAAGTCTCAGATAGAATGCATAGAAGATTGAGAATGTCTTGGAACTCCACTGATTGTCAGCTTTGCAAGTATTGTCCAGAAAGAATTAATAGCCAGAAATCACAGCACCAGATGGAAAAATCACAAAATCGCTGGTATTGATCAAAACACGTATCAGCTTGTGATGTATATAAAGGGTTATTTGTTGCTTTGGAGTATTAAAAATCACCCTTACTGCTTCTTTTAAAGTCTAAGAATTGTTTTTTTAAGGTTGATTAAGAATGTCCAGGGTTACAATGATCATAATGGTAAAAAAGGCATCCCAGTAATAGCCTAGATAATACTGCATATATCAATTCTCACTGAAAAATGTTAATACTAGCTTACTCCAACACACAAACACAGAGAGGACCTGTGGTGTGTCACCGCTGGCTGATACTTTTACCAACAGTGAAAATGGTGTTCATCTGGCCTCCACGACACTCATGATGTGACATTCCTTTCACGTCTGCTCAAATATCCTACCACTCACACATTTGCAGGGCTCCCTGACTGTATATAATGACATTCAGATGATATAAAGACTCCATTTCAAGGTTTCTCTCTGCACGGGACCCAAATGAGACTTTGGCTGTGATTATTTCATGAAGACCAACTGGCAAAAAAAAAACGGGCCTGTGACCTATTTTGGGTGCGGAGCCATAGCTTAAGTAACCACTGTCACTGACAGCATTCAATAGGTCTATATCCAACTGTTTTAGTGGCTCAATTTTCACTGCCCCATTGCAAACAGACTGTGGGGTTAAGGCCAGGAAAATAGTCATAGGTTGAAGTTGCATCCAACTGTTTTAGAGTGCAGAAAGTTTGATGACGAGGGTCAAACTCTTTAATATTCTACTATTTATAAATTCGTTACTGTTACTGTAAAACGTGGATGTACCAAAAAAGCGAAAAAATGTTCTATACTATTATTCAGGCTACTCATATTTGTCTGTCTCTCACCTGACACCTTTGCATTTCAGTGCAAAAATAGACACAAACAACATCACTAATGGGACTGTTGTCAGTACTTTTACAGTATTTCCAAATTGCTGCTTAAAATGTTCTCTTGTAACCCTAACTGAGAGATGAGGCAATGCTGAGAAAATGACAAAAAAAGACTGCTTCTTCTACTTTCATCTGGGAGCCAATCAGATTAGCCCCTAAAGGCCAGGACCCTTCGAGACTGTGGGAGGTGTGTGGTTTTTGCTCTCTCTTACTCTCTCTCTCTCTCTCTCTCTCCATTTGTCTGTGTATGCGAGAAAGTGTGTATTCTTCTGCACATGTCTGTGGGTGAATGCGTGACTGGTTTTATCATCAGATTTCTCATAATGCTTCACTCTGAATGTGATGATGTCATAGCCATAACGCTCACCAACCAATCTACATCTGGCCAATCACAACTCACCACTAGCTATCACCATGATTGTCACAATCAAAATCCTTTCATGCGATCAGTATCGTCGCCGAGGTGGGGGAAGGATGAATTATGGAGCTGTAGCTTTACAAAAAGCAAAGCAAAAAGCAAAGCAAACTGCCGCCTCTGGTGCTGACACATGATCAATCACACCTATGGGAGTAAAAGTACTTTTAAACCCCAGTGTTGCAGAGGTCAGGATGGCGGTCAGTCAGTTAAAATACAGCAGAGGCATATTTTCAAGAAGGAGGGCGGTTTAGTAGCTAGATAACTGAGCATTATCATTAAATACCTTCCAAAGCCACGTCATGACTTGGTAGTGTATGATTATGAAACTGATAGGTAGCACTGACCACCACAGCAGGCAGACTGCATTCATCAGGGGTCCTCTGCCATGAGCTTAAAACCACACTCCCTATAAGGCACTGTTAATTAAACAATTATGCCAGACATCAGTAATTAAACATAAATTGTCAGTAAATTTCAGAAGGATGGAAGAAATGAAGGAATGAAGAACAGGAATCTTCCAACATCCTGTTCACTGTTCTTTTAAGCTTTTGGCAATATTGTTCTTTGACAATCATGCCAATAAAGCAAAACTGAATTGAATTGAATTATATCTGCTGAGATGTATCAGTATGTAATAATATATGGAGAAGATTTTTACATTCTTTCCATTAGAGACTGTTTAGATATGTCATGAACCTTTAAACTATGTAAGTCTTATGGGTTAAGTGCTCTTGCATGGCTATTAAATAGTAACAAGTACATCTGCCAGATGTGTTGGTGTGTGTGTGTGTGCGTGTGTGTGTGTGTGTGTGTGTGTGTGTGTGTGTGTGTGTGAGTGAAACATACAGGTATCTTATTAGTACTTGACCAGAATCATGGCACATCAAATGCATATAAAACTGAAGGTGAATATTCGTTTTTTCCGACCTCCCGAGTTTGTCCTGGTTTTTCCATTATGAAGCTGATCAGAAGTGGCACACGCAAATATCACACACACTGTCTCTCGTTCCCCCTCTCTCTCATACACACACACACACACACAGACACACAAACCACAAGCCCTCACAGACCTATAAGTGTCTGTCCTTGAGCATTAAAACATACAGAGGCCCATGGGATGGGCAGAGGGAGAAACCGAAACATCGGCCAGCTCACATTCAAAAGACGACATGAGACTGGACATGAGGCCAAAAGGCTTTCCATTAGCATTTTCCTCCAAACATACATTATTGCACTCACATTGAGGCATAATAACCACTAAGATGACATCCCGCAACCTCCACCTCCCAGGGGCATTCCTGCAGCAGTCATCACTTCCTCTTTGATTCATAGCTGAAAAGATTTTTCAGGTTTAACGGGGAACACAGCCCATTCAAAAGCCAAAGTAGGTTACTGGTGACACAGTTTTTGCTAGTTCCTATTAAATGTCTCTAAAACAGTTGGAATATTGTTTTATATACACTACACTGTGTGTGTAGGTTAAGCTATCGTACGTGCACACGTCACAAACGGGGCAGGTGCTGAGGTACTTTCCAGTATATGAGTGCTGGTTGGTGTGCTATCAGTCTCTCCATCTAAAGCAAAAAGCCTATTTCTACTCTATTTCTATACTTGTATTGCTTTAACTCACTTCAATGAGTGACAGAATAATATGCCCGTCTGTGCTCAAGGTGATGATGCATGCAGAGGAATGCGTTCAGAGATTATGTTTAATTCTTGGGAAACAGAGTACACAAAATAAACAGATCTGAAGTCGACACAACTACAAAGTGGAAATCATCACATTGGCTGAACCACATGAAACAATAACTATTAAGTCATTCTCCTGCCCTCTTAAAATCCATAATATGTTGAGTCTGTTAATTGTTTCCTCACTGGGTAGGGACATGCTGAAATGTGCTGACAATCAAAATAGCATTTGGTTTATTTTCTCTCCTCATGGTTACCCTGTATACATGAACATTAAACATGAAATGCAACTCATGGCACTGGCCTCGGTACCCTGCCAAGCGATGACTGTGTTTGTACATGTGCCTTTACCCTGTTGGGTTTCAGATTTATCTTGATTGTTTCCTTCCACGTCCTCTCTTCAAAATGTTTTCATGTTTCTCGAGGGTGAAACTTTATGTCGACTGTGGTCTCGGGGTTTGGTTATTTTAGAAAGCAAATGTGGAGGAAATATCCCAAACATTTTAACGGCCTTTCTTCAAAGGAAGTCAACTCTCGGTTGAATTTAATTAACAGACAGAATTGAGATTGGCCTTAAATAGCGTGGCTTTTTACTGTGCTTTTCAGAACTAAAACATAAAACCACATTTAGCAGTCATCAAGTCTACGAATCACCACCCCGGTTTATTTAAGTACAAAATTAGGCTAAAATGGGAGAAATCTTTATAAACATAGCGGGACATTTCTGGGACAAGCTTGACTTGACTGCAGGCATTCACACCCAAGATGCTGCCTGTAGTTATTAACAGTTTACATTACAAAGATAAATAAGGAAATTGGACAATTACATGTATGCTTGCTCTCATGTTCTCTTAAATGCAATTAAAGCAACTTTTTAGTATAGTAAGTATTTGGGGCATTTGTGGCAGACAGTACAGAGGTGACAAAGGCCTCTGGCCGGTCTCCATGTGGAGATGGTCAGCGACATACAAGCAAACTAAAAAGACAGTAGATCCAGGTGATGAGTGTAAAAACAAACTAATTTAACTTATTCTGAAAAAAAACTATACATCATTTGTTAAAAAAAAACTGAAATTAAAATAAAAAGGTTGATAAAAGTATTTGATATGCCTGTCATCACTGTCATATGAAAATCTTGCATCTCCAGAACATTAACTTTTGTGAGCTGAAAAAGCAGCCCAATTTTAAGCTTTGTGACGATGCATTTTTCCGATAATCCAATGGGGTTAATGAAGGTTTATTTAGCTTTAGAAGTAGAATAATTTTCTCAACCAATATAGAAATCCTATTTGAAAAAATTTGAAATCCCCAAATTTGGAAACACATGGTTTCCACTGGCGTGCAAATCAAAGGGACTCTTTTTGTTTACAAATCTTACCATAATTACATTTGATCCATTATAATACACCAAATACTATATACAAGGCCAAGCTTTTACATCTCCCCTCTGCGCATCATGAGAATGAACGCCCCATCTCCCCAAACGTCCTACACAGGCCAGTCTGAGTACTGCACAGATTTTCCCCAAGATGCAACCTCTGCTGTAAGGAAGGAAGGAAGGAGGGGAAGGAAGGAGGAAGGAAAAAGGAAGTAAGGTGTGGTCCAGATGTGGAAGAATTGGGTGCCTAAGGGCAGGTAAAGTGACAGCACTTGTACGTGTGTGATATCTTCATGCTGGTCCCAGTGGGCTGCAGATTTTAACAGAGCATGGATCACAATTACTGTTCCTCAGAGGGAGAACAGCAGCAAGGGAACTGAAAGCTTTCTCTCTCTCTCTCATACACTCTGACAAACACACACACACATACACACACACATACACACACACACACACCTACATCTGCTTTGTTCCTTTAGTCCAGCAGCTGAAATTCCCATCAGAACTTTACATCGTAAAGCCCCATCATCATCATCACTGCCTCTCTTTGGTTTTCTCCTTTGTTCTTCTGTCTTGCTCTCCATTCTTTCATCCAAAGTTCACACACTATTCTCTTACAATATTTATAAAACAGAATAGAAGTGTGTTTACTTTCATTTTAAAAGAAATAGAAATTCCACGCTGCAAATATTAGTTCGTGACACTAACACAATGTTTTCAGCAGATTTAGACATTGTGTATGTGTGTGTGTGTGTGTGTATGTCAGCAGGCCTCAGTAGTGAAACCATCGGCTTGTTTGAAGTTTGTCCCCTCGGGCCGCCATCCAAGAACAAAGATGGTAAAAGTTTAATTCTTCAGCGCACATAGCTCACTAAAAAGACTTTAATCTACACAACAGTATACATGTGTGTCAGTGTACTTTAGGGAAATATACACTTTACGACACTCACAATCTTTTCAGAGTGTCAAAGCCTCAGTAGACATGTTGCACATGGTTGTTTAGGGTAATAGAGTCTCACAGAGGTGACAGCAGTGATGACCAAAGCAGGAGTTGGTGAAATGAGGACACACACACCAATGAAATGAGCCACCTCGGAGGCAACGTCTTGCCAACTCATTACATTCACTTGGACAGTGGCCTTTAACACGCAATACCACCTAGAGAGCAACACAGCCCCCCCACACTGCAACAACCCTCTCGCAGAGAGCAAATAACCAGCAGAAGAGCCTTGTTTAAATTTCCAAATGCAACAAACTCAAAGGCTGAAGTGAGAAAAAGACAAAAGTAAATTATAGCTCTGTGTTATTTACCACAAAAAAATGGAACAGATGATGTGTGTGTGTGTGTGTGTGTGTGTGTGTGTGTGTGTGTGTGTGTGTGTGTGTGTGTGTGTGTGTGTGTGCACATTCCAAATCCTGAAGTGGCGTGAGGGTCAGAGGTGAGTCGGATGCAGCCCCTCATCAGCTCTCCTGGGGGGGCTGGTCGACACACACAACTAGACACACACTTGTTGACCACTTACTCTATTTAAGAGACACGACTGAGCGCAAGGACAGAGCGGCGGTAGCAAAATTCCAAGGAGCAACACATAACTTAAATCTCATCCCCCGCAGTTTGACAGAGCGGCCTGTGTCAGCAGCAGTCAGCAGTGTGTTCAGCAGTAAAAGATGGAGCAGTTTTACATTCAGATGCAGCACTGGTCTCGGTCTAGGCCGCACTGACCAGATCTCGGAAGAGCCGACTTGGTTCAAAGTACAATGTCATCTTGATTAAGACTTTTCAAATAAAAATTACTTCTTTTATATTTCTTGCCAGGAATTTCCTTAATATATAACTGCTCACCAAGTCACTGGCAAAAATCTGGGGTTGTGGTGACAAATCTTTTGCAGAACAAAAAAATAAGAAAAGGGTAAATATCAATTAATAACCACAAATGGAATAATGTGAAAATAACTTCTTTTAAACAAAAGCATTCATTACTTCCCACATATTTACTGATAGGACAATAAAATGTTTGAATTGAGAAAAATACATGTATTAATGGAAATATAAATAAATATTTACAAATACATATTGAAACCGTAATGCCTTTTAATGTGTTTTAATGTTGCCTTTTAATGATTATAGCTATATGTTTTGTGAATGGTAGTTTTCTAATATTCCATATATACGGTTTACCCTATATGTCACAATATAAAAAAATCCAGATAACAAACTACAATTATTTACTTCACTAATAATAATAACAATATTATTATATTATATTATTATTATTATTATTATTATTATATTATTATTATACAGAATATTTAATAGAAAACAACGCAATACATTGTGCTTCATAAAAGATGAAAAAACCGATAAAAAAGACGCAAGACAAAAGGAAAATTGAAATGAAAGCATGCCGGATTTTATTTAGGAGACGAATCAAAAGCATTTGGTAGCAAACCTGCCTTTTCAAAACATATAGTGCAGTATATGTACTCTGAAAACAGGCTCAGGTAAAATAAATAACACAGAACCATGCTTCTTCACATCTCTTTGCTTGGTCATTGTATAAACATTTTACTTTAAATGCTGAGAGCGCAACGGAAGTGCATCCAACTCTCTCCATATCATTTCATTTTCAGTCACAAAAAAAGATTATTAATTAAGTTTATTAAAAGATGTTTATCGTGTGTGTGTGTGTGTGTGTGTGTGTGTGTGTGTTTGACTGTGTTAGTGTACCCTTTCACCAAAAACAGCAGTTCCATATAGAAGCTGTGAAGTAACAGTCCCACCTGCGCATTTTTCACTTTAATTTATTCATCTAGTTTTTGCTCGCTTTCCCTCCTTTCATCCTGTACTTGGCTGAATACACACACACTGTGGTTCTCTCTGCCTCACACACTCACGCACACACACACACACACACATACATATAGCTGGCTCCCCTCTGCTCTGCTTTAAAGCTCTGCCTATCCAAACAGGAAAGTGGCCTCTGCCCCAGCAGCAGTTGAGGGCACAGCAGTGGAGATTTCATTAGTCACAGCTAACAGGCTAATTATCCGCTTCAGCACACCTGTAAAACTTAACTGTGTGTCAATCTCACACAATCACAGCCACTGCATAGGTGTGCGTGTGGGTGGGTGTGAACTGGTGGGTGTGTCACAAACCCGTCTGTTTCTGTGTTAATATGTGAACTGTGGGTCAGTCAGGCCTCTGCATGTGATCATTAAACATCTAACAGTAGAATTAGCAATCAAAGTTGCATGTTATTTACTTATTTATTTTAAAGGTACAGGAAACTGTGCGCTTCATCAGCCTATAAATGTCATCAATTACTGTCAAATGATCCTATGTTTTTTTGCCACCTAACTTCTGATCATCTTTGTTTTTGTGGCATGAAACTTGGTTGTACAACAGTGGAGCAGTGTTATGTCACACCAAGAGGTCCAATGATGGAACACCACTCTAAACTAGGCATCTCCGTTGATGTGTGACTGACAGTCAACAGTTTAATTAGCGTGAAGAGGAGAAGATGATAGAAAAGTGTTGAACATTGTAAGGAGACACTGTCCTCCCAATATCAACAACCGCATCAGTCATTTCAGCAAGTACCCCAAAACGACATATGTTTACGCTGAAGAGACAAAGCTGCCGAAAGTAATTATGGTGAGATGAAAGAGGATGGTGGCATAGAGTGTTGGTGGCGGATGGATGGGTTAACACTGGACTTTAACCTGGGAGACAGCTGCTCCTTTCCTGTTTCCAACGAAAACCCAACTATTCTTAACTACATGTTTATTATTGTCACGTTAGCAAAGTAGCAACCCTATCTATGTGGGACTACATGTGGAAATGCAGGCCAACTGAATTAGGGATGATCAAGATGAATTTGACTTGACTTCTAGAGGGCAAGGACAAACAATGTATTTTCTTGTTTTGTAAGGACTGTTATGTGAGAAACATATACAATTAGCTGTAAAAATTCTAAATAAATTATTCCAAGTGGCAAAGATAAAGGATACTAGTGTGTGGTACATATTTCAGCCAGATCAGGAGGTGAAGCAACAGCTCTACTGTAGGAATTTTGCAAAGTTCTGCAGTTTTTGGTTTTCAAATTTTAATTGTGAATTGGCAGTGAAACCGTGGGCTACCTACTTATCTATATATATTTTAATTTCTTGAGGGCTTAAGGGCATTTCTGTGGCTCATGAGGTGGAGCTGGTTGTGTAATCAGAGGGTTTCAAGCTTCCGTAAGGAAATAGGAAATAAAGTCTTGCTAGCAGCTCCTGTATGTACTCAACCAACTCCTCTCCACTGGTGTTTCCTGCAACAACAACAAAATATGCGATGCCCTGCAATGAATTGACGACCTGTCCAGGGTGTACCCCGCTTTTCACCCAATGTCAGCTGGGATTGGCACCCGGCCCCCCGTGACCCTGTACGCAGGATAAGCGGTTAACGATGAATGGATGGATGGAGGGTTTAAAAATAATGTTAAAGACAATTCTAAAATAAGTAATTAAAACAAGAAAGAAAAAAATTCTTCTCTGGATAAATGCCCCTTGCCCCTTGCGCCGGTTTCAGAGTTTAGGGTTTCTGTGTTTAAAAATAGCCTAAAATAGAGAGATGAAGGAGAGCTGGAGCTACTGATGTGTACAAGAGTCTTTGAGGTTGAGGGAATTTCTCACCATTTTACAGCAAGCGCCAAAAACCCGCATCCTGCCCCATGAATAGAGCTGGAGACACACACACACACACACTCAGACACCGGTGCCCCCTGCCTGGCAGCCTCTTTGTAGCCGTGTTGTGATTGTATCAGATGTGGCGCGATAGAGGTTAGGAGTATGAGGGTGTTGGTAGGGGGATGTGTGAATTTGTAATGTGCTTATGCTGGGACCGCAAAGACAGGAGATAGGGGCACCAAAGCTGTGTTATACTCCCACACACTCACTCAAACATGCACACACTCACACACTGTAGGGAGTGGAACTCTAGCTCCCTGAACTCCTTTCATCCTACTGAAGGTGGAAGTCAGAGCAGGGTTTCCTGGAGTCCCAGCGAGATTCAGCACTCTCTATATCCTCTGCAAAACTACTGCCTGCTGACAGTATGTGTGTGTGTGTGTGTGTGTGTGTGTGTGTGTGTGTGTGTGTGTGTGTGTGTGTCTTCACATGGTTCAAAGGCTCAGAGTGCACACTGTTGAGGTGAGTTATCAGTGTGCGATCTCTGAGGCTATATGTAGAACACATCACAGTTTGAATTACTGCATTAGCCCATATAGCGCCTTTATTTAGGCAACTCTGCGGAAGCAAGGGTTTAACTTTTTCTGGATATTTTCGTTTCTCTGGAGTACAAAAGTGCAACTGCGGGGCCTTTTAAGATCACGTCGTTGAGTCTCCATGTGTGGCTGAGGTCCCAGAAGGTCACCAGAAGCTAAAGAAGGAGCAGCAAATGGTGTCATTTCCCTTAACGCCACGTTAGAGGTCAAAAGGGGAACCACATTGGACTGTTGGACTGGACAAAGACTACAAACCTACAGCACACTGAGCTGGCACATTAAAACCATGGTAGTTTGTCACACTAATTGTCCCTCATATTCATTTACAAAAGTTCTTATTTTTTCTCACCAGCATTTGTATTGATTGTGAAACATGTGTTGACATCTTGCTAATCTTTATGTAATAATCTAATTTAAAACACCAGGCAGAGCAAGTAACATTAAGGCTGAGTCATTACTGCTTGATTCCAACCCAGGCCGTTTGCTGCGTGTCATCCCGTCTCTCTCTCTCCTGCCTTCCCTGTCTCTGCAGCTGTCACTATCCAATAAAATATAATATTTTAAAAAATAACAAAAAAAATCTTTTAAAAATCAGTGACCTACAAGCAAAAAAAATGTGCAGATGTCATTGATTTCAGCAAGGAAAACAGCTCCCCGAAGCCTCTGAAATCATTCACCTTTATCCTGTGTTTCAAATTCATCCCTTACATTAAGATTTCCCTCTCTAGGCTGGTTAGGGAAGTGAATGAGCAAAAACTTTTAAAAAGAAAGCTTGTGACACTTTCTTTGTCTCCATCCTACAAAAAGTTGTCTTTTATCCCTTAAACCCACTCTGTCTCGTAAGCTTGACAGGCAGACTTGCTGACTGTGGTGATTTTGTGTGTGCAGTGGACCATGACACACCCATACCCACATATACTATACACACTTAACATATGGGTGTGCCTCTAAAGCCGGGAGCACGCTACAGGACTGATCTCCTGACTGCTCAAATTTCTGAACGTTCATTGCTGTTGTTTCCTGGAGATTATTCACTGATGATGTGGCACAGACAGAGGTGCTCACTTGCATTTGGTCAAGAGGCACCTCCATGCCAAACTGTCTCATTAAAGAAAACATGACATTGTTTTTCACCTAACTGCACACAAACAAAAAAAATCTTATTTCTCACTACCTCATAATTTGATTCAAGTTTGATTTAGGGCGTTAAGATGTGGTTACAGTACAATTCTTGCCAAATATGGTCAGCATACTCTGCAAAGGAGAAAGCTATAAACTTTTTAAAGCCATATTTCAAGTCCACACTGGGTTTCCTTAAGGCATTTGCACACTGGCTTCAACATTCAGCCATGGCGGCACAGCACCCGATTGGCATATTTCAGTGTTTGTTCTCCATGCTGCTGCTGCTGCTGGGCTACAATAGGATTTGTATAATCAGTACATACAGCTTTCTATTAGTTTTTTAGTTTTAAGTCCTGAAATCACTTCCTGTCTTAGTGCCTTCCCACTAGCTTCAATTATTCAATGCAATCTTTCATTGAGGGTCATTTTCCTGTCATGAAAAAGTGAAACATCTTCTTGTTTTTTTTTACCTTCTACAATCTAAGACAAATGAGTATCTACTGTACTACATCACTAGCTATTAAACCCTGTGATTTTAACAGTTTGACAATGAATAATTTGTTCAAGACACCAGAGCCCATAACTTTGTAAATGTTAGTTTCTCTCTTCTACTTTTTAGCTTTAAAATCTACTGTCCGAAAAACATCTGTCCATTCCCACAGCTTGCCCTTCGACTAACCTTATTAGTTGAGTAACTAACCAACAAAATTACCAACAATATTACATACTTTTTAAAAACCATTTACCATAGCTGCAGTCTAATGGAATGAACAGTTTGAAACACTGTTGAGTGAGGTTCATTTTTGTGATTACAGTTCTCGATGTGATTTTGAACATGCATCGTGATTATCTTTTTTACTGATGCCACCAACTCCTGGAGTGGGGCACACACAATGGCCACATGGGATGCTGACAGGCACCCACCCACACACACACACACACACACACACACACACCAAGATCAGATCGGATTTCCTGCTGCTCAGTGTGGTCATGGCGGTGTGAGGGTACCTCCTGGCACAACGCTTTAGCTGGACAGCACGTTGGGGAAGAGGTTTACACACTTGCACCACCACACACACACACACACACACACACACACACACACACACACAAACACACACACACACACACACACAGCCAGGTCTGGCTCCTGTCCCCCTCTGCTTCTCCATATAATATATCAAAGAATCTCTGGGTGTCTATGGAACTCAGAAAATCCGCCCTCACTTCCTCAACCAACATACTCTCTTTATCACTCTCTGGTGCTCTCTCTCTTTCTCTCTCTCACTCTCTCACACACACACATACACGTGCACACACCATGCATGGTGATGAAGGATGGTACCTCTCCTCTCTCCGGTCTCCAGCTGATGTACACACACCACTCCTGACAAAACACCTGGAATAACACCACAAACACATATATACGCTGGGACACACACACACACACAGGCACACACGGTGGTCAGAGCGACTGCACCAATGCTGGGCCAAGATAACCAAAAAGCAAAACTCACTCAACTGAACTATTGTGTCAGAACCTGACTGTGGTACCACTATGCTAATAAATGAAAAAGATACCTGCACTCCGGTGTGTCTGTTACATCTTTGTCTCTTTCAAATTTCCATCAGGGTCCTTCTCATCGGACTATCACCAAATAACATACCACGTCAGCAACATTACTGTCACGGAAAATTCTATCTTAATTGTTTTTATGAGCTTACATTATTCATTTGACCTCATTTTCACTTCTTCCTCAACTTCACTGCTCTCTCTGCCAAATGGCAGACGTGAGGCTTCAGAGGGTAAGACCGAGCTGGAGGACACAGTGGAACAAATGGCCTGAACCGGGCCAGTGAGAAAGAGAGAAGGCGAGAGGCGTTGAGAAATAATACAGTTTATCTCTGTTCACTTCCTGGTTAGGAGGAGGAGGATGACGAGGAGCTGGAGGAATAAAAAGATAAGAGAACAAACAGTAGAGCCATTCATGGAGCATGTTCCTCAGGGGAATGTGGTGCTTTGTACAGAAAGGAACAGTGCGTGTGTGCATGTGTTTGAGAAAGAGAGCGAAGGAGAGGGACTTCAGGATAAACCAAAAATCAAAGAACAGGTACAGGAATTTTTAAAAAGCCTGTTTGATCTATATGTAGATACAAATACAGTATACAGTGTGCCGTGCGTGTGGTCCTCTCATCCTGTTTAGGAAGGAGAGAGAGACCCCTGTTTCCTTTGGCTCTGAACCCTCTGTTGTGACTACATTATAGACCCCTCCATCACCACCCCCAGCTCCATATGTCTCCCATAGTAAACCCTCTCTGCAGGCCCAACACCATATGAACAGGGTTCTAACCATAGGCTTTCAAAAGTCGCCTCTCAAGCTTTTAATTAAACTCTTTAAGGTTTTAGACAACACATGACAAATATCTTGTTGCTTTGCTATCATTTTCAGGACGGATCATGTATGTAAACTTTAATGTTAGGGAAACTTTCTACACTGGCTATTGTGTTTTTCTTTCCTTATTTCACTTGCACCCAGATTTAGTTAAAACGTATTAATTACTCTAGGGAATTGCTTGTATTTAAAGATTTTTATTAATGTTTTGGAAACTCTTTCTTGGTGAACAACAGGCACCAGACAACCAGGCGCAGTGACCTCCTGGAGTCTTGTCATCACAGTGAAGTTACAACCAGCACTTTAACTGGAGACTCTGCACAGAAGTACTGAGCGGATGGATACGTTGTTGATCTCTAGAAATAGTTACAGGAACTGTAGACTACTAATTGTCATTTTTATGCTAAGCTGAGTGACTCTAGCTCCTTTCTTTAAGCACAGACATGAGTGAAATCTTCTGATCTAACTCTTAGAAAGTGAAAAATGTTATTTCCCAACATATTTAATTATTTTCTTAAAGGGAATAAAGTGCTTTTTAAATGCACAATAACATCTTTGTCTTAAGCGATCATGTCAATCTAATAGGGTTTCCACACAGACAGTAAGAGAAAGAGAGGAAACCTGGAGTGAATTTCTTCATGTTTACCCAAAATATACAGAGCCCAGTTCCCTCCATCCCAGCTGACTGCTGACAAATCCACCAACCTCTTATCAAATTAAACCTCCATTAGCAGCATAAACACACAGGCTAACACACTCGCACAAACAACCCATTACCAGCACAAACAAGTGTCACAGGCTCATCAAATAATCCTCCGCACCAAACCAGACATGTCTCCAGGCCCAAGTAATTGGGTCTGTATGTCACAAACTGCCCCAGACAGCTTGTGCTCCTGACCTGTGCCGTCAACTGTCAGCGCCTGTCACGCTGCGTGTCCGGAAGCATGCGCAGATTTAGTCCCACAACGCCGCACCTGATGAGATGCGGCACCCTGCATGGAGTCCAGAGTCTAATTCTTTCCATGCGCGCTTGTTAACATGTAGGATTTTCTTTGCAGCCACCATAAAGCAGAGTTGTGCAGGTAACACAATCTCATGAAACTTCACTCTGTCTGGCAGCTGCTAGAGGGATTTACCTCATAATGTGGTAATGTAAACCCCAAAAGTAAGACATTGCCATAAAAAGGACAATTTCATCTGTCTTCCTTCCTCTTCCTGTGTGGCCCCCCGGGGGACGCCAGGTCGGTAGTGGAGGGTGAGAGATTGGGGAAAGCAGAGAGTAAATGGAACACTTAATATGCACTCCATCAGCATAAACCAATCATCAGACGATTTTCAGGTAGACAGCAATGTTTGGATGAACATGACGAGATGCGTTTATGGGCCGTGTCTTAGGAACGGATGAAGGAGGAGTTTAGGGAAACCCAGCAGAGAGCAGAGACGTCCAAGTAATAAAGGGCAGCCGAGACCCAAACTCAGGACATATTAACACATAAAAGAGGAAGGGGCAAAACTAATCCAGCGTTGGTTCCAGTACAGTCTATGCATCATTAAACAATGCGACTAATGCTCCCTCAACACATTTCACACAACCTGCATGCGTCTCTCAGCTGTATACAGTAGTTTGGCTCAATTACACAGACATGAAATGATACACTCAATCAAACTTAATAGGAATCAGGAATATCTGTTTCCCACACTTCCCTCTTATTAAACTGATACAAGCAAGGAGGGCCATGTCTTAGAGTCTTTGTATGTAATAACACTTTGGCAGAACTTCTTCTGACACATCATCAGGAGCATGAGTTACTTTGGAGCCCTGGAGAGACAGAGGTAACTCATGCAACTCCCTCACTCTTTTACTCAGCACTTGGTCTTGTTTGTAAAAAGTTTACAGTGGTTCGCTGAAACATGTTGGAGAGCCATATTGCTGCTGACGAAATAAATTCTGAAAGCAGACCCGCGTTTGGATTACATTCAGGATTTAAAGTGAAATTACATTACTTAACATTGCTTCTATAGCCTGGAGACTTTCCATGCTTACCACTGTAAAACGCATCCAATCACATCCATTATGAGTATGCTCCCTCGTAAAAAGTGGATCAAGAAGCTATTTTCATTGTTTATTTGTGTGCTCCGTAGTGAGGCAGTCTGTGGCTCTTAAACTGCCCTGAAAAGAGTCCAGACAGCAAATCTATAGTTCTGCCTCCTTTCTTCCTCCTACTTCTTCTTCTTCTTCTTCTTCCGCCTCCTCTCTGGAATTCTACTCTCTCTCTATTCTAATAAATCTGAAGGGGCCTTTTCCACTTTTACAGGAACAGCAACTCATTAAATGGTTGATTTCAGATGGCAGAGTGTGAATGTTTTGAGTTAACTTTATTGATCTGTGAGAGAAACTGACGTCCCCTCCGGCACATGGGCAGTAGATTTACACCTCCGCCATTTAAAGACACCTCTAAGCCCAGATGGCCACTGGCCCGCTCTCTCCTGCGCTGCCCTGGCAGAGACCCCATGGCTGTCTCTCCTGCACTCATATTCACATAAACACAGCAAAAATTGTCCCGGAAAAGGGTGTTTTATTCACTTACCTGCATGAATACACCTCTCTCCTCCAAGGACTGTAGTGATGCGTAACAGCCTGTGAGTTCATTCCTGGTTTACTTCAGCCTCCTTGGAGCTTCAACTCTGGCTGTCTGTTGCCCATAAAGAGGTTGTGTGGCGGTCATACAGAAGAAATTCAAATAAATAAATGATTCAATTTTTAAATTATTATTTGAGGGAGAGACCAGGGTGGCTGGAAAGACAGCGAGTGTTGATCAACTTCACAGGACAAATTTTAACCCCTAAATACAAAACAAATTACATGCAACCTAGCTCACTGGACCAGCAGCATAAAGCCAAAGCATTTTATTCTTCTATGAAATGTTTTTGAAATATGGCAGCACCTGCCCTGAGCTCTCTGAGCATGAACAAACAGTGAGAACTCAGGGGACTATGAAGGGCCTGAAAGACGTCACAGCTCAGCTTAATTAAGGAGTCTTTGGTGTTTCAGATCCTGCAACTTACATTTGGTCCTCCCTTTGCCCTATCAGCCAGGGAGAGCTTGGTCTGTCTCCTATGTATGACATCACTTCCAGAGTATGAGCCATTTCCCATAAACCTCCATGGTCCCCAGGGTTTCCAACCCATGAGATCAGGGAATAAGCAGGGTGATTATGAGGAAGCAAGTCCGCTTTTTTTATCAGGTTCAATTTTTATCTTGTCCATTTGCTGTTTAACCGTGAGAGCTAAACATTCATTCATTTTGCATCCCTTCAAGGTTCATGTATTCATTCAAACCTCATCTCTGTATGTCTATTAACGTGTTTAGATTCTCTCTTCCGTCTCTCTCTGTATTTGTCTCTCTCTCCCCCTCAGGGCAGAAAGCTGTGAGGCTGTAAGGTCCCTCTCTTCCCACAACTGCTCTCAATCGCCCTTGTGACTGCTCGACTGTCAATCACTTAAACATCAGGCTCACACAGAGCAGATCGAGCCTGCTGGCACACACACACACACACACACACACACACACAAATAGGGTTTGTAGGGGGGGTGGAGAGATGAAGGGGGTCCTGTCAGCACCTGCTGGGCCTCACCAGAGAATCTGGGAAGACACAGATACACCCACACATACATACACACCGCAGGGCACTAGTAGTAAAGGTACCACTTTAATTTTAGTCGTATTTACTCAGCCTCCCCCCAAGTTGCCTCCAACCATGCCGTCCGACTGTGTCAGTATGAGCCGCTCTGGCCTTTAACCGAGGGAAGTACTGGGCAGCCAAGGACCACGAAGCAAAACACATGGATAGAAATTTAAAAAAGAGACACACAGGAGCATGCATGTACGACAAGTAAAGGGGAAGTCTGAGGTCATACAGTTTGTCATACACACATGTACCGACACGCTGACATATCAACACACACCTAAGGTCAGGTATTTTCTATGAGCGAGGAAATCATGCAGAAATATACAGACTCAAGTCTCAGGGTCCCCTTCTTATGAACGCAAAACCTCTCAATTAATTTCATCTGTTTCTGTCCAAAACCACACACACACAAATATAGCGCATGCACACAAACATACACACAGAGTCCATTAGGCTCATGTGTTGGGCCCAAACCACGGCCCAGAGTGCTCTTTCATGGCTCCATCATTACATCAATAAGTCTTCACATTAATCTTAGCACAGCAGAGCACACAGGCTATTACCAGAGCAGCCCTGTACCACAGAGGCTCACTCCGAAGCAGACACGGGCAAAATAGTAGTCAACTATATTCTGGATACTTGATAAATACACAACGCGTGCTCGGTTTGTCTCGTTTTGCGAGGGATGTGTCCAGTTTTGAGGCTGGTTATACGGCGCGGGATAAATTACATATGCCTCAAGTCGTTCAAATGCTTGTAACCATATCTAGATCCATTTGGCCACATGTGCTCTGAAAAGCCCTCAAAAAGACTTCTTTTAGAGTGTTTTTTTTTCTATTTAGACTTTTTTTTCCTTTTAGACTGCTGATTTAATACAGAGCCCAAAATAATTTTGGAGGAGCTGGTTTCAATAGTGACTAACAAGAATCTTTCGCCAAAACCTTTTCAAATCTGCGTAACATAAGATCATGCCCTTTTAATGAAGCTCTTGGGAGTAGTCTGGAAAAGAAAAAACTTTCAGAGATTAGCTTACTCCATCGCTTATTATGAAATCAGCCTTTGGTCTGCAGTTAAGAGCTCCTGTGAGAAAAGGGCTGTATGGTTAATAATCACTAAGATGAGCTAAGGCAACTATGCCGAGCCTGCCACCACAAACACAGCATCAATCACTTTAAAAGGACAAAAAAACAAGATTTTTATGCAGCCCGATGAATATCAAGCTCAGATAGAGAGAAAGGAAAGAAATTCAGTGGAAGGGAGAGAAGGGGTGTTTGCGTCTCGTCTGGACAGGAAATGGGGTACTTTAACCCTTGACTCAGGTCCACTATGCGGCTGTGAGAGTGTATGTGTGTTCATCCTCTTGGATATGCCTTAGAACAGATCCTTTAAGACACTGGTTTGATGGACAGATGGTCCTCGTTGTCATGGCAGCCCGTGCAGGTGCGTATGTGTGGAGTTTCCTGCCCTAAGGTTGCACGGGGGTGGTGTGGTGGGGGTGTTTATTATCCACTGTGCCAACGGGCAGCAGAGTAGGCTACCGCTGCTCCCAAGAGGTATGAGGAATGACGGAGGAGAAGGAAAAGAGGGGGAGAACCAGGGAAGGTAGGATGAATGGAGAAAGAGAAGGAGAGAGAGAGAGAGAGAGCACTGTAAAACTGGGGGAGCGTCCACTTTTATCACCCTGGATCTGTTCTTGGATGAAAAAAGCTGTGAAGTATGTTTTTCACTCGTCTCTCGTTCTCTGCCATAATAAGAGAATAAAAGAATATTGCTTCAGAAACCTCCGCTGTTCCCGGAACAGCCGCCTCAGCTCAGATGACCTCAGATATTGTTCCGTTGTATTCTTTTATTCTCCTTTCAACATTTCGGACCGCAAATGTGAGGCAGGAGAAGGAAAGAGGGGGTGCAGCGAGGAGGGAGTTGAGCGTTAGGGCCAAGGGTCACTGCTGGAGATTCTCCCCTGAAGGCAAGTCCGCTGCAAACGGGGCAATAATAAACGTTTGGCGTTTTGAGTTTCTGAACCCCACCACCCCGCCCCTTTGTCCCAAGTCCACCGGCTACAACTCCTGTACCAAACACATGCTTAAGCCCATAAAAGTAAGTATCAGATACTTAAAATTGCTGTGGACTTGCACACAAAGAATGTAAAATGTTGTCTGTATTTAAAATAAAGGCAATAAAATATTCTTGAAGGATTTATCTAGTATTTATCTTTTGGTTTAGCAGTGCCGTACAAACTAAGTACAAATAACTGCAATTTATTTTGGTTACCTGACTGGGGCACTATACTCTCTACTACTCTCTACTGAGAAAATGTCTTATTTGGGATCGTTTGAAGCTAAATGGTAAAATTTTGTGGAAAGTAGTTTCTTTATTTGAGCAGCTTTTATCCTGCAAACAAAATTGATGTCAATAGATTTTATATCAATTGATTTGCAAAGTGACGTAAAAAAGTGTTTTGAATGTCGTACTTTCAAAAAACATCACATACACACTACAACTAGAAATTAAATGAAATCAAAAGTCAAGCATAAAATACAAAATTTGGAAAGAACAAAACATCCCAACTTTTCTGAAAACTAATGACAGAAGAAATCAAATTACCCTAAAACACAGACGCACACACACAGATATGTCCCTGCACACACACACACACACAGGGTTTGGCATAGTGGAAATATGTCTATACCACCCGTCTAATCCCAGGCCTCACAGTCTGGGTTGTTTGTTTTTGTGTTTACTCTGGAATGTCAGACATCCGAGGACACAGCGGAGAGGAAGGTCAAAACCACAGAGCCCCAAAGACTCAACAAACATTATTAAATTCTAATTTGTTATAAAAGGTTTGTGGAGAGCAGTGTAGTGAAACCATTAACGATTTCTCTGGTTATTTTCGTGTCCTTAAAGGTCTTTATGCACTTTAAATCTAAAGTACACATACACTCGACAACTACAACACGCACACAAAAACAGAGGGTCTGCGTATCACGTTGGATCTCAAGCATACAGTATGTCAGTAAAGACATTTGATAACAGGAAGTGATACGGTGCCATGTAGAGCTGAACATGAAACTAAGAAGTAACTGAGGAAGTGAAGCTTAAAAGGTAAATCACAGTTTTAGTAACACAGGGTTAGGGTGACAATGTGTGAATGAACCCTACAAAAGAAAAACGACAAATTCATTACATTTAATGACTTCAAACAGGATGACTTTATGGAGATGAATTGTAGCCTTTCAATAAAAATGTAATTAAGTTATTTTTAAAATGTATTTATACATGCTCGCTGATCTCTACAAACAAAAAGAAGATTGTGAAAACAGGCTCTCAAGAAAAAGAGCTCTGCTTTTTTGATTGAAAGATTTGATGCAGAAACACATCATAGACATAGAGAGAGGAGAAAAGAGGGAACAAACAGGGACGGGGTGCTGAAAGGGTCGTTAAGCCTGTGATCTTGGCTCTCAAAAAGACAGGATTCCTGTAGTAACAATGCACTTTGTGGAGAATATGGCTGCGGCCTCCATGAGGGTAGCATGTGTTGCTGTGGTGTATATGTTTTTTCCTGCGAGTGAGTGTGTGTGTGTGTGTGTGTGTGTGTGTGTGTGTGTGTGTGTGTGTGTGTGTGTGTGTGTGTGTGTGTGTGTGTATGCTGTGCACTCATTAGTGAAAAGCCTCAGCGCAGACTAGCTCCAGTTACAGTAGTAAACGCTGCCTTTGAACTTTTAATAGAGCCCTGAAACCCAACCAGGCCTTAAAAAACACAGATCTGCAGGAAAAAGGAAAAAAAAATGGGGAGAAAGAGGTGGAAATGGTCAAGAGTAAACCATGCAAAATGTGTGTAAATGCATAAACAGATGAAGAGCTGCATTAAAGACGAGATCATTTAGGTAAATGAAATCACGAGACGCCACACTGCTACTGTAATACTCTGCGGTCACAAAATGTATGGATTGACCCGTGTCAACAAAGAGGCCATTAATACTAATGAAGCACAACATATATACAGGCACACCTGTTGACCCGGCTGACAGACACATATTATAGCTCTCTGAAGTGGGCAGAAACATACCAAAGCATTACTGGCATATCAAGTATCTCAAAATGCTCTCTCTTTAGTGCATATACACGTTACACGTTATCATCATTAGGGACAGCGCTTAGCCTAGGCACCTGTGTGTATGCCTGGACAAAGTAATTAAAGCATGCAGACCTTTCTGCGTGTGTTTAAGTGGGTGGGTATTTGTCTTGGTGGGTGTCTGTGTTGCAGAATCTTCTGGCTCACATTGTAATAAACAGATGTTGAGTCTTTATGAGGTCTTTACAACAGGTTCAGCGGTGCCCCAAGTGTTTGTATGTGCCATGGTGTGTGTGTGTGTGTGTGTGTGTGTGTGTGTGTGTGTGTGTTTGGGGCATACATGGAAACCTCTCATCAGCGAACCATAAAAGACACCACAAATGGAAATGAACAGGAAAGGTGCGGCATTTTTGCTAAATGCTGACCAAATTTTAATGATTTCAATAATTCGGTGTATAATGTTGCGAGTTGCCATAGTTGCAGCAAACAAGCTATACACATACACATACACAGAAACAATTTCTAAACCAATGGCAGGCAATTCTCTGGCAGCCATGTTAAGCGTTTCATCTACACCACCATTCACCAAAGTCCATCCGTAAATCTTTTTCACTGCAAACATGTTGACTCTTTAGAGCAGGAAAAGAACAGGTGCTACTAATAACATTAACTATAAGCTCTGTTTCTCTCCTAGTAAGTCATGCCAGTGAGCCAGCACGCACAATACCACAACCATGGAACTAGCACTCATAAACAGAATGCATGATCGCAATTAATGTAATTAATTACACCTGCGCTTACCATGTCAAAATATATGCTAATCTGTTCAGAAATGGGAATGGAGACTGGCTGTGGACAGGACAGTTTATTTGACTACGAGCTGTTTACAGAGATGGCCGCTGTGGAGCTGAGCGACAGCATGAGAAAATACCTCTGATAATATACTGACATGCAGAGAACTCAACAGTGAACTCGCCCCTCTGCTCGCCTCTCAGGCCCTATGCTCATCACTCCCTAAAAAACAAGAAAGAGGTTGATGATTATGTTTCCAATCCCATTTCCTAGTGCACACTTTCATGAACTATTTTTTAATATCCCATCCAAGAATGCCTCATCTTTGCTTTCGTTTGAAGTAATTTTGCTCATATGGCCCTGAGTATCACCATGTAATAACTTGAGGGAGACATGCCATGCCATCTACATTTAGATAATTATCAAATCACCTACTCCTTTTCAGAGGATGCTCAGAAATGACACTCTCTATGTTACAAGACAGACATGCTCTCAGGTCTGACCGAGGGATTGAGAGAATTTGCATAATTTTAGAGAATGTTAAATAACACTGTGCTTCATTTTTGTTTTGTTTTTTAATGGAGCATTAAGCATGCTGGCATTTTCATTTTGACATCCAACTTGATTAACAATTAGGCCGGTACATTCACACACAACTGACCAGTACAAATGCTGTCTTCAACTGGTGACCTCTGAGTGGCTCCACAACAGCAAGGGTCGAAGCTGTAACACTCTACAATTTAAAACATTGATACGGTTTATATATTATAAGCTGATTCCAATATTGTAAGTCTGAGTATTTTACATTTGACTAAGCCAACAAAATAATTAAAAGCTATGAAACACCATTTAGACCTCCTGTTAGAACTGTTGGATCATAATTTGGGTGTTGAGTGGATGCTCTTCAGAATTTCTAAACTTCTGGCTACAGCCATGACAACAGGTGAAACAACAGCCATGCTCCACAGCACCTAGGAAGGTTATCTCATTCACAATACCCTCCTGCATGTATGAGGACAAGCAAAAACAGCTAGGGGACAATCATCTTTTGCACAACATGTCTTTTTATTCATACACACCCTATCTCGATGCAGGTCACAGTGTGGAAATATTACGACCCTGTTTACACTCCTGCTATAATTACACAGCTGTTAAACTACAAAAGTCAATTAAGTAAAAAATAAACATTGCATAATGACAAACACAGGAATTGTCCATCTTGTTCATCTAACTAATGACCAAGAATTGGCAGCTCCAGTTGTGAGTCGACTATTAGCCCACAAGTTCAGGGCACCTCCTGCTGATGAAACAATGATCACCAGCTGAACCTATTGTTACACAGAGCTGAATACTGATGGCTTTATAACCAATAAAACTGTTCATCGGAAGAGTCTGGAGACATAAACAATGAAATTCTCCATTTATTGTGTTTTCTCATTCTATCAGCATCTGTTTTTAACAGGGGGAGAGATTTGTGCGGGGAAATAAAAAATGAAATTTCACTTTTTTCTCTCTGACAATAAAGTCCTAGACAGATGACAGCTGTGGACACACAGAGTGCACACTGCATGTTTTATCGCCTTCACCCATAAATAAAAAACGCAGAGTGGGAGAAATACAGTCAAAATGTACGATTTATGGCAACGGGCACAGGAGGGAGTCTGGAGATTTCTTGGACAATATGAAAATAAAACTGCAATAAAACTGCACGGGCCTTGATTGTGGTCTATGGTGAGACGTGGAGGGCCTCCAGCACAGCTAACTTTATTACTTCATCTGAAAGAGCAAGAGAGAGTGAGAGAGACATCAACAGATTCAGAGACCATTACAGTCAAATCTTTTTCCCTAAGCGGCCACAGTCTCCATCAGACCCTTTTCACCTAACATCCAGGGACACAGCGGAGGGCAAAACCTCCTCAATTCAGTTTACCCAGCTTTTTATTTATGCAACCAACCTTTTTTCGGTTAACATAAATCTTTACAACATAATTTCATGGCAGCCATCATAAGTACCATTAAACTGATGGTAGTTACATAAACATTGGGGGGAAAAGAAGAATTAATGCTTTCAAAAGTAAAATGGATTCTTGTTTATGCAAGTGGTTGGTGTCCTTATGATGAACGCCAACTGAACAAATAATTTACCGCCATTTTCATTTACCACAACAGCACAGCACCCAACTATGTTGCTCTAAGTATTTAAGAAAGTGAGAGAGCCATCTTTCTGGTCAGAAGAGGGGGAGCAAGGACAGCAGAGCGAGAAGAGACACATTTTTTGAAGTGATTAGAGCAAAGCTAGGAGAGGAGAGAAAACGGGGGCCACTCAAGCAAAATGCCCCGGGACTCCCGTGAAGATTAAACAGTCAAGGGTCTCGTCTCTTCCTCATGCTCTCTCAAATGAAAATAGCCTATTGTAGGGTGCTGCATCTTTCCTGGCTGGAGCTGTGCATCAGATCTAGGGTTTCACAGAGCATACAGGGGGACCGGCGAAACCGGAGACAATAACAACAAATATGGCCTTGTATTTTTAGGTTGTGATTATAAAGCCCGTTTCACAGTTTAATACTCCAGGGAAACCAAACAAACTTGGTTGTTTAAAGAAACCAGCGTCCAGAATTGGCAGAAATCTCGGCTTCTCCCAAATGTCCTTGAAAAATGAAAGAAGAGGGCACATAAGGGGACTAAAGTACATGGAGAGACTGCAGATTACATGGCCTCCAAACTGACAGATTAATGAGAGACTATGCACAATGTCGTCTCTTTATACTAAGTAATATTTTATTCCAAAATTAAAGAAAACACTAAAAATAAAGTTTAAATTGAGTTTATTTTTATACACTTTATCTCTTTTGTATTATGATTCTCACTTTTTTCTTTCTGCTTTTTACTATCACCTCATTTCTTAGACCCTTAAAAAGTCTGGTCACTAATCATTAAACAGTGCTTTAAAACATTTAAACTAACGTGAGGACATTTTAGTAATGAAATATGACATTTACCTATTTATATTTGTGAGTTTTTACGTTCAAAATATGGTGCAGTGTAAGCCAAATTATTTTATTATTATTATTATTATTATTATTATTAGTCTCATTATTATTACCTCCAACTACCAGAAGTACCAGTACAAAACAGGGCTGAGTGATATGGTAAAACAAATCATAATTTTCTATTATTTTAAAAGATATTATGATTGTGATATGATTCACGGTTAGTTAGAATGATCATTCTTGCATCACAGTTTTCATTTTCACTGAAAAAAAATATTAAAACCATGTGTCATTTGCTGGGGTCTGTACAAAACAAATGTGTTTTCTTACAATTGGAGAACAAGATTTGTAGGCCATGGCATCTCTGCAGCACTACAGTACTTCATTACAACACTGTTTTGACACACATTTTACCTTTATCAAAACAATATTGCAGCTTGTGCAACATTACACTTGGCCATGATGCAATTTCATTAATATTTTGATTAATTGTGCAGCCTTAATACTAAATAATAAATATTTGACAGTTAGAATTATTCCAAAAAAAGTAACTTCAAATGTATCTATACTTTTGGACTGAATACTCTACACTGCATGTAAAGGCCTCTACATATCCTATGACTTCATGTGCAGACATATTTTTCCTATGTTGTTATTTTATACTTTGTTGCCATCTGCTGACCAAACAGAGATACTGACTAACCCAAGTAATACAGTACTTGTATTGAGGTGTGTACCATATTTTCCTCAGTCTGAGTGACAAACATCTGTTGAAATGGCAGGAGGATGTTTATAACAAGTGCTGCTATACAAGAAACAATATTCTGCTAGCAGATAATACACCTAGAGGTAAAATCTTGATATATTCATTTTATAAGAAAGATATGCCTGTACAGTGCATTATGGGATGTGCATTTTGAATGGCCTCCTTTCTATCTTCTTTTAGGGCTTCTTGTGTACATGTGCAGAAAGGTATTAAGGCCTACTTGCTTTCAAGTGTACTTCTGTTATTAACAGAAATTAAGAGGTTTGTGCAGAGTCCAATACAGACATTTATTGGCTTAATTATGCAAAAGTAAACTATTTCCACCTTGCATCCTCTGAATACCCACTAGAAAACTGCTACTTACGATGAAATCCAACCACACATCTATAATGTATATCCAACTGTTTGATATCACAGTTTATCTCCAAATGTATCACAAGCCGTGCTAATATGCTTAACATATAAACTTGACTCAAAACTATACAAACCAGATATTTTTACTAGCCAGAGCAGGTGTAATTTATAACATGGTTCCGTCCAAATTAAGAGCCCCCAGTAAGCCATACCCCAGGGTAAACATTTGAAACTGGTAACGTTAATGCAGGCAGCTGTTATTTATTAGTTATACTTGATGATTGGTTGGTTGACATCTGCCATAACCTTTACATTGTTGGTAGCTATATTGTTACCTTTGGCCAATAATAATGAAATGATATTATGAACAATGGAATCATATTTAAGAAGGTTCTTATAATAAATATGATCCACATTTTGTAGTAAAATTTAGCATACCTCCACTTAATTAAACTACTGGCACTGCTGTAGTCTTAGTGAGGGGATTACTTACTTAGCTGACTGAAAGAAAGGGGACATCTCTCCAGCTGGTCCTGTAGAAGTCATTCCTTCTCATCTGTTCTGGAGTAAACACATCTTCTCTGTCTTCATGGAAATCCTGGATGTAGAGTCTCAGTTTTCCGCGTCTTGTGGGGAGGCTGATGTAATGTTTATAATCCTGAACTGAAGAATTGCAGGAGACTTTTATCAGCCCACCGCCGGAGGCATGAAGTTGAGGGTGCTGACTCCATGTGTCTTCCCTCATCCTGTATGTAAAGAAGCTAAAGCGTGAAGTTGAGGTAGCTGACTCTTCATGGCTGTCCTCACAGTTCCACCTGTGCCTGTTTGCACTTACCTGCTCTCTGTAGCTCTCGTCCCTGCTACTCTTTGTGGAAGAGCAGAGGCCTGAGGTCGGGGGAGCGGACTCTTCCGACCTTTGAGAAATTGAGGGTAGACCTTTTTCAGGTTCTTCCACTTGCTGACCCAGGAAGCTCCTGATGCTTAATAGGTACCTGTGGGTGCCTGACCATCAGCTGCTGAGGAACAGCATCACAGGGAGACACCAGCGGGACCGGCAACAGGAGCACCAGCAGTAACAGGAGGATACACTTGTTGCTGTCCCTGCACAATGTTTTCTGGTGAGAACTGCTGGATGAGAGGGGAGCGAGGTCTGATGTTATCATCATCATCTTCAAAATCCTCCTCCTCCTCAAACATGGAGTCATATCCAGAATCTATGCTGTCAGACCAGTCCTCATCATCATCATCATCATCATCATCATCATCATCAGCGTCTTCATACCCCACCTCATTGATCACCATTGGTTCCTCAAATTTATCCTCACTGTCAGAGGGAAGTGGGGTAATGCTGTCACTTTCACCCACAATACCAATCTCAACCTCACCTTCCTCTTCCTCAGTCCTGTCCTGTAGAATGCCACATCAATGTATCTTGAACCTTGACCTACCTCTGACTTCTCGGCTATAGTTTTACTGTTATGCTTTATGAAGTCCTCTTACTACAAAAACTTGGGGATCTTAAGGTTAGGACACGCACCAATATGTTTTTAGGAGTTTCACCTATCTCAGACGGTTAGAAACTACTTTACTCATTGCTTAGCATCTGTCTTTGGCAAAATCAGCATTTTTTTACCCTGATAGATCAATCACAACAAGTCGAAAGCCATGACTACATTGGCCCTGAGAGTTATAAAACGGAGCGAAATAGGAAATGAGGACACGAGAGGATTTGAAAATACAAAGAAAAGGAAGCGAAGCAAAGTGTCAAGTGATTCCAGTCAGACAACGAGGAAAGAGGAGAAGTATCTTGTTGGTATGGTAGCAGTGACACAAACGGATATTCAAGGATCCACATGAGGTTGGAAAGTTTGTAGGAGGAAAACTGGGAGATGTGCGATAGATCAGGATAACAAGGAGTGGGATGGTTATCAGTGAATGTGTGTCAAAGCGAGAGAGAGATAAAGCCCTGGAGATTCATGAATTTGAAGTGGAAAAGTGTTCACTCCAGCAGGTGGCGTTAATGCAACGTGTCTGGACCGCCATCAAACTGTGAAGAAGGTGAAGAAGAAGAAGAAGAAAGTGAAGAAGAAGAAGACTACAAATCCCGACGAGCAATACATTCATTGCCATAGTAGCGGGAAGTTGGTTTGTGTTTACCAACTAGGCTAGACTGTATAAAACAATGGACGGCCAGAGTCGAGTCTTCGCTGCGATACTACCGGCTGCTGGTCGGGAATTAGCCGGTAATGAAAATGAGCAGGGACTCGAAGTGCGAGCAGTTACTCGTCCAGGACCCAGTAACCGGGTTAGGGAGGTCCAGGTGACGGGAACAGCGGAGGTTTGCTGCCCGGCGGACCGAGTGTCGGTGCGGGTCAGTGTGGGCAACAGCAAAGAGTCAGTCAACGAGGTCACCAACAGCGTGTCACGGCGACTTGAATACATTTTACAAACCGTCAGGTGAAAATATAACCTAGTTTAACACTATAACTGTGTAGCTAACAATAACGCTAGGTTAGTATTCGCTGCGGTAACGTTAACTTCAACGTTAAATAGAAATGTTACAACTAAACTAGTGCTGTTAACTGAGGCATTGAAGTATTTTGGTAACAGTTAACGTTAGCTATCAACAAAATGACACTGAGTAACTTGCAACTGTAGCTGTCAATAAAATACAGTAGTGTAGAAAGTAGGCTACGACATGTCCCTCAGAAATGTGGTGGAATGTAACTGGAAGTGTAAAGTAGCATACAATGGAAACTGCGCAGTTCTTATGGAAAGGTTCCTTGATACTTAACCAGCACTGGTCGTAGGACTATTGAGTAACTAGCCTACTCTATACAGTCATGGGTAACGTTAGCACTGAAGGGCCTTAATTTATTCTAAGTAGGAGTTGTAGTTGCACTAGTAAAAGTGGTAATTGATGCACCAATAATTACAAATTGAAACCATATGGAAGGCAAATGGGCTGGCAGCCCTGTTAGCTTTCTAATTGGATGCTCACTACTTATTTTGTGTGAAATATATTAAAATTTAGATTTTAAAAAGGTCAATTTGCTAATTTCGCCTTGTTCTAAGTCTCTTGAAGTACACCATGATTGCAATGAATGAAATACTCTTTAATTTATTCATTCTGCTTAGACAACATGGTGTTAGTGACAACGACACCACAGTGAGGAGGTTTCTCCATAGAGAGGCAGACCAGTATCACATGGATGCAGAGGTGGAGTATTTGGACAAACATGATGCTGTTACCCTTCACTAACTCTACAGCACATGTGTGTGTTGAGTTATACATGACAGTGTAACAAAATGTGCCCACAGGTCGTGGTCACTTTCTCAGACTTTGAGAAGATGGAGCGTGTATGTAGTGTCCTGCTGGAGAAGCTGGACAAGAGTGTTAATGTGGGAACACCGCAGTACTACCACAGTGCTGAATGCCTGAGTCAAGTGAGGTATACAAACATCTCAGCATAACTGTACCTGTCTAGACGTCTCCTTACTTTGATGAAATGCAGCAATTTTAACTTGTGTGTGCTCATCTGTGCTCTAGGCGGCGTGCGTGTGTGTCAGCAGTTGAAAACGCTCAGCAGAAGGCCTGCGAAGTCAGTCAGCTCCTGGGGCAAACTCTGGGACACCCTCTATTGGTCAGAGAGGAGGAGACAAGGGAGTGGAAGAATGAAGATGAGGAGGATGGGGGCAGAGGCCAGGGCGCTGCACCCCTACCTCACCTTCCCTGTGCACCCACAGTCACCGCCTCCTCACGGGTGTCTGTGTCCTTCAGCCTCAGAGACAGAAGCAGGAAAAAACTCTGAAGACATTTGTCATTGACTAATGAAACCACAGACCGTTATGTCACATTTAAAATTATTTTATTGCTCAGTTGTAGTGGCTGAATGAATGTCCAGTTTTTTTCCTACCTCAGACAATACAGTATTATAAATGGGAAAACTACATAGATTTCAAAAGCAATTTTGCCAGATAAAATGTCTTTTATCTGTTTTACTGGCACATCAAATTAAAATACTGTATATTTGTACATCTCAAAGAAATAAAAGTTAGGACAACTACGAGCTATACTACAACATTCATAAGCGAGTCCCGTTGTTACTTCAAATCCACATAAGACACGCTCACATTGAGATCCAGCAAAGAGGAAAAAATGATCTTCGATCTACTCAAATTTTGGGCTATACAACTACCAGTGGTGGAATGTAACAACTGTATGTAACTAAGTACAATTTCTCAAGTATTGTGCTTAAGTCAAATTGTTAGGTACATTTTGGAGGTAAATATTGTACTTCTTACTCCACTATATTTAGTTGATAACTTAAGTTACTAGTTACCTCGCAGATTCAGACTATCAATGCAAAATATAATTTATGATGTATTATAGGTGAAGCTACCTGGCAGGATATAAAGTAGTTCAAATTAGCCCCACCTTTACCAGCTGTAAAATAATATACAATATTCTGTAATGCCATTCTGCAAAGAATACTATTGATCATTAAGTTTATTATTAAGTAATAAGTATATTATTTGATAGTAGTACTTGCATACTTTTGGGTCCCACACCTGACGCGCCTTCCAGTCTGCAGGTGCAGCTGCGCAGTCATGCCTCAGCTCTCGGCCACCGCTGAGGCATGACTGCGCAGCTGCACCTGCAGACTGGAAGGCGCGTCAGGTGTGGGACCCAAATCTAAATCAGTCCAAAGTTGACTTGTAAGCCATTTCTATAGAAGAAGTCACACACATAAGTTCCGGTACAGAGCCCTTTCTACGGTGAACGGACACTTTAGGACAATAGCCTGTGTTTTGTATTAGTGTGATTCACCGCAGAATGTTAACATAGTTCAGACTAAAAACTTGATAAACAACATGGCGCTACAGTAGCTTCAAGGAAACTAAAGTCAAACGATGTACTTGTCACATCGAATTGGGCTACATTAGAAGCCTAATTATATCCCTTACCTCGTATTAAAATCCAAAGTCTTTTCTGCTACTATCTAAGTATGATTTCAAGAGCAGGACTTTTATTTGTTAGAGTATTTTACACTGTGGTACTGCTACTTTTACTTAAGCAAAGTATCTGAGTACTTTTTCCACCACTGATGACTAACAGGTCAACATGTCTGAAGAAAATATTGGCATTTTGTATCTACTCATTACAACTCGTGATTGACAGATTTCAGTAGATTTCTTTGACAAATGTAGAAACTTGAGACCAGATTTGTCTCTCAGACACATTTTGAAAAGTCAGAAACACCCACAGAGAAGCAATAGCCAAACTTCCTCCCGTGGTTTTAACATCGCATATCCCGTGTCGCCTATATGTTCACGCACAGCCAAGCGTCAGTCAGGCGTCCACTTTGTCGTCCTCGGGATAGATCTCTCTGAGCCAGGGCTGCATGACGAACCGCTCCCCATCAAAATGTGTGAAGTAATTCTCCAAGGTGGGAATGTCCGGCTAGAAGCATCCAACAGTGAGTCCCAACATGTACTGAATGTGTGTGTTGATGTGCTGTGTTCTCAGTACATACCCTCATCCCAGTGATGCGCTCAAGTTGCGTCTGAGGCAAGTATCCAACAAACAGAGAGGAGGGTCCAGGCCCGCTGAACAGTACTTTATAATGAGGGGTCTTCTCTGCTTTGGTGCCCTGCATGCATATACAGTCACAGAACTGGCTCATTTTTTAACATTCCCAAACTGCCAACACTTGAGAAAGGGAAATTAAAGAGAGGGACAAACAAGTAGGCTTGAAGGACTTTCAAGAAGCAGTATAGGTGTGTGGAGCCATGGCTGCTAACCTCAAAATTGGAATACATTTTGTCGACCCACTCTGCAGGGGCTCGCATCTCAGGGTCCCAGCTCACCACCACCCCAACCATATGACCCTTCCTCTCCATCACCACCTCTCCAACCCGCAGAAACACATACGGAGGACGAGGGCTCCGCGCTGTCTTTGAGGCTGCAGGGACGAAGAAAGACGAGAAATTTCAGTTTATCCTAAGAACGTGGCAGTGTATATTGTGGGTTACTAAAATAAGCAAGCTCCAGATGATTGATCTCACAAAAAATAAAACTTTCCATAGATATAGTAGATAGAAACAAACCTCCAAAGTATCCCTCGTCATTATCATAAAGCATGGACTCTACGGCAAGTGACTCTTGTGGCACTTCCTGTCCCAAGCCAACCAAAGACCTTGGGAAAGCAAAAAAGCAAAAACATTGGCAGTCTGTTGTTACAAGAAGTCATCACTCTTGGGATCGGGGAAACATCCCATACTCACTGGACTTTGGACATCTGCTGGCTTGCCCAGTCAATCCATGCAGTGCCATTGATGAAAGATTTCTTCCACTCTTTCCAAATTCGAAGCAACCTGAAACACCATGTCTGTTGATTAATTATAAACCAAAACACTAGGTTATTCCTATAATGATGTGCTAGTTTCACTATAATATTTCTATAGGGACTAGGATGCATATTACTTCATTTATTAAATTACAAATATTTTCCCCAACTCTTGGATTGTATCGCCTTCACACAAAGTGGAGATGCCCTACACTTATGCGTCTCTGGGAAAGAATAGCCCCTTTGCGCACGGATCCTACCGTGTGGTCGCGTGGTAGCGCTGCACCGGCGTGGAGCCGCTCCACCGGGTGATGATATACTGCGCGGGCAGAGCGGAGAGCAGCAGCGCGAGCTGCAGCACCGCGGTGGCCGAGAGCTGAGGCATGACTGCGCAGCTGCACCTGCAGACTGGAAGGCGCGTCAGGTGTGGGACCCAAATCTAAATCAGTCCAAAGTTGACTTGTAAGCCATTTCTATAGAAGAAGTCACACACACATAAATTCCGGTACAGAGCCCTTTCTACGGTGAACGGACACTTTAGGACAATAGCCTGTGTTTTGTATTAGTGTGATTCACCGCAGGATGTTAATATAGTTCAGACTAAAAACTTGATAAACAACATGGCGCTACAGTAGCTTCAAGGAAACTAAAGTCAAACGATGTACTTGTCACATCGAATTGGGCTACATTAGAAGCCTAATTATATCCCTTACCTCGTATTAAAATCCAAAGTCTTTTCTGCTACTATCTGCCAAACATTGCGTCTGAGAATCTGTATGCGCCTGGAAACCAGAACAGAGTGCCACGGTTTCACTTCTGTTTTATTTACATATCCTTAACCACACGCGCGCACATGCCGCTACCACCTGTGTATTTAAATTTCTCGTAGAAAATAATAATAAAAAAAAAAGACCAAACAGGTAGTCTGCCCAATCGCTGCAGCCCACGGAGGAACCGGCGAACCTTTAACTGCTCGCCACGTCAGGAAGAGCCGAGCCTGTTTGCCCCGGGCGGGGAAGTGGTTTTTCAACCAGTGACGCTTAGGCAATGCAAGTTGAGAGAGTTGTTAATTCATTCAGCATTACAGTAGGAAATGCAACAGCCTTAACTGATCTGTATCTGTCGTCTTATTTTTGTATTACTAGGTTACTGTATTTTAGGGATACTACTGACACTACTGCAACTTAAACTCTTTATGTGGTGAATAATATAAATTTAGGTTTCAAACAAAAAAACAAAAACAGTGAGGATGTTTACACAATCAACACCAGGAAGGAAAAGTGGATATGGAAACACAACTGTTTATTTACTTAAAATATTGGTATGAACTAACAGGACAGCAGTACTCCCCTACACATACATTCTAGCCATATGTTTCTTTTTTGCATTAATTCCTTTATATATAAAAAGTATCCAAACTAACAAAGACATCCTCTTCAAATCAGTTCACATGAAACACCCCTTTCCCCTTCCCATTCAGTTTCTTTCCCATCCCACGCCCCCCCTTAAAACGTCCCAACAAGGCTTCCTGGTGGCTCACATGCAGCCACTTCACACAAACACAGATACACACACTGTGACCTTTAACCTCTGATCAAACACCTTGTCAGAGGCCACAGACAGCACAACTCTGCCACACATTAGCACAGGCCTGTGGCAAATGTGTGTGTACATGAGTTCCAAAATGCAGTGCGGGCCATGTTAAGTAAGAGAGCTGATCTGAACTGCTGAGTCAGCATTTTGAACTTTCCCCAATAAAAGAACGTGAACTTAAATCCTAAAACATAGTGAAATCCACACTGTAAAGAACTGTGGAAATTAATGAACACACCAATTCTTGCTTATGAAGTGGCGGCTTGATTTTAAGGCCCCTTTGAAATCATTAGAGGTTTTAAGGTAACCTGACCAGCAATACGATATCAGTTCTTTTACTTTAACAGGTTTGATAAATACAGGTAGTGTGGGTGATCTGATGGGGGGTGGGGGGGTAGAATAAACAAGTTTGATGTCTCCTTTGATATAACATCTGCATTCCCACTTTGACTACTTTTCATTGGGAAATCAAACGGAAAGTAACGCACATCCCTGCCGATCCCCAGGCCAAGGGCAAGGTTAGCCAGTCCTGATTCCATGCTAAAATCCGGCAAACATTTGGGATTCCTAAGTATTGTGTTTTTAAGTTGGCTCAAGTAAACATTGTGTTTAAGAGTGAGCTCATATCTTAGGTTTGAAAAGCCTGGGTCTAAAATACTCTGATGATAACCTGTGCGTATACGTAAATACGACTATTTGTGATTGAGATAGAAAACAAATCTCTTACCTTTATGTGCCTATGAAGAGTTTCTTTGCCCATAAAATATATTGTTTTGTGGGCAAAAATCTTTATCTTCCTATCTTTAACAGGACCCCAACAATAACATTTACTTTCATGCCAACAGTCATTTAAGAATGGAAGGTGTCAGTGTTTCAGGCTTTCTCAATCTGTGATAAAACTCTCCATATACACAATATAAACAAATATTTTGTGAAGTAAAATATAAGACAGACTGACTGAAAAAGAAGTTGTTGTATCCTCAAGTGCGGGGAGTAATATGACACCGTTCTAACGCCACAGATCTAGCCACTGAAATACTGTTCTGTATGGCAGGGACACAGACAGAAAACTCACTGTGGAGACAATAAAACTGCTTCGGAAAATAAACACATTCAAAAGCCATGTTCTAAAACTTCAGTGCCGATAGACAGAATTTGGCATTGACAAATCCATAACAAAAAAACAATGATAAACAGATGAAATATATGTTCGATAATATGTGACAGACCGATGAAATGAACCAGGTGTATATAGATGCTACCGTCCAGTTCTGCCCAGTCGAACCCACAACACAAAGTGGCTGATTTTGGCTTTCACCTGCTCTGTGCTGGGGCGAAAACAGATATATCAAAAGTGGAGGCCGGCATCTTTATAAAAACAGTCCATTTAGTTGTGTTTACAGAGAGAGAGAGTGACATAATGTGTTTGTCTCCAGTCAGATTATTCATTTTTCAGTATTTTCTCTCTCTCTTGTATGAGAGGTCCAGTCCAGTCCCCAAAGTCCAGTTCTCTGAACCCAGCGGCGAGCAGAACCAGGAAGTCCAAAAAAATATATTAGAAAGAGGAAAAAAGGCCCCAAAAGCAGAAACCAAGGATTCAATATGCCAGAGTAGCGAAGGCACACGATCAGAAAGATGAATACAAGACTTGTCTCTCTCGGCTTTCTGTCCAAATTGAGTCCGATCCAGTTTGATCTGGCTCGATCCTGTTTGCTCCAGGCATGAGAAAGTGCTAGAACATGCGAGACAGAATTGAGTGTGTGTGTTTGTGTGTGGTCACCATAGAAACATATCAACATTTAAAAAGTTCATTTTTATATGTTACCAATTTTAAAATACACAGGGTTACTCCCTACGACTGCATTGATAACTGGTCTGTGGTAAGTGCATCTCAAAGCTAGTCACCCAAAGCTCCACTGGCTGTACCTTAGGTATAAACTGACGATAGGTTGGTTATAGGATAATATATTGACATGAATAATGGTTTTACAACAACAGTAAAGTCTTTTTTCAACTGCTATAAATACATTTCTTTGAGAGGTTTCACAACGATCAAACTGAATGCCACTGTTTGTACGCTGAAAGTGAATGACGCACTCAGTTGTGTTATAAAAACACACACACTCCTTCAATTACACACGCTCGCAGAGTCAAAACTTAGTTCGTACACATACAGGCACATGTACTTTGCAGGGCAGAGGCCAAGCACACTTACATACATACACATGCACACACGCACACATACACACCATAGACATAAAGGCACAAGGTATTGCTAATGTTGAGTACGCATTGAAACATGATCTGTCTAGACACAGTAATGACCCCTTTCACCCAAACGTCCTTTTTCTCCTCCTCACAGTAAAAACAGCTTCTAGGGAAAAAAGATGCTTTTCCGTTCTTATTAACATGCAAAAACAAAAACACCCACACACACCAACAGTAAACAAAACCTACAGATCTACAGTACCAACAAAAGGTACACCATTTGGTATATTAGCGCAGACAGACACGCTCAGGTCAGCCAATATGTAAGACTTCCAAAACAGAGAGCCGATCATCACGTACAAATCTTAGAAAAAGCACAGAGGGGGTCGTATAAAAAAAGATCAGGAACAATGAAGGGGGGGGGGGGGGGGCAGGG
>NC_060159.1:8298500-8327962 GCF_021292245.1 Micropterus dolomieu
GGGGGGGAAGGGGGGGGGGGGGGGTCAGGCCAGTGGTCTCTAATCTGTCGTAGGCCATCAAGTCCTCAAAAATAGTAAGAGTGAGTAAAGATACATCCAGCTCTCCTCATGATTTTTTCAAGTACTAAAACTACTGTTTTGCCCGGTCTGACGCCAACAGTGTTTAAGGTGGTGAAGAGTAGGTTCACCAGAAAAAAGGAGCGAGTCACAAGACCACCAGCATCGGAGTCCACGAGCTCCTGTGGGATCCAACATGGACCAATAACGTGAGAGGAGTTGGGACAAATGAACATGCGTTGTCAGAAAGCCATCGGTTGGCGTGGCGATGTGCTTACTGGGCCAAGAAGAAGGAGGAGTGGACAGGTAACTGCGCTGTTGTGTCTCTCCGTAGCCACAGCTTTGAATAGCAGCAGCTGGACTAGCAGCTCCCCAGACACACACACACACACACACACACACACACACACACACACGCACACGCACACACGCACACAAATGCATACAACACCAAGCATGACTTTCCCAGCTCGGCCCCCCTACTCCTCCAACGCATTAGCTAAGAAATCTCAGCCAGATTTCTTCTCCGTCAAGGCAGTCAGCCTCCTCCTCACACCCTGTGTCTGCTCTGTTGTCTCCGTTACCAGCCTATCAGGTTGGCTTTGGCCTTTTCTGTGAGCTTGCGGACACGTCCCTTAGAGGAGGTGCCAAAGGTGATTGATGAGTCCTCAAACAGCAGCTGCCTCTGCTCCTCCTCAGAGTCCTCCTCGACGTACCAGGCAGATCGCCGTCCCTGGTTACGTGTGCGCATCGACCCACCTGCCTCCTCCCCTGCCTCCTCCTTTGGAGATTCCTTCCGATTGGATCGCTGAGGAGTAGTCTGGGGAGGAGGCGTGAGCTCCTCATTGGCTCTCCTGCTGCTCCTCCTCAGTGGCGAGGGCTCAGGTGACTCCGCGGGAGGAGTGGCGTCATCGGTTCTCACCACCCGGGGCCGGCCTCGCCGTCTAGGCGTCGATGTCATGCCCGAATCCGACAGCAAAGATGTTTCCTGCGTGGAAGACATCCCGCCTTCGTCCCCTGTCGATTGGTCAAGCTCATCGTTAGGGGTGGAGCTCCTGCGGTTGCCGCTCCTTCTCATGTCCTCCAGCTCCTGTTTGCTCTTCCTGCCTCTCTTCTTGCCAGGAGGGCGGCCTCGGGGTCTGGAAGGGCTCCCTGGAGTCACGACTTCTGGAGGACTCACTGGTGGGTCCACTCTGGATTTCCGTCCCCTCTTCCCCACACCCAGGGTCACATGACTGCTGTGGCCATTCAGGTGGACTGTGCTCTGAGATGAAGGGCTGGCAGGAGAGCCTGGCAGGGAAGGACATTGATTTATAGGACAAAAGGAAGAAAGTACATATCAACAGCAGACAGGTGACGTATTTTATGACTTTAATCATAAACCTATGCATTCTTTGTGATCTCTTACCAGGTGTGTGTCGTACAGGAGTCCTGAGTTTCCTCCGGGTGCTTCCTCCACTGCTACTTTCTGGGGCTGGAGAGGGTGCCACCTTTTCAGGAGCTGGTGGCGCTGATGCTGACACAGAGTTATGAGCCCTCAGTGAGCGAGTAGACTCTGTCGATGGCAAAGAGATATGTAATACAGGAAAGAAATTATGGAACATGTTACATGTGGTAATTTTTGATACTAGACTTTTGCTTGTCAAGAGTTAAATGAGAAAAATATCGATACCATGTATGTACGGTAAATATGAAGCCAGCAGCTGGTTAGCTTAGCATAAAGACTGGAAACAGAGGGTAACGGCTAGCCTGGCTCAGTCTGAAGGTAACACAATCTGTCTACCAGCACCTCTGAAGCTCACTAATTAACACATCTCATTTAATTCATACAAAAACTGAAGTGTAAATACACTTCTGGGTTTACAGGGGATTAGGTGCAGGACAATTTCTTGGCTGGGCACAATAACTCCCTGGAGTCTTGTTGTTACCACGTTGTTGCCAGGCAACTCAACTAACCAGCTCCTGGCGGAAGTTTTATATTTGGCATACAAACATAAGAGTGCCATCAATCGACTAATCCAGCTCCCAGCAAGAAAGGAAATACGCACATTTCCCAAAATGTCCAACTTTTCCATTAAAACTACAAACTGTTTTGTTATTGCTCTCAGTGTGAATTTATATGCACAAGAGCGCTCACCTGCTGTGCTCTGTGTGTTGCTTGCGGTTTGTGAGGAGGACAAGGAGGGCGGCGTGTACGTGGAATGGCGTGCTGCACTTCGCGTACGCCCTGCTGCCGGTGTGTCTGCTTTCCCGTTCACCAGCTGAGGGGGCTGTTTGAGGGGGACGCTCTGTCTCAGGGAGGAGGGTCGCGAAGGAGCTGGTGACGGCTCCCTTTTTCCAGTCACCCTGGACGATACCCGTCTCTTCCTCTCTGGACTGGAGGCACGACAGGAAGAAAAAACGCAAAAGATCACACTCGATGCGCATTAAGAGACTCAAAACCCCCAGTAACATGTCCTTCTTTCTACCTGGATGCAGTGCTGCTGGCTGGAGATTCGCTCCTCCTCCTCCTCCTCTTCATGGCGTGCCGTGTCTGTCTGTCCGTAGTGTGTCGCATCTGTCTGTCCGTGCCCTGTCTGGTCAGTTTATCAGTCAGGCCGTGGATGGCCTTGTAGTCGGCCAGGATGGAGCTGACATGCTCCTCAAACAGTGCTGAGAGCCTCAGACTCATACTGTAGATCTGGAGACACAATAAAGGATACACTAATTCAACTGTCACACTAAGACATCAAGGGATACATGACTGGACAGCCCTAATTGATATGAGAATTTTAATTTACATACTTATCAAAGCATGAAAATCAAAGATCACTACAGGGTACATTAAGCTTAATGCCCCCTGATTTTACAGGCCCTGTGTGTGTGTGTGTGTGTGTGTGTGTGTGTGTGTGTGTGTGTGTGTGTGTGTGTGTGTGTCTTACCCGAGACTTCTTGCTGGGCGTGTAGGCTTTGGAATTGCTGAAAATGAGTCGGATATCTTTGCAGAGCTCAATGGGGGACTGGTACTTTCCTTCTGTTAGCGTGTTGAGGACGGTGCCAAAGTCCATCGGTGAGTCGACTATTTGCAGGTAGTCCTGGCAGAAGCAGAGGGAAATTGGGGCATTTCATTTACAGGGTTCAAAAGATGGGTACACGATTAGGAGTAGAGGAGAGATAGAGAGGATAAAGAAGTAAGAGATTCGGGGGGGATTTGGGGTTTCTCTTAGAGTGGATGAGGAAAAAAAATGAACCTAAAGCAAAATAATTCCACTCTCCCTCTGTTAACAAGAGAACTGTAGCCCCCTGAAACTGTGAGTCTATTCACATTGTTTCTCGCTCACAGCTTACACATCCATTAGATTTGGCCTTGCTGAATGGCGAGGCCTGTTCTTCTGGCCAAATAATCCCTTCGCTTCAAATACCACTCCTTATGTAACTGAACTGCGGCCACAGACTGATTTTGTACCAAAAACATTTAAATGAAAATGCAAATGAATGTGCGCCTAATGGCAATTCACGATGACCTAAACTCAGATCACATCCAATTGAGTTCAGTTTGCACACAATAGTGAAGAAAGAAAGCAACGACTTATTGCATAGGTACCGGGTATTCCTGCAGGTCCACAGGTTCTCTGAAGGGCTCAGAGTCTTCACACTGAAAGATGAGATCCAGGAGCTCCTTACAGCGCCCCCTCCATGCATGAGGGTCGTATGAAGGAGGTCGCGTTCGAAGTTGCCGCCGCATGGGTCGACGGCCCTACACATAAAAATGAGATGAGGGAGTAAATAGAAATATCTGTACTGGCAACTTCTAATGTCAAAAGTGAGACCTTAGAGATTAGTATGCTTTGTTTTCACTTGTGTGGACAGCAGTCTTGTCCAAACCATGCTGCTATCAGATATGTTACCTTGTGATTTCGTGTGGATGTACCAGGAGTATTAGTATCTTCGTCCTCCTCCTCATCATCCTAAATAGCGAAAGGGTAATTAAATAAAGGCAGCGTGTATTTCCCTCCACCAAGCTCATCTACTATATGTAATAGAATATTTCATTGTTCAAACTGCATTTCAAATGTAACTTAATAATGGCAGCATTTCTTTTAAATAGAATTACTACTCATTAACCCAAATTTTGTTTGCTGTGATTTATGCAATACATTATCCAGTCCACAGCAAATTTTGGAATTAAGAAGACAACTGTGTGAGATAGTGAAAACAAGCCTTTTTCATAGAAATGACAAACAATATCTTGGCTGGGTGAGAAATTATGTTATCAATGTCAGCCACTAATTTAGAGTGAAAAGCGAGCATGTTCAGGACTATTTTAAGACACACTGCAGTGTAAAAACATGTAGATGTGCACACACACACACACCTCATCTTCCGAGTCAGAGAAGGTGGCCTTCTTCATAGTTTTGTAGAGGGGCATGAGGTCTGTCATACTTTGGTCCCTGAAGACAAAAGAAGATTTTTTTTTATGGACTGATTTAAGACAAAAACTCAACTGGTTGACGCTGAGCAGTTGACATTGTTTTCTTGAATAAGTTATGCTTTACAACATACTCACTTAATGAATTGCAGCATGAGGTCAGAGACAAACTTGGCGGTAGTGACAATGAACGACCCAGGCTCATTGAATGTTTGGGCATTGTGTTCAATATAACGTACCTCCCACATCAGAGAGGACAGTCGCCTGAAAAAGGAAATAGAAATGTGTTGAGTGGGCGTTTAATTCTCTCTCCCTCTCTCTCACACAACCACACACACACGCTCTGTATCTTCTGCCATCCCTTTTACTCAACCACAACCTTGATGTGAGGTACCTGTAGAAGCGGTTCACCAGCCTTTCGCGTATGGTGCTGAGGTCCGTGACGTAGGCCACTACTGTGCAGTACGTGGGGTAAGCTTGTAGGTCCACTGGAAAGGCAAATGGCGCTGCTACATCTGAGGGTGGCACGTTCGGTTGGCAGATGAATGATGGAAAGGTGAACACACAAGAAGACGGGATTATTAATGGAACACATCTGCTGTAACAGACGGGCAATGCTACACAACAAAATGGCAGGATGGTGTAAGGGTGTATGCTTAATCAAGAAATAAGTTTACATGATCAAGTGCAGTTAGTTGCTGGTAAGTTAAGGCAGGTGAGGGTAACAAAAGTGGATATCTTGTCTGTCTGTTAGATGTCCTTCCAAATGAAATAACCTGCATGCGCCACTTGTCCCTTTTGTTTTTCCTACTTTGAATAGTCTTACCTAAATATAGTTGCATCTAAAAGACTTTATATAAATCCTGTCCTGCTATAACTGCAGCATGGAGCGTAGGAGTAACAGGGAGACATCTAGAAGGATTGCTCGTGCATGTTAAATCCCCAAACTGTCACTAGAGGGAGCGCTCAACTAGCTTTCATCCTACGGGAGAACTGCAGTTGTACAAAGCCAGTGCCTAATATGACATTACATCACTTAAGGGGAATTCAAGCAAGCTCCTCAGTATGTGGCCCAACGTTTTAGCAGCTTATTCTTTTTAACATATGATCCGTGGCCCTGCTGGGCTCACGCTGATGAGCTCAGAGTAGGTGACTCATGTTGTGTGGACTCATGCTGCTGCCGCCGCTTTACGGACCATGCGCCCTCTTGGCTCAGCTTTACATCCCTGCTTACAAGACATACGTGGACTGCTATTTTCACAGTGGCTTGGTGACGTCATACCGAGCGTGCAGAGCTGGTCGATGGCTTTGATGATGCGTTCGCACTCGTCGGCGCGTTTGCGGCAGCCCCATTCCCCGTCCAGTGGGACGTACAGCAGCTCCTTCTGTTCTTCTTCTGTCAGCGGGACGCTTGTGCCCAACTCGTCGGGGAACGTGGCTGCACAAAGCAAAAAGTCATCAAGATTGTAAAATGTTGAAATTGTTAGGTGTTATATTTGAATTTGTAAAGAAAGAAAGAGTTTGAATGTGTGCGCACTGTACTGTGGGCGTATTCGAGGGACTTACCATCTTCAGGGATGGGTTCCATATCCCAAGGACTCATCTTCTCCGTATCGCCATTATCCCAGCTGGATGGGAAACAGTGTTAATATGAATCATCCACATCATCACATGGTGGTCTTTGTGTTTGTATTTTTTTTGTATTTTGCAGATATGACATATATATGTCATGTCTGTATGGCAGGCTGCAAGTTCCTCTCTCTCGCAGCCTAAAGTGGATGTCGTTCTCTAACAGGGTTTTTCAAATAAAGTGTGTCCATGAGCACTCGGTGCTGGCAAGAAAAATGAACTCAAACAGACAATATGCTTATTAATGTTTCAATTACAATGTCACTGACAATGAAAGTCGAGCAATTCAACACAAAGGGCAGTCTGAGTTGGCGTCATTGTAAATATCAAATTCAAACTGTCATCCAGGACTGTTTCATCAGCTCTCTTGAATGATCCCATCCACGAGGTATTTGTGCAGTTAATGAGTCCTGGGAGAGGAGGTGTCAGCGGCATAATCACAAGGTCTTTGTGGAATTGTTGTTACATGTAGAACATTTGAATCAAACTGCTTCACATTTCTTACTCTGTCAGTTTAGAAAGTCAGACCTCAAACTCATTCAGTCTCGGGACTCACTAAGACGCCAAGATCTCAAAAGAGTCACGTGAAATTTCTCAAAATCATAGGACTTTAATAATTACATTTGTGTTTTTTCCCTTCAGTGTAACAAATTAATCCTGCACCATTGTGCATAAAACAAGAATCACAATTTCCTCACTAAAATACTACAATTTCTGTCACATTTCTTTTGTAACCTCTCTATACCTATGAGTGCTTGTTGAGTATGCTTCATATATAGTGTCATACTGTATAAGCCTCATGTTATGCTGGTTGTCTGGTAGGGTAGTAGAAAAGTTCTGGTAGTTATCATGACATTCATAGTTTCGTCATGTTGCATTTTGTTGTGCCGTTTCAAGGGGCTGAACACATTTCTGGCAGTGACCTGCGGTGCTGCAACTATGACAAGATGTCATTTGCAAGATAAGTAATTTTGTCACCTTGGAACCTGAAAATAGACAATATGACACTTCACTCTACTTCATTTGAGGTTTCCTTGATTATGTTTAAAGTTGATCTCATCTGTGTTATTTCTGTTCGCCTGTGCACAGTTCAAGTTAAGTCATGGAGTCTTGTAATTTGTTGATGCAATTTAGGGAAAAATTTAGGAACCATTGGTTTGATGCGATGGATCTTGCAAATCCAAATACAACCAATTAAATAAAAATGCCTATTTTAATTGTGCAGCCCTAAATAGTGTAAATTCCAGCAGTGACCGTACCAGACATTGTAGCACTGAAACAGGCTGTCAGGATACTGAGGCTGGTAGGGCTCCTGGCTCTCAATGGTCCCAAACCACCAGGCATCGTCAATCACTGACCGAAACCTGTCACCTAAACACACACATGGCAGTTAGTTTAGATCTTTCCAAGAAAAGAACAGCTGGTTTCATAAACTGAACTCGAAAAATATATGTGACACATATTTGGTATTTGTTTCAAATTTGAGTCAGATTACAAAGGCAACATTGGCTGACCTATACTCCACTGTCTCTTCCTGGCATTGTCAAACTGCTGCCGCAATATCAGGAAGTCGATTACATCAGGCATGTCGTGGTATCTGCAACATGACAAATATGTACACATTAAGTCAAAGACTGCAACAAAGCAAATACAGGAAAATATAAAACAGGCTTATTAACAGAGTAAAATACATCATACACATAAAATGTGTAGTAGCATTTTACCATTCCCATAACAGTCTTTACTGACTATAATGTCAGTCAAGATTACTGGGTTAAATGTTTTATGAGAACTGTCTTGTCTTGTGTCAAGATGACAATTAATTTAAGAAAACAAATGCTGTATTTAAACTTAGCAGAAGAGGGAGGCACATAGACTACTTAGGAGAGTAGTTTCACACTGTCAGCACTGAAGATCTACATATTGTTGGAAAATTAGGGTGAATGATGGAAAGCCCAATTAAGTATAGGGTATGACACATTGTAAAGTAGCATGTATACCATATACAAATAGCAGGAGTGCCGTGATGCACCAGGAAAAAGTAATAGCATTTATTCTTTAAAATTGATTGTCAAACACCTGAGCTTGACAATTTGTTATCAAAAAGCTGCAGACCCTCTGAGGATCTTCTGAAGACAAAAGGGGGGTGCTTACTTCATGGAGAAGGACCCTCCGGTCAGTTTCCCGGTGTCAGGGTCCAGGAAGGAAAGCTTCAGACAGCACAGTGTGGGCAGGCCGACTTCATACTTGATGCCAACTATCTTCATCAATTCCTGCTCCTGAACACCACAAATAAAAAAAAAAAAAGACCAAATAATGTAAATTAATACAACTTATTTATTTTTAGGAAAGGTCATTCTCACACCCCGGAGCCATGTTAGGTTAAACATAGTATAATTTTCCATTGATATATTTTCTTTTAAGTTCTGTGTATTATGCAGGCAGAAAGAGTGCAAGCAATGCCACAGTAAGTTCCAAACTGGAAAGAGTAATGCTTTAGTGTTACCAGGCCTGTTTGTTCAAATTACCAAAAAATAAAAGGTATAGAAGAGAACCCTGCATTTCACATGCTACAGGCAAAACATTCAGAAAGAAGCACACTGTGCCTGCAATACATTATGGGCTTCTGTCTGGACAGAAATAGCTATTTCTGCCAGCACGCACGGAAAAGAAATGAAAAATATACCAAGTAAAAATGCTATCCAATGGGCTGTTACTTGTAAGTTTTGACAACTTTTTCTTTCAGTCTTGTTGAGATAGTTTTATATACAGGGATGGAACTTTGTTCTCTGCAGACATTTTTCTTTTTAGGACAGAAAATGCATTAAAGTAAAGATGAAAGTGAAACCAGACAAGTGTCTGTGATAAACAAGAAATACCGGTAGGAGGTTTGCTAGCTAAAGACTGTGTGTGTGTGCTGAATTACATCGTGACTTGCAAACTACACTGTAATTCCTAGGACTTGGTGTGTATTCCCTGGAAGATTGTGTGTCATTTTTTATCTCTGCTACTCTAGCCTTTTTAAGCCATTGCTTTGGAAACTTCCTAAAAGAGAAATGCCAGTGAAATTATAATAATAATAACAACACTACCATGTCAGTCAAGATGTTAGATCGCAAAACAGTATCTGGCATTGGAACTTCACTACATATCTATCAGAGAAGTTATTAATGAAGTGTTATTAACTGTACAAATATAATTCCTCTATGTGAAGACTGTATAGATTTTTTTTGTTAAGAGGCTTCTACTCCGTAGACACACAAATAATGACACAATATAAATCGCTAGATACATGGGATCTAAAGAGCACTGTCTCTCTTCAGAGAGTCTTAAATCCATCTTTGTCAAACTGTTCCTTACCCGTAGCTCCATCTTGTGCCAGGGTTGCTTCTTAGGATTGATGCTGAAAATCTTTTTTTGCTTGGCCATCTCCACATAGGCTTCATGGCCCTGTCTGAAATAGTATAGCTGCGTGCACACACATACATCAATTAAAATATACCTCAGAATGCACAGAAGTGAGTCTTGAATATTATTCTGGCACATCATGTATATTTTTCTGGTATATAATGTACTTAAAAATATAAAACTTGTGGCAACACACTTAAAAAACTCTTTTAGCTTATAGAGTTGGCAATGTCAGTCACGGTACCCCTTATATTCTTGTGTGTAATAGGCATCACAGCCTCATGGGGCCGCTAAATTTAGTGCAGACTTTTAGTCTTGTTGCTATGTAAAACCAGCCAGTGTTTTGATATGAGCAGACATGTGGTGCACATGTGGTGAGGACACTGTAACAGCGTGTACCTCGTCTCCCATCTGGGGTATGTAAGGACATCTGCGGGGGACCGTGTCTGTGATCCAGGCAGAGGGAAGCCACTCCTCCAGAGTTAGCCCTTCCTCCTGTAACTCTGTCCTCTGATTACACACAACAAAATAAACACGCAATATGAGGTCGTTACTTCACATTTAAGGTTTTGGAAAATAGGATTTTGTCAAAGGCAGCTACTGATGACAAACCTTCCTCTTCTCCTTTGGCTTCTTCTTCTTTGGTAATGCGCCATCTTTGTCTGCTTTCTCTTTCTTCCTTTCTTTCTTGCCTTCTCTCTTCTTCTCTCCGTCTTCCTCAGAGCCGCTGCTTTTCTTTTTCACTTTCACGCTCTTCTTTGGCGGTTCAAGGTTGATCCCTGCGTCTGCTGTCCAGTCAGAGTAATCGCTGGAGTAGTCACTGCAAGAGAAAAGATTAAATACAAAGATGTATCTTGCTTGTGTTTTGACTTGCATATAGCATGTGCTCGTATCTGTAGGAGATAGTTGATATGATAAATGTTTGTCATATATTTTTATATATCTTACCTTGAACTACTGTGGTCATCTGGCCATGGCTCCTTTTCCTCCTCATCCTTCTCCTCCTCTGAGGAATGTCCGTTGATTTGCCGTACCTCCACCTCTCCCTGGAAACACACATACATACATTTTATGTCAGCACTCTAATGGACACAATGACGAATGACAGAATCAGTGAAAAGAAAAGACATCAGATATCTACTATGGTTCTCAAAGTGGGTTCAGGGTTCCCCCAGGGGTCCTTGAGTGGGTTCAAGGGGGTCCCCAGCAAAAAATGAAATCATTTATTTTCACTATAATTCCATCCAGAAGTAACAAAGTGACAGAATGTCTGACTATTATGGTCACTGGTTTCATACACTTTCTGTAATAAAACATCAAAAAGTCCTGTCAAATGGAGGTCTGTGATCTAATTTGTGTCAGTTTAGGGGTCCTTGATGTGAAAAAGTTTGAGAACCACTGGTCTATCGTTGTCACATTTGTGAGCTAAGCAGTGGTGTGCTTGTATCAGCTAGCTTGATTTACTTCTGCTGTGGTCGTAAATAAGAGATATGGGGTACTGAGCAGAGCTACAGCCCCTTTAAGCCTTCAATGCTCAACAAACAGACTATTTGTAATTGTTATACTTTTGTTCTGAGAGTGGACATTAGACTGCTACACTGATTTAAGCAGTGCATTGTGCCTGGATTATGTTTATGACAGGGTGTTCTTTTGGAAAATGAACACAGAGCGAAAATACATAGAGTCCAGTCTATGAACACATGTATTAGTCAGACCAGAATTGTTCTATACAAGTTTCTGGGGCAAAATAGCAAAATATTGGGCAGTTAAAGGTTAACATGCTAGTAAAGTCTTCTGGTGAAAATCAGCTGATCTAATATCAGGTCAAGAAGACAAACCAGTACAAAAGCAGTAATAACAAATTACATGAGTCAACAAAATAGGAAAAATAAGAAAAGAAGTTAAGAAAAAGAAACTGTGAAATTGTAAGATTATACTGCCTGGCTGAAAATCATTAGATCGTTGGGTTTAGCACTTAGCTCCCCCACAAAGTTTAAAACTAAACTGAAAACAAACTAGTAACAGTGTTGTCTCTACCTCTGAGGTGCTTTCATCGTCATCAGCAGCCTCTGCGCTCTGGCGGCTCGTCTCCTCCATGGCAGCACGAGTCTGATAGCCGTGGTTGCCCTGGCTCCTCCTCCCCTCGTCAACTACACACTCTGATGTCGGATGAACCTGCAGCAGCAGAGGATGAAGGACAGAAACGAGACAAAGTCACTCGATATGAGTACCGATAAATTTAATAATAATTAAACAAGAAATCTCTAATTAAAACTAAACTGTAATCCTGCGCCTAAGAGATGTTAAGTCAAAAATAACAAGGTTATGGGAGAAAAATAATTATACTCCTGTAGAACAATAATATGTGTGTGTGTGTTAACTCACTTACCCTGCTCTCCTTAGGGAGAGAGTGGATGGTACGTCTCCTCCTTTCTGACTGATAAATATTGATCTCCTCCTCCCCTTTAGCCTCACGCCAGTTTACCTGTCTCCTACACAATAAACACAGAGTGACGACGAGGTGTTAATACCATCACATCCAAAAGCGGGATCCTCTATTTGTTATCACTTTTCTGTGTGTGTGTGTGTGTGTGTGTTTGTGTGTTACCTGACAGACGCGTCCTCCAGCTCAGGGACCAGCACCCTGCGGCTCCAGGCCACCAGGTCTCCCTCTGTGGCCATCTGGCTGCGTGGGGCGTTGCTGTGCATCTGGCGGACACCCTCGATCTGCCCGCTGCGACGCAGACCCACATTGGGCGGGGAGTGCACCTCTGTGGGAGAACCCACCGATCCTGAGGGACCGAGACGTCAAAGAGAGAAAAAAATTGTGCTTTCAATTTGTCAATAGCATTTAAGTGATACGCGTGTTTTGGTGGGGAAATTGTCCTACTGCTTCTGACACCAAACTCATTCATGCGTTTCTAGTAGATCGTTCACTCAGGTGCTGCATTTACTAATGTTTCAGTGGATCTTAAGAGTGATAGCAGATGACTCAAATCATCTCCAAAGTGTGTCAATAAAAATCTATAGCTCTAAAATAAATGCGAAAAGGCTGCAACCCCCTCCCCCATCACTCCTGTGCACGAGCACTAACGCCACCTGTTGCTGATTGGCTGGAACAATGTTGTGTGGCAAAGTCCACACACTTTCTTTGTATTTCATTTACAGAGCCAGGGCTACGTAAGAAAACCGTACTGTTTTCAGAACACACTAGGGCTGGGCCCTAGCCTAACCCTAACCCTAACCCTAATAAAACAATAATGATAATTATCGGAATATAATTTTTCTCAATAACAATATAACAACTGTTCAATAAATCTTCAATAAATATTTGATTTAATTGAATCACATACAAATTAGCGCTTAACATTTCTATTAAGATATTTATTTTGTTGAGGAAAATAGACTGAAGAAAGATTTTATCATAATTGTTTTAAATGTTCTGCCTCAGATTTGTTAAGTGATCGACTGTTTGGCAAGTGTTTGTCATGTTCTGACCATTAAGAATAGTTTAAAACCACAATTTACTATCTTCAGCTTTCATTCAGGGGTAAAAATCTGCCTTTAAAGTTAAAAGGAATAATGATTTGACATTTCGTGACAATTATCGATGTCAAATTATATGAATTTTTTTATCCTGATTAACATTTTTGGTCGTATCGCCCGCTGCCCTAGAATATACATAAAACAGAGAGCTCGCAAACCGTGAGGAATTATTAGCTTAATTTAACAAAACATGTACTGGATTACAATCACTTACTATCCCTTTAATCTTCCTTGATTAAGAAGTCAATTGTTTATCTATAAAATGGCAGATAGCAGCTATTTCCAAATCCCCAAGTCTTCAAATTGCTTTGCTTGAAACAACTGAAACAGTTATTTTGTTGACAAGCGAATAGTTGATGTTAGTTGAAGGAGAAAAAAAAGACTTAAACCATTAAATCGGTTAACAAAGCGGTATCTACTAATTGCTTCAAAAGTAGTAGATTGAGGAACAGATACAAAGAGAGACTAGAGAAAAAACAATGATTGCAACTTGCAGGGAGTCAGTTACTGAGGTATTTCATTAGTTAAACTTAGCAGAATTTACAAAGAATACTTCAGAATTTTTCTTTTACTTTTTAGGCGAGTGAAAACAAAACCTAATTGGCATGGCATGTGAACCACAATGAAAAGCCGCCCAAACTATAATAGTATGACCTTCCTGTCATGACGTGGTCTTACCTCTGCTGGCCCTGGTGCTTGCAGCAGTAGAAGCAGAGGCGTCATTCGCTCCCAGTCTTTGGTCCTGTTCCTGCTGCAGCCTCTGAATCATTGTATCCAGCGGACTGGAGCCGTCCACCGCCTGCTCACTCACCACTTGGTTCAGGCCTGACACAGACAGGAATGGAGTAAGTGAAAGAGAAACAGAACGTTTCGGGGGGGGGGGGAACACATCAAATTTAACAACAATTACGGTCATGAATAAGGCCACTACTGTCTTTATGGCATTTGTTTCTATTTCTATTAGACGAAGGTCAGCTAACAATTCCTATACTCTGCGTGTCACAATGCTCTACCAAAAAGCCAATGACCTTTAAAAGCTGAGAGCAGAGCAAGGTTTGGTTAACACTTTTCTATATACTGTGAGAGCATGTAGAGTCATATTGTCTCACAAGGAACTCCTCTTTCCCCCTTGCCTCTATGGAGGGAAATTAGGTTGCATTCAGACTGCAGGCCAAAGTGACCCAAATCTTTTTCCTCATATGTGACTCAGATCTGATTTTTTTCTAACAGTGTGAACAGCCCAGGTCACATGGAATCTGGTCTTTTCCACTTTGGATTTGGGCCACTTTCATGTGGTCCAAATCAGATACAGGACAAATTGTCCGGGCAGAAACAATAGAATGAGAGAGAGTTGTAGAGCTTATAACTGTAATTAATGCAATGAAAAGGAAAGTTGTTAACATCTGTCATAAATCGGTATATGCTAATCTCTGTACTTCCATGTTTACTTCTGTACGATAGTGAGCATGCTGCATGTGACGTATAATTATTTTGTGCATCTAGTCACTTTCAGGCCATGGCCAGTTCACACTGGAGTGTGATATGGGCCACTCAAAAAAAAAAAAAATCAGCTCTGGGCATGAATCAGAATTAAGCATTAAGGTCTGCAGTGTGAACATAGCCTTAATTTCACAAATGTGTATTACAAAATTAAAATAACGTGCAGAATTTTGGGTACTCATTCATGCAAGTTCCAATCCACACAGCAATGCCAAGCGATTTGAACACAAGTAAAACAATTTTATAAATGCACACATCACAACCTGAATAAATAGTAATATTTTACATGACTTTCAACTCCACAGATCTGATCATTTTCACTTTTGAAAAGCTTCCTGTTTATACAGATGTCTAAGAATGGTTTGTGACATTCTTTTGTATTTATTTACAGATTGTTAAATGTGTGAGCATGGATCGCCTGATACGCGCGGATCAGGTTACATTTGCATGTGGAGTTTTGAGACTCTTAACAGTATCCAGCTCCAGGCATCCCACAAATGCATGCTGCGTTTAAGTGCTGGTGGAAAACTGGGACATCTGGGCTTTCAGCGAATTCAGGTGTCATTTCAAAGTGGGAATAACATTTTCCTAAACAGACAGAATAGCTCGTCATCCCTCGATTATAACACATACATTTAACAACTACAGACTCTAAACTGTACGTGTGTTCAAACTGCTTGCCATTGGTGGAACACTAATTTGTCAGATAATATAACACACATTTGTGAACATTTCGAGTCTAATTTCTCACCATATGCCTCTTTCACCTATTTCTACTGGGCACTACTGATGCATTTCATAAACTACTGATTGTTTATAACCCGGCCAAGATTTTAAACTGCATTATTAATTCTGCTTTTGATTGCCGATGCAGGTGTAGTTTCAGTAAAAGTCTCTCATTAAGCACATTTGAGGACATACGCAATTCTTGTCAGGCTATGAGAGCGGCATGCTCGACAAATGTGTCTTTGATCAGCAGACAGATGGGTTACAAGTTAGACAGAGGACCTCGGGTAAAGCTCTGATCTGACCTGGACAAGACAACAAGAGCAGAGCAGAACTTCAACTGAGTTCATGCTCTCAGACCATGCGGAGGAGAGATACTTCTGGACTGATTTCAGCCTCTGTACCTGAGGAAGTGACCCCCATCTGCGGGATAAGCTGCTCATCCCTGCAGCCCTCCCTGCCAGGCACCAGCCGCTGGTATCTAGGAGGGTGGGGGTTCCCGTCCACATCCACAAGAAAAGGAGGGGGCATCAGATGTGGCGCCTGCTGAGTCTGCTCGTCCAGCACATAATTGTTGGCATCTCGGATCAGTGGCCGGTAGTCGGTGTGGAAAAACATCTGGTCCGCTATCTGAAACGTAATGAGGTCCATACACAGACGCATTAGATTTAAAATGTTTGCACATAAGTGTGTTTTCAATGAGGATTGAGGATGCAAGAATGATCAGAACCACTGATCAGGGAAGGTGACATTTGTTATTACTGATAACATCAATTACATGAGTTGTTATTGTCAGGTTTATGTATGCGTATAAATATTAAAGGGGTTGCTTTACCTTGTCATACTTGCTGCTGGAGCCAAAGCCAAAGATGAGCAGGTGTCCATGGGAGTCGGTGGCTGCAAAATGCTGCCCATCTGGACTACATTTGCAGTCAAACAACGCCCCGTGCCCTTGGCCTTCGATCTATCCACACAGAGAGAAAGCGACGGGGAGGTTGGGAAAAAGCTGTACACTGTAAATCATAGTACTACACTGCCAGGGGGGATTCCAGGCAACGGTAACAGTTGTATTGCATGGACACAGTCAACTCAAAATGTTTAGTACACAAGATCAACTGCAGTATACACCACATGAATGTGTTGATCTAGGGCTGAACGATTAATCGTTTCCAAATCGAAATCGGCATCATCTTACACTGAAGTGTTTCAGCAGCGGAGCGTTTAGCCTACACGTTGTTAACGTGTTGTTAATTTGTCATTTTGTCTGCTTCAACTATAGATAACAGCTCTATGAGCCTGTTCTGTTCCACTCTGTGCAGGCTAACATTACATTTCCACATGGAGCATTTCAGAATAAGATCGTTTTGCCTGTTTGATTTTGCTGGCTTGTTCAGTTGTCCTAGATTTTTGTGGTTCTTCTATGATTAAGTAGGCTATGTAGAAGTCAAATTGTTACTTTTTTTGTCTGTTTTAACTGTTTATTGTTGTTGTACGATCGGGAGTCTGCAAAGGGTCGACCAGATTCTCAATGCCGTTGTGTGTCTGACTTCCTGCCTGGTTCACCTGCCACCGGCTTCCGTTACAAGATTTTACATAAATAGCACATGAAAATCACACATTTATGATTCAGCAAATAGCCACATTCTAAAAATTGTCCTGTTTGTTTTTCCAGATAAACCATCAGGCAGGCAGCGATTCTTATTTCCAGCAGCAATAGTGGAATAACTAGAGTTTGATAGACAGCAACAGCAGAGATATCTACTATCTGCAAAAACAGAGCACCACTTGCAGAAACTGAAACTTTATCAACAGAAAACTGTTCTGTTAGCTGACTGTTGCCTTTAGTTCATTCTGTGGGGGTTTCCTTCACTCTCACAAGAGCTCCATTCAATCACAAGATGAAAACATTTTGCCTTTGAGTTTTTGCCTCCTTGTCCCTCATTCAGTAAAAAAGCCTTGCCGTCTGCCAAAGCACTAAACTCACATAGCACAGAGCCTAACCCCAGACGAACCTGAAGCTCTGAATGTGTAGTTAAGTGGTTTAGAAAACAGCCTAGTCAGAGATCAATTCTACTGCTGGCCACGGTGTGCTAACGTTAGCAACTGTAAGGCAGATACTGATCTGTAACTGACATTTTGGAGTTCTTTGTAGGGGTGTGCTACTCTTTTCTACACAACATTTTTTATTTACCATTATCCCGTCATCGTTAGTTGTGTCCACAGGGGCCACTATTTAGCAACAGTTACATAGTCTCGCTTTCAGTTTCAAACTAAAATCTGGGCCGTTTCACGATCACAGACTTGAAACTATTCACTGTCTATGACCAACACCAAGATCTGGCCGACTGACGACACCACTGAGTGACTCACTTGTTCTGGGACTGTGATTAATGCTGTCCTTGGTTACCATAGAGATGCACACAGGAAATGCAACAGTGGCTTTAATGATTAACACAGTAGGTGAATATGAAAAGTGGCAAATGCACATCAGTGTGGTGTCATGATTTCATGCTACCACTGACTCGTGGCCACAGCCACACATACTGCAGGGGGAGAGTAATGGCGAGTGAGGGGGAAGAAATGGGAGATAAAGAGTGACACTGAAGAAAGGAAAGAGAAATCATGCATAGTGGGATACAAGCAAAGACTAAAGGAATAAGAAGAACAATTTAAAATGTGAATTTTTGCTGATTCACTGCGTGAAAAAACTGTGTCACACGTGAGGGGGGACAAATATGAGCGTCTGGTCAGTGAGCAAGAGGCAACGAGACAAAGGGACAGAGAAACACACGGTGCTCCGAAGTCTCACCATGTTGAAATAGGACCGGATCTTGACTCCTCTGGCCAGGTCCCACACAACGCAATTCCCATCATGCCCCGCCGAGAAAAGGATTCTTGGATCAAAGGGGTGTGGCTCCAGAACAAACACCTCATCCTCGTGACCCTGTCATTAAACACCATGAACATGTAGATTAAGACACTCCAAAAAATGAACAAAAAGACAGAAGAAAAAAGAAATCATCAGTGTCTGTTTCTTTCTTCTTCCATGTGTATTTGCATGTTTTAACAAATTAGCAATACTTTGTGACACTTAGGGTACATTACTCTTCCTGTGAGTGTGTTGAAGGGCAACACTGCCTACTATCAAATGTAGTAGGCATGTCCTTGAATGCATCACTAGAGGGAGTCTCTGCAAATCCCAGCTAACAATTGTATTACCATGCGAGAATTAAGATAACTTTGATTTTTGTTTTTTAAAAAGGAGGACATATCAATGATGCTGATGATGCTGCTGAAATGTTCAGGATGACAGATTTTGTGTTTCAAAGTAAGAAAACAATCTTAAAATCTATAAAGGTCTACAAAACACAAAGTACTCTAAATGGCATTTGTAGTATGAATGTGTTTCATCACTACACACCATCAGGACGTGGACGAGGTTGCCGGTGGTGGAGTTCCACACCTTCAGTGTCAGATTGTTGGCCGCTGTGATCACCGTGCCGTCATGGCGATCCCATGCTACCATTGTAACCTTCAGCTTGGTCACCTTGTCTTCCAGCGGAGGAGGGTTGTACTTCCTGAAAAGGAAGATGTTGGATGTCATGTTTGGTTTACTTTACAGTAATCAGTGACAAAAACACATCAAACAACAGACGTATTATGAAATGGTCAGAATGTCATGAAAAATAAATGCACCCTCTTTCTGAATAATTGATCAAAGAATGATCAGTGTATCACCTGGGCATTCCTGCTCGATTTCCATTCCTAGATTAATTGAATCTATTATCCTCAGTCCTTATGCACCATTAATGTGGAGCTAGATGATCTTGACAGCTTGACCTTATCCCTTTACAGTTTAAGATTGTTATTCACATCTGCTGTTACTGTTTACATATTTTAACTGTGAAAAACAGCAAATGAAAAATATGTCAGCAATTATATATATATATATATACACATACACACACACACACACACACACACAGTATGTATCAGTCTAGTTATATTGAGAAGTGTTAAGTTGTGTTTTTTTCAGTTTTTATTATAATATCTAATCTTCAGTTATCACAATTAAAATTACATTTTGTTTTGATAACCAGGTTATCTTAATATCTGTATTTATTCTCATTGCTGTCTCGTGTTTGTTGTGTTCATTCAGGCAATAAAGACTCTAATAGCCTGTCATTGTCATCTCCATTCATTCACTGTCTGTGACGCCTGCAATAAATCTATATTCTGACTGGGAGCAGTCCGGTGATCAATCACTTTGTCACACTTCATGCCACAGGTGTGAACGTGTTTTTTCCCCTGTAACTTAATTATGTATGTGCTGTACATTATGCAGTAGGTCACCATACTCTAAATAAATAAAAGCAAAATGTAAATTTTGTGAGTAAAGCATTTTGCTGCCGGTACAAAGGGCATTAAATCTCTTTTTACTATTCCTAAATAAATCCTTTTACTTCAACACAGTGCGCATTTTCAATAGGGAATGTTGACACGCTATCAGGTCTGGGACTTTTGTACACAACATGATTGATTCTTGTAAAATTTAGACTGCCGTTATAACCTTAAGATCATCCCAACCCACGGCTCTGAGCTCTAAGCATAGCAGCGCTGGTGGAGAAGTCAGACTTTGACAGCAACAGCAACACACACACATACCCTGGTAATTTGGTCTGCATGTCCAGCAGAATGCTCCTCCAGCCCTGAGGCTGCAGCTGCCAGATTCGTGCTGTACCATCCCTGCTACCGCTTACAAACCTGCAACACACAAACACACACAGACCTTTGAACACAGATTCATGCCGCAGCTACACTGTAAATGTAGCGCTCGATTTCTATTTCAGCTTTTTGCAATACAATGAATGCTTTTATCTCCACACATCAGGATACACTAATTGTATGCACTCCCCCTCCGCCCCTTCCCCATCTCCTCTACCCCTCCTTTTTGCATAGACACTCTACCTCCCTCACTGCTGAGATTACAGCAACCCAAGGGAATTACAGCTGAACTTGTTTTTCTGCAAACTCCACGTAGACACACACAATTTAAAACTCAGAGAGTGCATGATATGTGCAAGTGTATGCGTGTGGCTATGCGTGTGTGCTAAAGGGAGTGTATTAGAGTATGTATCGGATAGCAAGTAAAGTTGGTGTTTCTGCTGACACCATCAAATCATATTATAACACCCAGAGGTTCCATAAAAACAAACAGCGGTGCACACACAAAAATTAAATACACCTATTATGTAGCTCACACACACACACACACACACACAGACACACAGACACACACCAACTGTGCAAAACCTACCTGTCACTGCAATGTGAAAACTGGATGCTGTCAACTTTGTCCTAGGTGAGAAAAACACAGGAGAAAAGTCAAAACAACGCAAGGAGTAGCAAGCTTTCCCTCTGCTAGCCTTCCAAATCATCAATTTATTGCGATAATTGTGAAATAAACCAACAATCTCCATGACAACTGAAAAAATCTGCTGAGGATGTCCATGAGATGCAAAGCTTTGGAAAAATCAAGTAAAGTGGACCTTGATTTAAGGTTTAAATTTTTTAGTTTTTGGTCCAACTACTGTTCCAAAAGTCAAGAATGACCTTTTACGCTCAACATATTTCAGAAACAACCTGCTGACTGGTGCAAATCATTAAATATTTTATGTATATATTTTTATTGTATGTAATCGCTTTTTTTTTTTTTTTTTCTAAAAATAGAAAACGGATCATGAACAAGCCAAACAGATAAATCAAGTCTTAAATTCAACTTGTTGATCCATAAGTCGAAACAATATAACAATATAACGGTACCATTTTAAGCATCTTACTGTGTCATACAGAGAGTTACTTTAAAGCACAGTTTTAGTTAAAAAAAGCACCATGTTGACTCACTGTATGGGACTCAAGCTCGGAGATCTTCTCTGGTTGGCCTGACCCGAAGTAGTACACCCTGATGATGTGATCCGTGCTTCCTGTGGCCAGGAACATACCACCTGGATACACACACAGACACATACAGCGTCAGAGTAACACAATTCATACATTCCAGTACTAAAAAACATAAATAATGTAAAATAACATACTTAAAATACAGACTTTAAAGATCAAACTGTGGTGAACCCAAATGGTCAAAAGTGTACAAACTCTGCAAAAGAAACTTTAAAGTAAATGATCAAATGTTCGAGGTCAATAACATCTCAAAATAGAAATAAACCCTCAACGACTGTGAAGCACACTTATTCCACATTTCCTGAGAAGCAGCAGGCCCACTTGAGTGCGGCTGTCAGTTGTGCTAGATTTTCAGTTAATCTGAGGCTGATTGTGCACATTGTTTCAGCTCTGTTGCTGTTTCTCCCGTGGTCTCGAACCATGTGTGAAAATCAAAGCCCACCTGCGCTAAAGGAGGAGCAGATCATCTGGACGCCAGGCCTGGAACGCTCTGTGAATTTACTGGGCCTCTGACTGGACAGACAAACACAGACAGACATTTCAAATGAAACACACTGAACTAGTTTGCATGTTTTCAATGGAACAGCTTTGACAGGTGGGAGTGGTAGCTGAATTCAGCTTCCTTTACACACTGTGTTACTTGTACATACCTATTTTTTAAATAGGTTCAGCACACGCAGTATAAAACAGTAAAAATCAACTTCTGAAGCACTGAAGAAAATGTCAATCCTATCCACCGACCAAATGAAAGTGGCCATAAAAAAAGTGATAACTCATCCCAAATCTGTGTGTAGTTTACATCAGTACCATCTTAAAGGATGTTCTGCATGAGGCAAGACAATTTAAGAACAGCAAGCACAATAAAAACTCGGTAAACTATGATTTTCACCATGTAACAAACACAAATATGCATAATAAGCATAATGTCAATATGTCAAGGTAAAAGGTATGAACGGCACTCGCAGGTGAGACCGCGCCTACTGTGTGTACGCCGTCTGTGTTTCTCACCCAAACTTTAGAGTGCGTGCATCCCACTGCCAGAAGCAGATGGTGCCGTCAGCTCCGGTGGAGGACAGGTAGCGCTTTGAGCCGCAACAGAGAGGAGAAAACTGCAACGCAACCAATTAGAGGTCAATTAGAGCAATCAAAAGACGTTGCTATAGAACAAAACATGAAAGGACAATTAACATAAGCTTGCATAAGTTTAAAAAGCATCCATAACATTATAGGGAGAGGTGAGAGATTAGCATACAAGCTTAAAATACAGATACACAGATAAATATGTAAACAAAATAAATAAGTAAGAGCTCAAAAACAAATTTGAGACAGGTAACAGAGGCCTTCTCAAACACTGTGTATGCTCAAACACTGCACGCTATAAATCCTGAAACTTTCCAGGATAAGGCTGGCAATGTTCTGTATTCTTCTTATTGTCGACAAATTCCATGAAAAGACCAAAACCTGCAGCGAACTGATCCTTCCAAGAAAGTATTGCCTGTGTAGCCAAAGCATGATATATCTTACTCCTCTGTGAAACAGACCTCCATTTCTGTCTTTAAACTATTCAAAACCCATGAATGAGACATACCGTTGATCTGGAATTACGTTCCAATGAACATATACACTGTAGTTTATTTTGAGTAAATCCCACTTTACCCATAGTGCCACAAATACTTACAAACTGGCCAAACACCCTGACCATGCCTGTACCTGCAATGAGGTGATAGAGGCTGCATGTCCTTCCAGGACGGCCAAAGGGGCACAGGTCTGTAAGCACCACACTCTGATAGTCTTGTCACAGGACCCGGCAGCGATCATGGTGTTCTCATAGCTGACGGCCATGTCGGAAATCTCAGCGGCGTGGCCACGCAGCGTCGCCAGCAGACGCCCGTCATCTGTTCCCCAAATCTTCACAAGGCAGTCGTCTGAGCCCTGGAAAAGAAAGGCAGTGCCGCCAATATGGCTATCAAACGTGAGTGAAGACTCGTGTTTTGTATAGTTTGAGATGTGGCGTGTGCACTTCTACTAAGACAAATGAAACATGTCAAGTTCAAAAAGATTTTAAAATATATCTGGCCACGCTGCTACCTTAGACTGTCAGCACAAACAGAAGAGGGAATGTGGCTCTTCAGATGCAAAAAATAGAAGTGACTAAAAGTGTGTCAAAAAGTGCCAATGAACATTTCAAGACACTAGATCATTACAAGTGCTGTCAGTACATTTACGTGCATGCTACTAACTTGATTATTACCAGTAAAGGAAATACACGAGTACTGCAGCTGTCATGGGAACACATTCACAGAATTATCTTAGGCCATCTAAGTCACAGTATGGACAAAATTAGAGTGGTCAGTGGTGGAAAATGAAATACACTTACTTTCATGAATGCAAAAACATTAGGTACATTTACTACTGACAATTGCTTGCCTAATCTTCAGTACATCTGTACATTAAACAAATTGTGTACATTTAAGTTATTGGAGAAATCTGGTTCCTGCAACCATGTTAATGTTTGCTCTAATGATTACCTTCATATGGTTATTGACAATAATGGGCTAAAAATGTGCAAGTTAGCATACTGAACATCCTTCGGCATGACTTTTAACCACAAGGAACAGGACAAAACAGACACACTGACTGACTCACTACCTAGACAGTTCAGAACTAAGATTTTTCACACCACTGTGAGATAGACCGGCCTGCTCTGCGAGTACTCCTCACTGCAGCAGAAATAAAGTACAACTGCACCAAAGAAGATTAGAGTAATCTCAAACTGTAGAGAAACTGCACTGAGTATTGGCTGAGCCGTCACTAAGACGTCACAAGACATCTCATTTTGACAAAAAGGGTTTTTTAGCAAAGAGGGGAAACCCTCTTTGAAGCATATCTACTGTGCTGGTGTTAAATTAAGTAAAAAAAACAACGCAAGCTGATAAAGGAACACAAAATGTGATGCAAAATGGGGTAGCCTAGAGGCAGCTTCCTACACAGTCTTCAATCTGGACTGAAAATACACGATCCTCAATCAAGACATAGAAACAGCCTACAGGGACACGAAAGAGACTTCCTGGCTGCGATCCAGCTTGTAAGGAGTTAAAGTGTTTGTGATGCAACATGGTGCCAGACCCATCTGTGCTTTGATTACGATCTCAAAATAAATTTAAAAAACAACAGGTAACAAGTTTCAAGTTGCAAAAAACGCAGTGTGACATGATCTAATATCTTTATTTAAAAAGAATGAGCTGGTTTCTGTGATTTGCACACTCTGGAAATAAAGAAGTGACTTGTGGAAAAGGAATAAATACACCAGAGCCACATCAGTAAATGAGGAGTGTTTAGGATAAAAACAAGGTACTATAAGTACATTTACAAAATGGGATTGCACAATTTTCTTAACCTGATCATTACATTTGCATATCAGACAGACTGAGTGGATTCCAGTCGGTTAGTTACAGAACATGCAGTAACATCCATCCTGTTATATCTGCTAAGTAGTTTATAAGACAGACCACACTATCAGTATCAGCATAGATTTTAGAGGAAATGTGAGATGGAAACACCAACCCCCTCTTTTGAATAAATCATAATCACTCGCTCTATCACCAGCAGAACAGTGTCTGACTGGAGCTGCTATTTTATGTGGACTGATCAAAACAGCAAGCGCTCCCATGGCGATTTAGAAAAAAGCTCAAGGACAAATCACGGCTGTGGCAAGATGGACAAAAAACTGATATGCCCGAATGAGAGCCGGGCCTGAACAGTGCGCCGTTTGGAAAAGCCAGAGACTTGACACAAACTTTCCTTGTTGCTATAGATGTGAAGTTATGTTAGCTGCCATCACAGGGACAAACAATGCGTGCTAGCGAGTCTAATTTGTCCTTCCCAATGGACATGGTAATGAGCCTGCAGCCATTTCTAAAGCTATATTACGCAAATCAATATGGCTGTTTGCCAATCACTTGTTTAACCAACATACATGCGCTTGCTCATTGATCACAAATGATCACAGTGAATGTTTAGGCTAAATAAAATCAATCCATCTGCCTGCCACTGCAGTGAAGTCTGAGTAAAAGACGAAGAGATCCAAAAATAAGAAAATATATAAATAAAAATGATCTTGTGATGAAAGGAGACCGAAAGAGAGAGACAAGGAGAAAAAACAAGCGGAGAGGAAAAAAGGGAGAAGGAGAGAGTGAGGGAGACTAAGAACGAATTTTAATTCTGGCACTTAGCCAGCGCCTCAGAGGAAACATTTTCTCCAGTTATGATGAGAAATGGCAAGAAGAGGGGGAGAGAGAAAGGAACAAAGGAGGGGCAGCTCTGGATGAGGGACAGGGGAGAGGAAAAGGAAGAGGGAGTGTGAGAGAGAAAGAGAGAGCAAGTGCTCTGGTTGTAAGAACGGTGGAAAGAGAGATAACAGGAAAAGAGAGACGGAGAGTCAATCTAGCCCTCCCCCCTCCCTCTCAGCAGCCAGCCATTTTTAGAGATTTAAGAAGTGAAAGCTGAAAATGGTGTATAGCAGCAGGCAGTGTTTGACTCAAGGATTCAAACAGAAGGACGGCAACATTAAATCAACATTATTGTTCGTTCAATATTTAACACTTTACCCGTGCTGTATCTCTAACCCAACCACATGGAAAAGGAAGTTTGAAAAACACATGTACCGTATACAAGTGGCATTCAGAGGTCAAAGGTCAACTTCCTCCTTATGAGAGACCATGGGAATCCCTTGTTTCCCTTCTTTAAAAAATATAATTATTTTCCTAAAGTCATGTGAATTTGCTCCCCGTGCAGAATTCAGCTCTAGTTGTGATTCATTCAGTAAAAGCGTCGCACCGCATTAAGGTAAACAGTAATTACCTCCTAGCAGAGCTGTTACAACAGGGAATACAGACGCTTGGTCATCTTGGTAAGCAAAAAGACAACTTGTAACAATCAGGCACATACACAGCACACAAGAGGTGGCCCTAAACAAATACACAGGGACACACAACAGTGTCACTGAAATCACTTTGAGTAGGCTCCTTAAACACCAGCACACACACACACACGCACACACACACACACAGAGGCATCACAAGCCGTGAGACATATCCCAGCTGAGGTCAACACACACACACACACACACACACACACACACACACAAAGACTGCAGCCTTACCGTGAAGATGCGTCGTCCCGTCCTGTCGAAGGTGACGCAGTACACGGACGACAGGTGTCCCAGGATCCTCTTGTGCATCTTCATGTGCTGGTACACAGCTGTGGGCACCAGCTGCCGGAGACGGTAGGAGCCGTTGAGTCGACGGCCGAAGCTCGTCTCGACTGGATAGCAAGAAAAAGGTAAACCGGTGAGGACATCGTTATATGGGAAGAAATCAGCAACAAATCAGTGAAAAGCCACACATTTAATAAATCATTTTTATGAAAATGGGCCACTACTTTGATTCTGAAGCAAATCAATAAAGTAATGTAAATACTTTGGCAAGCAAAGATACAGTGTAGTATGTGAGAATCATCTGACTCCCAAAGTGAATATCAACAGCACGAACAGAGACCAAAAAATGGTTGAATGTTAATTTTTATTTAGCAAAATTAAAGTGTTTTCTTTACCAATATTTGGTGGGCTCCCGTAGATAATAGGTGGCTCCGGTGGTCGACCACAGTGTAGCGCAGCCAGTGCTGAGCCCTTCCACACAACATGCTTGCAACCTGGAGGAAGATGCATAAAGAAACATAATACAGTTTGTCATATGTATCGTCTGTGTGAGCTGTTCCGCATTCATGTGGTTATATTTGCATAAGCGCATGAAATAATGTATTTACATGAGGTCTGTTAGTCTAAACACACCTGCAGGGATGAAATAAAGTAGTTGCATGATTGGATGTGTTTGCACATGTGTACATTAAAGTAGCTCATTTTGCACACTGACCACCACCATTGTCCACTCACTCTTGCTGGTGCGGAGGAGATTCTGCCTGCCGGCCCCCAATAGGCTGGTAAGTCCAGGCACGCTGGCAGGGACCTCCCTCTCCAGCAGCGGACAAACTCTGGAGCAGACCTGCAGCAGGTGGTCTGCACTTATGTGCCGGTATAGCTTCACCTGATCACAAACACACACGCACTTAGCTCAGCTTGTATTCAGACTTGTAAATGACAAAATACCAGTCAGAGCGAAGCAGGGTAGTATACTGAAAAAAGAAGCAGAAAGAAATGTGTTCAAGTGACTTTGTTGGCAAAAGCTGATGTGTCGAGACATCAAACCTGAACAAGCTTTACATTTTTGTTGCTCAGCCTGCACTGACTCTGACACAAGTGAAAAGGTAAAGAAAACCTCCCTGTATGGATTAACATGGTACCGCATTATCGCAGTGAAAATGAATAATGAATGAAAATACTTAATTAAATTAAAGGGAATAATTATTTACAAGCGACTGTACAGAAAAAGGTTAATTCTTTAGCTTGAGCCCATTTCGTTTCAAACTCTTAAGCACACACACACAAAAAAATTTTTTCAGCAGCATTAGGAGAAGTGAAAAACAAGGTCACTGCCCCAAATGACTGTGGGTTTGCTGAGAATTTCAAAAATAAAAAGGTGCCCTTTTAAAAACGATATCAACAACTATTCCCTGAGGGTTTCAATGGAAATAAACTAGTAAGGCAAAGGAAAAAAATTAAATAAAATGATGACCTTCTTTTTGAGTAACATTCACACTCACCTTGTGAAAAATCATCATTTCAAATGCATTTGTCAGCACCCTGACAAGCTGATTAATTATTAAATCTCTAAAAAAAATTTTTAAAGGACAAAAATGGCTTGTCCAACAAAATGAACATTAAAATGATTGTCTTCTAAGTGGAAATGGATACAGTTCCCTTGCAGTATAGTAGGCTACAGCAGCAGAGAAGGGGGGTGTGGCATGCAACATTAACACGAAGCAGAATGAAAGCCACACTGTTGTAAACACAGTGTGGCTGATTCAACCAACACATGGAGACAATCCTGCGTGGTCTACCTCTGAAGAAACACACACGCCTGAATGAGAGAGATCAAATATGCAGCATGTGGCCCTGTGTTTATTTCAGGATGCAGGATTTTTTAAAATGTATTTCTTAATTCAAAATCAGACAAATCAGCTTTGTTTTCCAATGCCTCTGATTTAAATATCTGAACGGGGTCAAATAAGCCTGAAATTCAACAATTAATCCACTCACATTCCTTTTCTTTTCTCCATTCCTTTATCTGAGCACTGACATTAACATGTATTGTCCCTGTGACACACACACACACACACACACACACACACAATTAATGACCCCTTAATTGCTTTCAACATCCTTGCTGGTTCAGAGACGTGATCAGTATTTCTAAGCACATATCAGCGCACAATCCCCTCTCAGGTACACACAGAGCCATGATGAACACACACACACACACACACACACACACACACACACACACACACACACCCCAACAGACTGATGTGTGATAATAATTTGCTCCATTTGACTTGGTTCTTAAGGCTAATAGATAACACTGCCCCAGTCACAGCAGCACCACCACAAAGCACATGGCCCCATACACCTGACTGCAAGTGACCCTCTGTGCAGTGATCACCTTACATAACAATATACTGTTCAAACATGAGTAAATATTTTTCATAGTCATAATCCCTATCCATAACAGTTCTAACAACTACACAGCCATTGTTGAAATCCACTCATCATTTAAAGGTAAAAATTGTAATTAGCAAACTGGTGTAAATGTGGTTATAATGATAACAGGCTGCTATTTTTGTTCGAATATAGGTTTATATTTTTTGAATATTGGCTTCCTGCTCGATCGTATAGCCTATTCAAAGTTAAAATAACTATGCATCTAATTAATACGCCTTAATTAATTAACCACAATTAATAGCGTTAATTATCACAATATCACTGAAGTCTGCGTTGATTCCTCATTGTTGCCCAACCCCCTTTTCTTCTTCTCCTGTGGCAGCCCCAGACATCAACCCACACAACAACCGCCGACAAACACATCCGACCGTGAACCAGCGCTCCTGCCTCTGAACACACAGTTTCCATTTGGTGTAATAATTAAAAACCCTCCGCAGTATTTTTCAATCGAGGAAAATTATGCACAATGCAACGGGAGGCAGGCTGAACGGCCGGGGATGGGAGGAGGAGGAGGAGGAGGAGGAGGAGGAGGAGGAAGAACGGAGAGCCGAG
>NC_060159.1:8328062-8334182 GCF_021292245.1 Micropterus dolomieu
ACACACACACACACACACACACACACCCCAACAGACTGATGTGTGATAATAATTTGCTCCATTTGACTTGGTTCTTAAGGCTAATAGATAACACTGCCCCAGTCACAGCAGCACCACCACAAAGCACATGGCCCCATACACCTGACTGCAAGTGACCCTCTGTGCAGTGATCACCTTACATAACAATATACTGTTCAAACATGAGTAAATATTTTTCATAGTCATAATCCCTATCCATAACAGTTCTAACAACTACACAGCCATTGTTGAAATCCACTCATCATTTAAAGGTAAAAATTGTAATTAGCAAACTGGTGTAAATGTGGTTATAATGATAACAGGCTGCTATTTTTGTTCGAATATAGGTTTATATTTTTTGAATATTGGCTTCCTGCTCGATCGTATAGCCTATTCAAAGTTAAAATAACTATGCATCTAATTAATACGCCTTAATTAATTAACCACAATTAATAGCGTTAATTATCACAATATCACTGAAGTCTGCGTTGATTCCTCATTGTTGCCCAACCCCCTTTTCTTCTTCTCCTGTGGCAGCCCCAGACATCAACCCACACAACAACCGCCGACAAACACATCCGACCGTGAACCAGCGCTCCTGCCTCTGAACACACAGTTTCCATTTGGTGTAATAATTAAAAACCCTCCGCAGTATTTTTCAATCGAGGAAAATTATGCACAATGCAACGGGAGGCAGGCTGAACGGCCGGGGATGGGAGGAGGAGGAGGAGGAGGAGGAGGAGGAGGAGGAAGAACGGAGAGCCGAGTGAGCCAAGCAGGAAGAGAGAGAGAAAACACACACACACACACAGGCGGGCAGAGCGACTGTCAGTAATTTCTTAAATGTATAAATTTACCTCCAGGCGACTCTACACTTCACGCGATCTGATATGTTCATCTGTGTGTGTATGAGGGGAGGAAAAAATCCACCACAATGTAGGCACTTGCGGATTAAATAGGCCACATGTTACTATTTTTATATTAATGTTAAAATAAAAACGCGTAAAATAGCATCAATAGAAAAAAAAAAAGTGGGGACGCACACTTTCAGCACACTGGAAAATAAATAAAATATGTACAGCGATGATTAATTCTCTCCACGCCCCCATGCGTAAACGGCTCTTCCAAGCGAGCCCTGTTTGTTTACATGACAATTAGCACGCCAATTAATAGAGCGATTAGAAGATATCAGCTCAACGTTACCTCGCATCTTCACATAAACTCATCTCCCTCTTCTGCTCCATCCGAGCTAGCACCACAATCCCCTACTCTCAAAAAAAAAACCGCTCTCCAAAATGACTCCACAACAACCCAGAAGAAACCTCCTGTCAAATAGGAACCGTGACTCCAGATTTACTGAACACACTGTTTAGATTCTCCTCAAAATGTCCCGTTTTCTAACTCTTGCCCCCTGTGTGTTTTTCAACCCGTGCGCACACAGATCATGCTTCTTTGCAGGACAAGAGCGCCTCCATCTCTCTCTGGCTCGTGGCGCAGGGAGTCCCTCCTCCGGATCCTGGCGCTCCTACACCACAACACTCATGACGTATCAACATTTCACACACATTTTTCCCAACAACTATTAAAACCTTTTGGACATGCATGGCACCAAACTCGCACACCGCGGTGCACAGGAGGCTGGGACCCGGTCCCTTGGTGCCCCACAACGGCCCCAACTTGCAGCCAGCTCGCCCTGCAGAGTTCTTTAGAGTTTTTTCTTTGCCACCTGATTTAAAAATTGCGGGAAATTCAATTTTTATTTTGCTCTCTAAAAACTTTTTCCTCAGTTATAGGGCTCCCTTACCAAATTTTCGTATGTCCCGGGGTGTTCCTGTCCCGTCCAGTCCAGCCTTATGGGTAGCAGCTGAGATGGAAAAATAGTGTCGACTGTTATCATCCATTTCATAAATGTATCGAGCGATGTTTTAAAACAGTAAATGATAAATCAGAGTAAAAGCAACATCACAAAGTACAGTGCCGAGAGAAGCATCTCTCTCGTATTGCTGACTGCTTACCTCCTTCTCCTCCACCTCCCTTATCAGGGTCTGAAAATAGGATAAAAATACAAAATTACACCCCATGACAATCTCGGACATATTATAAATTATCCTAAAATGCAAAAACACCAACCTCGGCTGCTTTTTGACACGGTCCAGCTTCTAGAAATCGGGCTATTAGGAAGTACAGTTCTGGTATGGTTGGAGGGGGAGAAGAGGACGGGAGCTGCGTTAGAAGAGGGCACCGAGGAAATTGGGGGGATATTACAACAACCATGACATATTTTCCGATCTCCTTTACTCACCAGAAGTCAACTGCGCGATGTGTGTACTGTCTGAAGCCATTTTGGTGTTGTTTGCCAGGGCAGCGCCACAGCCTGTGTAGTGGGTCTAGGTGGCTGCCCTGTAGCTGTCACTGTTTATCCACCAGGAAGAGGCTGCCTCCATTCAGCTCTGCTCACACAAAGTCCCGGCTGCGTCGAGTAGTCTTCCGCGAAGCGACAGTTAGTGCGCGATGCACGTTTTTACCCCGCAAAACACCGTCTTTCCCGACCAAAGATCCCACCGCCGAGGTAGCCACAGCTTCACAAGCCCTCGGGGTGAATTTTAGTGGCGGTTGGTCGGTTGTAGAGGCATGTTTGTTTAAATCCCCCTCCCCCTCAAAAGAAAAAGCGCAAGCCCTCTGCGGAAGAATAAAGGTGGTGTGGTTCAAACACGCCACTGTAGAGGGGAGGTAGAAATGGCAGCCTGCTGTAGGAGAGGACACATTGCTGCAGAATGGCTGTTACTTCGTAGCTAAATTACATTTATCACGTTTAAGTAATTACAGGCTTATATGTCCATAGTTCAAAGTTTGTTGCGGATTAATACAACGTATCTCCTGTTATATATTTTATTTGTATTTGTAGGTGCGGATGTAGAATATGGCTCCCGTGTTTCAGAGGGCTTTACAGCCATCTAAGCGTTTCAGCTAGGTTTTATTAAATACTGTAGATAGCTGTGTTATTTCTGTGTTGTCGTTGGCCTCGCTTGTAATTACTCTGTCGTTATTGAGTAACAAGATGGCTAGCTAACACACCCACTCTCTGGGAGTCGTTTGGTGGGGAAGTCGTCCATTTCTCTTCCTAATACTGGCAGGCAGTAAAATGGGGGAAGGGTTGGAGAAGAAGGGGAATGCAGCCTAATGAATGAAACCTCGTGAGTTTAGGAATTTAATAGCAATGAGACATTTAATGCAAGGTAGATCATCAAGGAATGTTATCAAGAACATACTGCATGACAGAACACTTCCTCTGTGGTTCACTAGAAAGTTGTGAAAAAGGGAACAACACTAAGGTGTCATTTTCTCTAATTAAATTAGCTTTGTGTAAGGGTGTATTTTATATCTTTAAATACAGGTGTTGTACAGCAGTTGGCCAGCAAAAATCAAGCCCCCAGTCTCTTACTGACCTTATGAACTTAATTTTAGATAAGATAAGATGTTCCTTTAATGATCCCCTGTAGGGGAAACTATTATTTTTAATATGAATCTTTATTTTATTTTAAGTAGGACATCAATGAAAGCAGAAGTGATTAATTACTACTAATTATTAATATTGACACAGTCTCCCCACATTCTGTTGAAAATGATTCAAGACTACTTTCTTAATTGCAAAAAATTCCCAAGTAACTCCAAGGCTCTGGTTTGTTAATCATGTGAACCCACTACCTAAAATTCGCTGTGAGAAATATTTTGTTTCTGTTCATCTCAGTAGAAACCCTGTGCATGTGTTTATATGGCGTAATCTACCTAAATAAGGAATTATTTCTAGCACTTTATCATTGTATGTGACTTTTTTGATTGAATAGCGTTGTTTCAGAATTCATAGACAGTGGTATAGAAAACGCTCTCCTATTTTTATACTGTAGCACATGTCTCACTTACATCCCTGGCAGAGACACTAAGGAACAGACGCGTTTATGGCTGGGAAGGAAGATTCTGATGATATAAAAACTTGAACAGATGACTGACTAATTCTCTGCCTCTGTTATTTATTGTAGGCACGAATTATACAGAGAATGTGAGCACCCAGGGGCTACACCACCTACCCTTTTTTGTGTACAAAGTGTTCTGTCAGATAGGTAAATGTATTTTCGACTCCAGGAGGAAGCAGTAGGCTTTTTCTGCCCTTTCATTATGTGTCTGTTTACTCTCCACTGAGAGAGTCGGGTCAACTGTGTCGAATTTGCTAATGTCATGTCAGGCTGAGTTTGTCATTTACTCCCATGGGTTTGGATGGGGTGTAATCATACGAAGTACTTGACTGACACACACTTTTACAAAATTGCCATCAAATCCAGGCTCCATGATAATAAGGGGATGCTTGTTTATGACTATTGTTTTTGTATGCTCGTCTCTAGTGTTGCTTGGAATTCAGAGTGAAAGTTCATCCGCTGTACATTAGTCCTGCGTCCATTAGGGAGTTGGTGCCACCTCAGATGTGTCAACCACCTTAAGAATGGTCTCTTTAACCATCCTGCAATCTGTAAGACATACTTCACAGGCTTTATGGATTGGAAGACCATTGTGATGTGGAGTGAAGCCAGGTTTGAATCTTTAGGCCTTGTCAGTCACTTCCATGTAACCTTTCACCCTGACCCCTCAAGTGTTGTTATTGTGCTGGCTGACACGGCCACAAGGAGGCAACCTCACTCTGTGGCACTTATTTGTGCACGGGGCCACAGAGGAGTCAAAGGTTATGAATAGTGAGAGAAAAGTGATCAGTTACACATTTCATCTGTAACATAAATACGAAATTCTCTGATTAGTAGTGACCACACAAAAACTCCACTGGCCTGTGCTGAGCTTGCTTGAAATGGCACAGTCTATCAGTAAATAGCCACCAGTGTGTTTGTTTATGATAGACCCAAAGATTCTATAACTTCTATAAATGCATTTTCTATTATTTTGAAACCAAATAAATCCACACCTTTTACCAAACGTCCTCCTAAGGATTTTGCTGTGACTTGTGATAATGTAATACACAAGAGTTGATTTTATTTTATTTCAGTCTTTCCCTCTGTAACGTGAATACAGGAAGCTGACATCTTCTGTATATCTTTAATTGATATTGCTGTGGTGTACACATGAATTGCAGAGACTTTAACCATCACTTGGGTACTTGTACATCTTTACTCTGGATTCCATTTTTTTCCATTTGGTGTATGTATTAAAAAATCATATCATCCTAGAGGAGGATTTTGCACTTAGAAAAACAAGAATAATTTTTATATAATCACCACTGTTACACACATTCCAACTGCTTTTACATCTGAGTGAAAGAGGCATCATATTGTTGACCGAGGCCCCTGATAATACATTTTAATTGGCCTCTCCAGTATCTGTGGTATTCAGACATCATCACTCCACACCTCCACATGTTAAAAAAAGCAAACTGGTCCACATCATTGGTCCAGGAGCGTGAATGACGGCTTGTACCCCAATGAGGAGGCCGTATGGTTTAATCAGTCCCACCACTCGGGCAAATGCTGACCTTTCACTTCCTGACACAGCAGTTGTATTTAACACGGCCACGTGCCCCTGGCGACCTCACACATACACACACAGATATACCGGCACACAGCAATGGCTTTGTGTTGGTTTAAAAAGTAACTCTAAACATGAAAAAGAGCTCTCGAACACAAGCGGCATGCATGCATGTGTTGTCTCATAGAGCTTTACAGAGATTACCTGAGTTTTCCATGCAAAAACCAGCATAGGTGAGGGCATACACTTACAGTATGCTAGTGGTTGTAACAAAAAGATGGCATTGCTGTCCAACTAGAGAAAATAAACAATGCAATGCACTATTTACACATCTCTGCACACAGTAGTCTTCATACAGCAATAACAGAAGAGACACAGAAAAACAGAGAAAGTCCCACGTGACATCAACTTTTTCTTTTATTTCAAAATATTCTCCCAACAGGATGAAACTCAGAGAAGTCCAGAGGGTCCAAAGCCAATAGAGCTGTCTAGAACAGAAGCACCACTCATTATTGCTATGTCACTCTGCTGCAGGACAAGGCGTTCGGGGGGGGGGGGGGGGGGGGGAAAAAAAAGAGA